>NC_090931.1:839634435-839937466 GCF_040938575.1 Ambystoma mexicanum
CGATGAGGAGCTGACGGAAGAGGACCCCTACCACGACTGAACCGCCCGGTGAAGCCCTGCTGCAGGTCCGAATCCTCAAATTCTAATGACAGAGAAGATCCTCCTGGAATCTTCTTCCCCTGAGCTGGTGGGACCAACCAGTTTGCCCAAACTGCAAGCCAGGACTCCCTCCTCTGGTCGAATTTGCTGTACAGAGCTACAGTGGGCCAGATAGCCATGAAGGTCGGACCCTGCTTGGGTTTTAAGGAGCGCACCTTTTATTTGGTGCTTTGCTCTGCTGCTGGTTTCTTCCCTGGGCAGTGCAGGACCCTTCAGTCTTCCTACTTCATGTCAGTCTGACAGTCTCTTCAGGAACCGTGAGCTTGCAGGAACTGCCAGGAACGTCCGCCTCAGCTACAGCTTCTTCTCCATTTAAAGGTACTGTGCAAATCCGGTTGTTCGTTTCGTCCAGCCGTGGTGAAGGTGTGTGTAACCTTTCGCCAATCCGAGGGCTTGTCCTTCTCTACTCTATAAACTAGCTTTTCTGCCGACCAACTTCGTCCGGAACTCTTGGCAAAGACTTAACCGCGAACTACCCAGAACTGTGTGATCTTGAGCAAAAGACTTTTGTCCTATTGACTTTGGCCCTAAGCCTATTTGATTTGATTCTATCATTGTAGTTCCTCTTTCTAGATTGCCCTGCTTACTTACCTGTTGGTGCTGCTCAATTTCTGCCTAACTTTGTCTTTCCCTCCCTTTAAATTACTAAAGTGCCATTTTGCTCCCACTTCATTTTGTGAGCTTAACTTGTCTGGAAACTATTGGGAGTGGTGTGGTGTATTAAGAGTGTGATTTTTGAACTGCTTTACTTATTTATTTATTTTTATACTTGTATGTATCAAGTTTTCTTGATTTTACAAGGTTTCGTGTGCTTTCTATGTGCTGTCCTGGAGTTTGATCATCGGTTGATTCTTTTTGGTCGTTAAATTATGTAAATGCACATGCAGAGTCGGGAGTTTGAGTTTGATCGTTAGACTTAGGCTGAGGTGATAGAGCATATGGGAGAATTGTTTTCCTAAATAAGGAAATACTGCTGAAGTCGACTGTAGCTTTAAGAGAGATAAGGCCTAGTTCTCTTCTGATCGCTGCAGTCTGGGTTGATTTTGGCAGGTTCAGCACTGATTTCCAGAGGAAACCCTCCAATTTTTGCCAGATGTCATCAGGGATTGTTGGCATAGCGTTGCTGCCGTATGTTAGGGCAGGGACCACTTTTGCTTTATAAAACGTAAGAATTAGAATCAGGGAGAAGAAGGCAAATTTATTATGTAGGGTTCTAGCCTGTGTTGTCAGAGAGCAGGTTTTTCTCCAAAGATCTTTTTGCATGCTCTTTTCTATGATCGTGCTGTCGATCATTGCTCCCAGGTATCTGATGTTAATTACTGTTTCGATTTCGACTTTTTCGAGGTTCCAGTGGAAGATGTTGGATCTTTTCACCTTCCTTTCCAAAATCAGGATCTTCGTTTTAGCTTTGTTTATCTCCAGGTTCGTCTGACCTATGTACTCTGACAGGTTGTTAATTTGCCTTTGTAGGCCAATCTGGGTTTGGTCCAGCAATGTTATGTCATAGGCGTAGAGCAATAGTGACACCGGGTAACCCCCAATTTTTGGTGGTAAGGCTCTTATGGCTGGACCTGAGTCTTTGAAGTCTCCAATGAATGCAGTAAATAGGGCCGGGGCCAACGGGCATCCTTGCTTTACTCCGCGACTTGTTGGTATTTCAGCTGATAGAAGACCGTTTTTGTTCAGTTTGACCCTCATAGCTGCAGCAGTGTGTAGTGCTTTTATCGGAGCGAGGATTATTTCCGGGCAGTTCCAGGACCGGAGCTTCGACCACAATTTCTCTCTGTCCACTAAGTCGAAAGCTTGCATTAAATCTATAAATGCCAGGAACACTCTAGATGTACCCTCGAGGATTTTGCTTTTGATTATGCTGAGCAACATGATATTCACTGTTGTGGCAGAGTTTTTTCTGAAACCAGCTTGAAATGGGTCAGCGCATGGTGCTATCTTTGCCCAGTCTTGGAATCTCTTTAGGAGTAGCGTTCCATACATTTTTCCGATCGTATCAAGCAGGGCGTTTGGCCAGTAATTCTGCGGATCCGATCTGTAGCATTTTTTGTAGATTGGGACGACCGTCGCTGTTGTCCAGGATCTTGGGATCATTCTTGAATTCGAGCAATTAGAGAAAACCCTGCTGATAAAAGGTGTCCACTGGATTGCAAAGTTTTTGAGGTCTACATTGGTGATCCCATCTGGTCCTGGGGCTCTGGAAGTTTTGAGCTTTCGTATGATTGATGTAATGTCCTCTTCGTCCGAGACGTCTTCCCACGTTGTTACTATGACAGTGCTGTATATTTCCTGATTTTGTGGGTTCCTGAAATAGAGATTCAAAATGTTCCTGCCATTTTTCTCGCTGACGTTATAGAGCACAATTGCTCAGAGCTTCTGGTGGTTTCATTAAGGCCCAGAATTCCTGACCATTTTTTCCCGCTCTTTTTTTCAGCATTTCCTCCAAGTCTTTTTGATACAATGTTGCTTGTTAGTTTTTTACCCAGGTTTTATATTTCTTTGATTCTGCAGTGAGTTTGTTATGGAGAGTCACTGAAGTTGAGTTCTTTGCGGGCCTTGTGAGGCGCCTTAGTGCTGCGCGCTTTATCACCACCTGTTTGTCATAGTGGTGGGTTTGTAGCTGTCTGGACGGAGGATTTCGTCTTGTCTTGACTTTATATGGACTCAGGAGGGCCTGATAATCGGCTTTTAGCGCTGTGCTTGTTCTGTTCCATTTATAGTTCAGTGTCAGTTGGTCTATACTTTCAGCTGTCAATCTGAGTTGATTGCCCTGAGCATTGCATTCAAGGTTTTGGAGCATCCAGGGATTTTGAGCAGCTGTGGATTTCCATGTTGCTTGCAGAAGATTGTGGTCACTTACTGATGTCCGAATAACTTCGAAGGATGTTATTAGCTTCTGCATTTCGCCAGAAACAAAAATGTAGTCGATGGTACCTTTTAGATTCATTCTTTCCCATTTCGGGATTCTCTTTGGGTTCAGAAAAACATGGGCTATATTGTAGAGGTCTCGTGAGTCCATCAGTTCGTTCCATTGCGCCCCCCTGTTTTCCGCTGGTATCTTTTGTAAGGTTTTAGGAGCCGGCTTGTTAGTTTTTTGGCGTTTAAGTCGCCAGAGATGATAACATGTGCTATTTGTTTTTGCGGCGTAGATGTTGTCGATCTCTTTTTCGATGGTTCTCAGGAACTTTTCATCAGCAATCGCTTGTGGGTTCCAGTAAGCAGTTATGATTGCGATTCGGACGTTCTGTTTTTTCATCGACTTCTGGTCGTAATTGATCCAGTTCATCACAGCCGCTAAATGGTGCTTTGAAGTTGCAGTTGTTTCTGAAATGCTGATTCCACTCCCTGAGCGAACTGCCAGTAGGATGCCTGAAGATGGGCGCCCTAGCCGGCTCTTCACAGCTGGTGATATTGTCATGTCAAAGCCGTCCAGATACGTTTTTTCAATCAGACAAGTTTCCTGCAGGGCGAGTACGTCGAACTGGCCTAGGTCGATGCTGCCAGGTCTGGTGAGGTGTTGGAACCCACATGTGTTCCAAGATCTGATTTTTAGGCAGGTCTCTTCAATTGCGGTTGGGTGAGCAGTGCTCGTCTTGGTTGGCCCAGCCTTGTGGGCTACGAGTTGCTATTTCCTAGTAGTTGTTGGTAGAGCTTTGGGCAGCCAAGCCCACAGTTGTTTCATTTGTGCTGGGATGTCAGCTCTTGCCGGTTTCGTCAGCTGACTTTTTTCGATATTCGGTAGCGTTTCAAGTTCCCTGGTTTTTTGGGACCTTGGTTTGTCTTGGGAGACTGAAGAACTTTGCGGAGGATTGCCGAAAGCCAGTCGCTTTGGATTTTCTCGACTTGTTTTCGGCTCAGGTTCCTGATGCTGGTACGCCCTTTGTCCTGGTATAAGTTCGGTCGATTTGTTTGGGTGGTTTGTCGTAGGTTTCTGGATTTATAGTGTGGTCGTTCGGGAGTTTTTCTTATTTTCTCGAGCGTTGCATTTTCTGGGCGTCCGGTATTTGACAGATCTGTCAACTGAAAACCCTGTTGTAACATATCTTCCTGGCCTTCTTTGATGGGTAAGTGTAACGCTGATGATCTTATGTGCGGATAAGACTTTGCTTTCGAATTCCTATGATACGGTTCGACCAGGATGAAATCCTCCGATCTCAGATCTTTTAACGCGTTGCTCTTTCTGAAAGTTTGTTGTACCATTCCTCTGTTTAGCATGATGACATTGTTATTCCGTGCTGTTTGTTCCAGTTTAAGGATGGTCGTTGGTGTATGTTTTCTGGACTTGCATTCATATGCACGTATGTGCTTTGCTCTCTCTGTGGATCGCGGCCTTCTGTCACGTCCTGTAGTTTGTTTTTTTCTTTTGTAGAGTCTTGACTTTTAGTTAGGTGGAGATGCTAGATTATGGTGAGGGGGGCTCTATGGATCGCCTTGATCTTTCCAGATTTCGGTCGGGAGATTTGGCTGCTGCAGTCCAGTTCCGTTTTCGTTTGCTGGGAGACGCGATAACCTGTATCTCGTCATTTGTGTCTCGGTTGTGTTTACTCTGGCTTCTTGTTAGGCGTAGGCATAGGCGAGGAGAGGTCGAGAGTCTTTTTCTTTGGGTTTTCGCTGTCAAATCTTCGCATTTTGTACTAGTGGGTAATATTTTGATCAAGCAGTCATCTTTTTTTTTTCTTCTTTTTTCTCCGTTTCTGACTGGAAATGCTGTGTAATGTTCATCAGATCTTCCTCAGCCAGGAAGTCTTCCATTGTGATTGGTGATCTTGAGGGCTGCTGATGCATAGAGGGGTAAGTTGAGCCTTCTTTCCTCGCATCTGGTGGCGATCGAAACATCGCTGTGGATTTAGAAGGTTTTTCTTAAACCTGACTTGCAGGTTTTCTTTGGTCTATGGTCGAGCTTCTGCTTGAGCTTGAAGGGGCTTGAAGTTTTAGCAATGTTTGGTTTTTCTTGTCGCCCATGATGCTGGTTTTTGGTCTATTTTCCCACCAATGTTGCTTCTGCGGTCTGATCAATTAAGCCAGACAGTGCTTCCGACCGGGGCAGAGTCGAGTTAAAAATGAAAGGCTCCGAATTGAGGTTTGATGGTTCAGTGCTGCTTCCTGAGTAGCTGTTAAATATACTGTAGTTGCCTTGGCTTGGTTTTGCCTTTGCTAGAGAACTGTCAGGCTCAAGGTCTTTTTGGAAAACGTGAGAAGTTTGAGCTTCTGCAGATTTGAATTGTTTAGGCGTTGGTGAGCGAATGAAGGTCCCTGTTGGGTCTTGGGCATCCTTGTGAGTAGAAGTCCCTTCTGTTTCTTTATTTTGGGTTGAAGTTGTTTTTTCCATGGCTGTGACGTAGCGCTCCAGATAAATCAGTTTTGTATGCATCATGGCCGACAGAGTGGTCTGATCTTTAAGGGACTCATTCAGTGATTCGCATAATTTGCAGAATGGAGCAAGTGCAATGGTTATTGCCGACATGATTGTTAGCATGTCCATGTTTTTGGAGGGCGTTTCTTTTTGAGATTGTGGTAAAGCTTTGCTACGGCTCCTACTCTTTACAGGCGTGTAGAGGAGAGATTCTTGTGTCATTTCGTAAGGAGATGTTTGGTTTGTCAGAAGACCTTTTTTGTTTGTTCTTAAGAGAGTGGCGTTGGGTAGAGAGCTTTTCCCCAAGATTCAGGATTGGGCCTGGTTTTTCGCTTGTTCCGTTTAGAACCGGCGGGCTCGACAGAAGCCTAATGTTTGTTAGAGGTGTTCGGATCACGTTTTACAGATCCTTGAAGGGTAGGGCTTCCTCCTGTTGGGATGTCGTTGGTGGTTGCAAGGTGATTGGGGTCGAATTTGGCTGGATTGACCGGGGACTGATGGTCTGAGGGCTAGAGGGCAGGAGGTCGATGACCGGGCTGGTTTCTATGAGCTGTATGGAAGCATCCGGGTTAGAGTTGTGTGTCTTGTCCGCCTTGCTTGCTTCTGGGATAGCTGCTTTTAGTGGGCCTTCTTCTCCTGCTATAGCTTCTGAATTGCTTTTGAAAGTCGGAGTTTTTGTTGGCCGAGTTGGTTCCTTGATGATTCCAATTTTGCACACTTTAGAGACCGGAGTAAAGTCCTGAATTGCCTCCAGAATCTCAGCGTCAGAGAGTTCGTCTGAAGGATCGTGTTTGCCTAGGCCTTTGAAAAACTCTTTTAGAAAGTTGCTTTGTGTGTTCTTTGAGGTGTTTTTTTCAACTGATTTTTTTTAGTTTTTTTGTTATTTGGATCTATATGGAGTGGAGCCATGTTTTCCTGCAGATTGACATTTTCTGCTGTGTTTTCTGCGGTTTTCTGCTTGTCTGTTGTTTCTGTCTTTTTTTTGGGGGGGAATTTTTAGTGGGCGCTTTCTTCAAGGTGGATTTTGCCTTTGGCGCTATATGTTTTTTTGTCATTTTTTTCTTCATTGCTATAGGGGAAGCAGATGAACTACTCTTGTAGCTTTCTACGTCTTCCCATTCTTCTCGAGCAGCTTCATTTGTCGCACTCATCTTTTTTCCTTCGCCGACGGGGTGTTGTGTTCCTCTGCTGCTTCCGGGTTTGCCGTTCCCACGACGTCCAATAGAAGGCCCCTCTCTTCGGTTGCATGGATCATCACGTTCGTAGTGACCTGGTTCCTGGCGCCCGATTGGTCGAGTTCCAGTTCCACTGGCAACCCCAGATCCGAAGATGAAGGCGAGCGGGACCAGTCCAGGAGCTTCGGGACCTCTGACGTGGAGTCCTGATGCAAGGTGAGTGAGGCGATCGGTGGCAGCGTGTGTTGAGAAGCAAGTTTACATACTATTTCTTCAGTGGAATCGAAGGCTTGTTGCTGCGAGTCCCCGGGCAGCTTACCCACGAGCCCAGCGCCGCCGAGCTCCTGTGCCGTCGGCCCTCCGGCCGGCAGAGTAGGGTTAACGGTCGCAGCCAGGACAGTCGGGGTGCTAGCTCTCGAAAGGGACTGCTTTGCAGGAGATGAGAACCCATTTTCCTGTAGGTTGGGTTTTTCTGTTGAGGTGCACAGGGCACTTTTGTGAGCGGCTAGGCGGGGCATCTGTCTCGGTCTGTTTGAAAGATTGGGATCGTGTGACGGCCCACTCGGATTCTCTAAGAGCGGGTGGCGTTCATCAGAGACCCCTAATTCTTTCTGAGCCCGCAGCTCAGACGCTGTACAAGGAGTGGAGAGCAGGCGAAGTCTACTGGGCACAGAAGTACAGACAGAATCTCGGAGGTCTCGTGTTGAATTGGGCAGTTTCGAGCTCCTCAGGCATCTGTTTTTCCCTTCGTCTTCCGGTGTACCAGTTTGTGATGGACTGGGCACCCATTGAGAGGCGATTGTTTCCATTTTCCAGTCCTTCCGGTCCTTGCAGGGACTGCAAGGACTACGACTCCCTCAGCGACTGGCTCCACGGCCGCTCCGCGTTGTTGGTGGAGTTTATGTAGATCCTCCCACACAGGTAGCCGAGTGAAACAGTAGAAAGACTCCACTGTGAGTTGAAACAGAGCAGGCTGAGAGTTGACTGCAAGGACTGCTTTACTTTAGTAAAATGTTATACAACTGATGTGTAAATAAATGTATATTCTTTTACTCAGAAATCTTGAGTCAGTGTTTGTTTGAATCATAGTAATTGCTGTCCTTTGTTTAACTATTGATACTGCTCACTTGCTCTGAGATAAGTCTGGCTGCTCAGCCATCTCTACCACTTTACTGTGAAGTACAGGCTTGCACCAAAGGTGAATTTGTACTGTCACTTGTAGTCTTAATTGTGTGTGGTGTTCCCAAAGGGTACTGCATATAATTCTGCCTAACACCGCCTCACATTTCAGACCCCTCACAGAGGCCATGGAAGTCATTACTCTAGGTTTGAATGCAAGGGTAACAACACATCAGGTACCTACTGATGTCCCACAATGCCCTGAGTACTTGGACGAGGAAGAGGGGCTCAGAGGCACTAAAATGCAAAGTGTAGTCTTGTGGTTCCAATGACCGACATCTGAGTGGGGCCTTTGCATATATAAGGCCCCGTCAGGTGCAGGCCATTAGAACACGAAAGGAGATGGAGTTGCAGGAACCACCTGTCGTAATTGAAGTGGAAGAAGAAGGGAGATGCCAGGAGCCGCCGCTAGTTTGGAAGCATATGTCAGTCCTGAGACGTCTCCAGGTTTGAAGAACCTGTTTGCAGAGGCCACGCAATGGAAAGCAGCGTTGTGACAGGCTTTTTCCCAGGAGAGAGCGGCTCTCCTAATTACATGCGATTCCCCGGTAGCTGGCAATATAAGAACTTTGTAAATTGGCAAGATGAGAAAGATTACAATCATGGTTATAAAAGCCAACACCATTGCCAAAGTAAAGAGAGGGCAATATTAAAGCGAGCTAATCAAAGCCATCATTGCCAAAGTAAAGAGGGGGCAATACTTCACAGAGCCTGTAATCTATGTTGGCTAAGTAACAAGAGAACATCGTTGCAGGAAGATTGTAACCATTGTTGTCAGAGAGTGGAGGAGGAAATAGTTAAGCAAGATTCCAACAAGCATTGCCTAGGCCAAAGAGAGGCAAATGTAATAAAGAACTATTGTGAACAGGTAATTGATGAGAAAGAAAAACAAAGGTGGCAGGAGAGAGGCCCTCTTGGCATAAAATATCAAGGACAAGAGGAGTATAACCTAGATTGCCTATTGCAAAAACAAGAGTGCAATAAACAGCACCAATGTGTATATCATCTTCCGAAAATAATTTGTGAAATTCAATGTTGTTGAAAGTCAAAGACTTCTTTAAAGGTTGCAGTAGACCTCACCACAAAGTACTTGTAGTGTTAGGAGCTTTTTGTCCTGGTAGGCGAGTATACCAGGAAAGGGAGCTTTAAGTGATAGTCCTGGCAGGTTAGTGGAGCAGGAAGAAATCATTGAAGTACTGTATGATGGTTCAAGGTTGTGAAGAAGAAGAAGTGGCAAAGCCACTAAAGTGTTGTATGAACTGTTGTGCCGCTCTGCCTGCTTCAGGTCGGACCTGGCGGGCAGAGTGGCACCCGCGAGCACAACTCGTCGGATACACCGGCACCATTCATGTATGGTGCCGGTGCATCCGACCTCCCCATTCCCATTGAGCCCCACAGGGCTTAAATGGGAATGGGGAGTAATGGGTACCGGTACCAGGCGATGGGTAATTACTGGGTCCAGCGGGGCCAGAATACCCTTGTAATTGCCCATTGCCAGGTGCCGGTATCTTCACAAGTTTGCCGATTTTACCGGTACGGCTACCGCCAAACTAGTAATGAGGCTCAATGACTCGATGTCCCTCGAAGGCCTCTGTCCGATGGTCGGCGTCATCTGCAGTATAGGTAGCACGCGCAGCACCTGTTGGGTTCAGTTCTTGTTTTTATATGTTAGAGGAATTACTAGTGCCTGCTTAGATTTAGAAGACTCTAAGAGAGCGCAGAGTATACAACACATACATTCTGCAGCATGGTAGGTTGGGAGGGGCGATAAGGAATACGCAGGAGAAACATCCAATAGAAAGAACGTTACCAGGGTTAAGCAACTTGTTCTTCGAATGGACTGTGTCCTCCCACGTATTCCTCATCTTTGATAGCCTCCCAAAGCAGTAATAGTCTTGGAGGTGGGAAAAGAATTTAGATCTGGCTTTAACAGTTATCATGGACCGAGTGCAAGACAGCTTTCCCGAAAGCTCTCTCTTGAGTAGAAGAAGTGTCCAGGGAGTAATGTTTCACAAAGTTGTGTACGGTAGATCATGTAGCTGCCGCACAGATGTCTTTTATAGGTACTCCTCTCTGAAGAGTGGAAGAAGTAGCCATGCCCCTGGTTGAGTAAGCTCTTAGACCCTCTGGGGGATCTTCACCAGCCAGTCTAAAGCATTCTTGGATAGCCAGAATAATCCATCTGGATAAAGTCTGTTTAGTTATTGCTAACCCCAATTTATGACCTGTATAGCCGATAAATAATTGGTCGTCCTGGTGAATTTTTGACATTTGCGAGATATAAAAACTGAGAGCCCTTTCCAGGATGAGGAGGGGAAGATTTACATGCCAAGCAGGGACCTGAAAGACAGTAGGAGGAACCACATTAGTGAGTCCTTTAAGAAGCTTAATGACTAAAGGGATTTTAAAGTATGAGGTTTCCTCACATGAGTGCTTGAAAATCGAAAGCGCTGCCAGATAACCCTTTTTTGTTGTGATCTGGAGCCACAGATTTGCTAAGTGAAGTAGAAAAGATAACAGTGTAGGTGTATGACACTGAAATGGATCCACATTCTTATCCCCGCACCAGCTGCTGAACCTGTTCCAACGACAGCGGTATACAGATTTTGTTGCTGGCCTTCTGTCTGAAAGCAAAATCTCCATTACGTCTTCTGGGAGGTCCCAATCCTGCTACCTCAGCCTCTCACAAACCATGCGTGAAGGCTGATTGTCTTGACCTCTGGATAGAGAGCCCAACCCTCCTCTCGCGAGTGAAGGTCCTCTCTTTTTGGAAGATGTATTGGACGGCAGTTGGACATGTCCATGGATTTCCCAAACTTTCTCAAGCTCCTGATCACGTGAAGAATGACGGGGACTGGAGGAAATGCGAACAGGAGTGGAAACTGCCAGTCCACCACGAACGCGTCTCCTAGAGCTCATCTTGGGGGAAATTCCTTGAAGCAGAGCAGCTCGTACTTCCGGTTGACACTGGTCGCAAACAACTCTACTAGAGGGGTTCCTCAAAGGGTGAAGATCTCTTGAAGGACTTCCTGAGCTAGTTCCCATTTGTGGGAGACTGTGCTCTGCCTGCTCAGAGCGTCCACCGTCGTGTTCTCCTCTCCGGCTAGGTGAACTGCTTATAGGGCAATTCCTTCTTGAATTGCCCAGTACCAAAACTGCATTGCTTCTCTGTACAGTGGTAGTGACCATACACCTTCTCTATTGTTGAGGTAGTACATGGCCACTGTGTTGTCTGTCATTATCAGGACATTCTTTCCCTATACAGAGGGTAGAAAGGCCTTCAGCGCTAGTGTGATTGCCCTCAGATCGAAAAGATTGATATGTAGTTTGAACTCCGATAGAGACCAACGACTGCTGGTTGTCAGAACGTTGCTGTGGGCTCCCCACCCCGTGAGTGAGGTGTCTGTTACTACTTGGTTGACAAAAAGGTTCTCCCTTCAGAATGTTGTCCTTGCAGGCCCACCACAGAAGGTCCTGTGCGACTCGACTCTGAACCTGAAGGAGGCCTGACATCCTGCCTGAGAATTGGGACCATTGACTACTTAGAGCCTATTGGAGAGATCTCATTCTCAGGCGAGCCTCTGGCACCAGAAAAATGCAGGATGCCATGAGGCCGAGCAACCTCAAATAATCGAAGGCCGGAAGACTCTGGGCACTCTGAAATTTGGTGACCATCTGCAGAATGTGATGAGCCCTACTTAAACAAAAAAGATCATAGCACCTGTGTGCATTCGGCGGTGTGGATTGACGTCCGAAACTGCTTCGACATACAACGGTGGAATTCATCGATACAAGAGCAGCTGGTGGTACTGTTTTCCTGCCCATGCAAACCATGACGATTAACACAGAGTTGCAGTATCATTCCGTGATGGATGTGATGTACCTAGAATAGAAGCCTGATAAAGTGGGTTGTTGTCCACTGAGGTGCTAACGTTTGACCGTCGACTGGTCTCTTGAGAAGGGCCAATTTTGCTACCCGCTGTGACAACTAAGGTGCTGGTGGGAACCGAACGATCTGTAGGGACGTGAGTTCCCTGATGTTGTCCACACGCTTGTGCGTCCATATGTATTCCTTTGAAAACCCCAGACCTACTTACCCCTGAAGAATTTCCGCAAAACTAAAAAAGCACAGAAAGAAACATGTTGGGTTGGGGAATTTGAATTTGTTGTAGGTTGTATTATGTATCACAGTGAATCGCATTTATTTGACCTAATTTAATGTTCGTGTGTTGTTTCTCTGTGACTATCCACTGTTCGTCATTGATAAGACAATGGATTGTATTTTAGAGTGTTGTCTCATGTTTTAGACCATGATGTTATTAGCGTATGAGATAAGAGTGATGTCAGGTTGTTTGATTGTTTGAGTGAGAATGAGGTATGTCTGGAGTATGTTTTCAGGGAGAGTATGGCAGTTATGTGTATGAGTAGACAGGTCAACTGTCTTTCTCAACTTTTTTAGAAGTGCAATTGTTATGGCACTTTTGATGATTTTTAGAAGGAGTTTGTTATAATCATTTGATGTATTTTCGTACGAATTAATACAAATTTCATATATTCTAGAAATTGTAGTGATGTGAATTGAATTGTTTCATATCACAGGTTAATGTTTTTGGGTTTAATGACACCTCACGGCACGCATATGTGAGGTAATGGTTGTATAGATGTGTGTAAAACTGGTATCATAGTGCTGAGGTAAAACTGGTATCCTCTGTTGCTCCTGTTTTTTGTTGATGTGATGAGCCCTAGCCTCGGGTGGCAAGGCTTTTCCCAACGAGGCATCCAGGACGCTCCGATAAAGTCTTTGAGATGGTATCATGTTTGACTTCTTGTAATTGAGGGAGAAGTCCAGTTTGTGGAGAAAGCGGCAAGTCACGCTGAGATGTTCCAGGGTCTGTTTGGGAGAATGATCCCTGATTAGCCAATCGTCCAGGTAGGGGTAGACATGGATCCCCCCTCTCCTGAGACTCGCTGCCACCACCATCAACTTGGTAAAAACCTTCGGGCGGAGGTCAGCCCAAATTGTAGAACTCGAAACTGAAAATGAGAACCGCCAACTGAGAACCTCAGGTACATTCTGTGCTTATGACGGATAGGCACATGAAAGTAAGCATCCTGAAGGTCCAACGATACCAACCAGTCTTGGAGTTGGAGAGCCTGAGGATCTGAGAAAGGGTAACCATCTTGAACTTGTCCTTCCTGAGGAACTTGTTCAAGTTTCTTAAGTCCAAGATGGGCCTCAATCCTCCGTCCTTTTAGGGGATTAGAAAATACGTACCAACCCTTGTTACTCTCTGATGCAGGTACTGGTTCTTTTGCACCTTTCTCTAGTCGGATAAAAATGTCCTGCATAAGTAGCGTACCTGGAATTTTCAATGAGCTTCCGCGATGGATGATCCTGGGGCTTTTCTTTAAAAGGAAGGCAGTAAACCTGAGCTACTGTTTCCAGTGCCCAAGCATCTGAAGTAATGTCTCGCCACTCTTTCAGATGCCATGAGAGCCTGCGTCCCACTGGGGTCTTGTGGATTAAGGCAACAGAAAGGTTTTGAGGTGGCTGAAGCAGTGGCTGAGGGCAGAACTGCTGCTGGTTGAGGTTATTTAGCACCTCTTCCTCGTCCACCACGGGGGAATCTTCTTTGTCCTCTATGACTGGCTTGTCCTCTCCCTCTTCCAATTGAGGAGTAGAAACGAAAGGTCGTACCCCCCAAGGTGACGTACTGGATTAGGAATGTTGAGGCTGTCTAATAGCGGCGCTAAGAGATTTAGCCACTGCTTTTGAAGTCTGTAGCCTTTTCAGACTGTCATCAGCCTTGCTACCAAATGGTCTTGAGCTGTCAAAAGGCATATTGAGTAATCTAGATTGCATATCCGGTGCAAATCCAGACTTCCACAGCCACGCAAATCTGTGTGGAACGTGCTATTCGCCATGTGTCTGCTAACACTATCTACAGTATCCAAACCTGACTGGAGGCACTCACACATTGCCTCCTTACCATTCTTGATGATAGCCAGGAAGCCGTCTCTCTCTTCCCCTTTCGGGATGTGGTCAGCCGCCATTGCTGCGCAATCGCCCAGGATGAATGAAAATGTACATAAAGCACAGGTGACATTTGCCAATTTCAAGGACATGCTAGCGGCGGCAAATACTTTCCGTGCCTAAGCGTCCACCCATTTATCATCCCTGTCTGTAGGAATGATAGGGTAAGCTGATTGTTTTGTGGGCGTGGCTGCTTGGATCACCAAACTTTCTGGAGTAGGGTGCTTGGTCAAGTAATCCGGATCACTGCTTGACGGTCTATAATTTTTGGGAAAGTTCTTATTAACTGTAGAAATAGAATCTTGGGTTTCCCAATTTGTTGTAACCCTTTTTTGAAAAGCAATATGGAAGGGCAAAATGGGCTCCCTCTGTGGACCTTGGTCAAATATGTCCGTCAAGTCATCTCATCCTGTTGAAAAGGAGGAGCAGGTCCACTCCATCCCAAATATTCTACTACCTTGTTCATCAATTGTCTATATGAGGTGCCAGCATGATCTGCAGGATCTGGCTTTCCAAAGTCCAGATCAGGAGAAGTAACTACTCCACTGGCTGTGTGTAGTTTGTCATAGAGATCTTTAAGTCTAGATTCATCAGAAATAAACTCATCTCGCACATTTGGAGTGCCATATTGAAGATCAAACTGTGTCTGATCATCATCAGATGGTTCATGTTCTCCATAGATTGAAGAAAGATTTAAAGAAATCTTTTTGTAGTAGAGGCTTGTACGATTTCTCTTGTGTTGCCTTCAGTAGCTCCGAAAAAGTCTTTGGAGTAGGCCTCGAGGCCAAAGGCGTCGAAGTCTTCGACTTAGGCATCGATGTCTTCGATATAGGTGTCAAAGGTTCCGACGTCGAGGGTGTCAAGGGCATCAATTTTATTTTCTTCGAAGATGTCTTCGACAAAACCCTTCAAGAGCTGGTCTCTCGACTCCTCGAGGTCCTCGACACCTTTTCACTCTTTCTAGGCTTTGAATGCTCTCGATGTTCGTCAGGCTTGTGTCCCGGACTCGAGGGTGCGCAGGGTTTAGCCGTAGATTTTCTCATGTCGTCTTTATGCAACTGGGACATGGTCTTTCTTCTGATCTTTCGAAGAAGTGGGGGCTTCTCTCTCTCAAAGATTTTCATCATCTCCCTCTGAAACTCTTCCCATTTTGCTGTGGAGTCGGATTTAGTTGGACATGTTATTCTCTTGGATGAGGAGTCACACGAAGAAGAGAGAGACTAATGACCCCTTTTCTTCATCTTCCTGGAAGAATGACGTGAACAATGAGGAGAATCTCTCAATTCATCCAAAGTATCTTTTTTCAGGACAGAAGAACAAGTTACTTCTTACCTTGTAACGTTCTTTCGACGGGATGTTCCTCCGACGTATTCCTCATCTTAGATATATCCTTCCAGCTCTGCTGGCCTCGGAAAAATTTTTCTCTCCAGAGGGCGCTGCGCGTCGACGTCCCTCGAGTCGATGACCCTCGACAGCCGCCGTATCGACGCTCGACGTCATCCTGCCTATAAAGGCCGCGCGCAGCGTCCGTTGCTCAGTTCCGTTTTGTAGCCCACAGTATTACTGTTTGGACTAGACTAATCACCCTGAAGGAGCGTAAGCTGCAACAACAAGGGAAGTAAAACTGCGGGGATGGATGGGAGGGTCGATGAGGAATACGTCGGAGGAACATCCCGTCGAAAGAAGGTTACAAGGTAAGAAGTAACTTGTTCTTCGAAGGGATTGTGTCCTCCGACGTATTCCTCATCTTAGATAGGCTCCCATAGCAGTATTCTATATTCGGAGGAGGGAGTACTGACTTCACGCTGTCTTCTATTGGTGAATAGAATGCAGTACAGCCCTTCCAAACCTAGTCTCTTGACTAGAGGAGGAATCCAGATTGTAAAAACGTGTAAAGGTATGGACAGACGACCATGTAGCGGCCGCACATATGTCTTTAATCGGCACGCCTCTTTTGAGGGCCGATGAAGCTGCAATACCTCTGGTCGAATGAGCCCTAAGGTTTTGAGGGGGCTCTTTCCCTGCCAGTTTATAACATTCCAGAATGGCTAGAATGATCCATCTGGAAATGGTCTGCTTAGTTATTGGTAACCCCAGCTTGTGACCTGCGTAGCCTACAAACAGCTGGTCTGCCTGTCTTATCCTGGCTAGTCTATTAATGTAAAAACTTAAAACCCTCCTAGGGTCTAGTCTGTGTAACCTCTCTTCCTCTTTCCCCGGGTGAGGAGGAGGATAGAAAGATGGTAGGATAATCTTCTGAGAGATATGGAATTCAGAGACTACTTTTGGGAGGAAATTAGGCTTCACTTGCAGGACAACTTTGTCTTTGTGAAAGATTGTATGAGGGGGTTTACAAGAAAGAGCTTGTAATTCGCTCACCCTTCTAGCAGATGTAAGTGCTATTAATAAAACAGTCTTAAGGGTAAGGAATCTTAACGAACAAGAATGGAGAGGTTCGAAAGGTGTCCCCATCAGGAAAGTTATGGTCTTGGGGGATAAACATTGGTTAACCCCTTTAGAAACTGTATTACCAAGGGTAATTTGAAATAGGATGGTTCCTCCGCAGTACGCTTAAAGATAGATAGCGCTGCGAGATAGCCCTTAATGGTGCCAACTTGAAGGCCTGAATTTGCCAAATATAGTAGGAAGGACAAAACCATTGGTGTACCACATGAAAATGGGTCGATATTCTGTTCTCTACACCAGCTGCAAAATCTGTTCCAACGGCAGCGGTATAAAGACTTTGTTGCTGGCCTCCTTGCCGAAAGCAACACCTCCATAACATCATCAGGGAGGTCCCAATCCTTGTACCTCAGCCGTTCAGAAGCCAAGCGTGAAGGTTGAGGGTTTTGATGTCTGGATGGAGAACCTGACCTCCCTTCTGTGAGAGTAGGTTCTCTCTGAGAGGAAGTCGAAATGGAGGGCAGATGGACAAGTCTAGAAGGTCCGGGTACCACGTTCTCCTGGCCCAATCCGGGGCAATTAGGATCATGGTTCGCCGGAATCTTCTCAACCTCCTGATCATTTGAGGAATGACAGGGACCGGTGGGAACGCGTACAGAAGCGGAAACTCCCAGTCCACTATGAACGCGTCTCCCAGAGCTCCTCTCGGAGGAAATTCCCTTGAGCAGAACAGGTCGCATTTCCTGTTTAGGCTGGTGGCGAACAGATCTACCTGAGGGGTTCCCCAAAGGGCGAAGATCTCTTGAAGGACTTCCTGAGCTAGCTCCCACTCGTGAGAGACTGTGTTCTGCCTGCTCAGAGCGTCCGCTGTCAAGTTCTTCTCTCCGGCTAGGTGAACTGCCGATAGAGAGATTCCTTCTTGGATTGCCCAAAACCAGAGCTGCATCGCCTCTCTCCACAGGGGTAGTGATCCTACGCCTCCTCTTTTGTTGAGGTAATGCATGGCCACCGTGTTGTCCGTCATTATCAGGATGTTCTTCCCTTGTACAACTGGCAGGAAAGCCTTCAACGCAAGTTTGATGGCTCTCAGCTCTAACAGGTTGATGTGTAGTCTGGACTCCGATGGAGACCAACGACCGCTGATGGTCAAGTCGTTGGCGTGGGCTCCCCACCCCGTGAGTGAGGCATCCGTGACTACTGTTATCTCCGGCCAGGGTTGCCAAAACTGTTCTCCTTTCAGAATGTTCTCCTGACAGGCCCACCACTGAAGGTCTCGAGCCACCCTGCCGGGAACCTGAAGAAGATCTGTCATTCTCCCTGAGAATTGTGACCACTGAGTCCTCAGTGCCCACTGGAGGGATCTCATTCTCAGGCGAGCCTCTGGCACAAGGAAAATGCAGGATGCCATGAGGCCTAGCAACCTCAAAAAGTCGAAAGCTGGGAGACGTTGGGCAAGTTGGAACTTGGTAACCATCTGTAGAATATCTTGAGCCCTCACCTCTGGTGGCGAGGCTTTTCCCAGGGAAGTATCCAGGATCGCTCCTATGAACTGGAGTCTCTGCGATGGTATCATTTGAGACTTCTTTAAATTGAGGGAGAAGCCCAGCTTGTGAAGGGAGTAGCATACGTGATTTAGCTGGATCTGAGCTTGCTCCGGAGAAACAGCCCTGATCAGCCAATCGTCCAGGTAGGGGTAGACGTGAATCCCTTCCCTCCTTAGACTTGCCGCCACTACCGACATTAACTTGGTGAAGACCCTCGGGGCGGAGGTCAGCCCAAAAGGCAGTACTCGAAATTGATAGTGAGAGTTGCCAATTGCGAACCTCAGGTATTTCCTGTGTTTGAGATGGATAGGCACATGGAAATAAGCGTCCTGAAGGTCCAGAGATACCAACCAGTCCTGAAACTGAAGGGCCTGGAGGATCTGAGAAAGAGTGACCATCTTGAATTTGTCTTTCCTGAGGAATTTGTTCAATTCTCGCAAGTCCAAGATGGGTCTCAGTCCTCCGTCTTTCTTTGGAACGAGAAAGTAAGGGGAGTACCAGCCCTTGTTCCTCTCCGCTACAGGTACCGGTTCTATGGCACCTTTCTCTAGCAGGTCTATAATTTCCTGCAAGAGGAGCGGATCTGGAGCTTTCTGAGAGCTGATCCCCGGTGGATGACTCTGAGGTATACGTAGGAAAGGTAGGCAGTAACCTTGGGCAACTGTTTCCAATGCCCAAGCATCTGACGTGATAGCCTGCCATTCCGCCAGATGTTGAGTCAACCTGCCTCCTACAGGTGTCCTGTGAGGGAAGTCCTCAGAGTGGTTTTGGGGCGGCTGATGCAGATGCCGATGGCAAAGAGGCACCTGCTGTTGCTGCGGCTTTAGAATATCTACCCCGTCCACCTCGGGTAGTTCTTCTTTGACCCCTTTGAGCCTGTCGTCCTCTACCTCTTCCGAATGAGGAGTAGAAGCGAAAGGACTTGCCCCTCGCAGAGGTTCCTGTGGGACGAAAAGGAGTCTGACGGATTGCAGCTCCTAGGGATTTTGCTGCTGCTTTTGAAGTTTGCAGTTTCTCTAAACTGTCATCCGCCTTTTTCCCGAACAAAGAAGAGCCATCAAATGGCATGTTCAAGAGCCTGGCTTGCACATCTGGGGCAAAACCCGACTTTCTCAACCAAGTGAACCGCCTGGTTGATGTACTTGCCGCCATTGCTCTGCTGATACTGTCAGCCGAATCAATGCCCGTCTGGAGGGATTCGCACATAGCGTCTTTACCGTCCTGTATAATATTCAGGAACGCATCCCTTTCTTCTCCCTCCGGGATGCAGTCAGCCGCTGTAGAAGCACACTCCCAAAGTGTATGGCTGAACCTAGCAAGGGTGCAAGTAGCATTAACAGACTTTAACGCCATGCTACATGCTGAAAAGACTTTCTTAGCCATAGCATCATATTTTTTATCGTCCCTGTCCTGTGGGACAGTAGGATAAGCCGTCTTGACGTCGGTAGAGGATGCTGCTTGTACCACCAGACTTTCTGGGGATGGATGTTTAGACAAGAACTCTGGGTCTGTGGAAGATACCCTGTACTTTGCAGACAGTTTTTTATTTACTGCTGGTATTACATCTGGGGTTTCCCAGTTTGTCATGATCTTTCTCTGAAGAGCTTTATGAAAGGGCACCACTGGATCCTCTTGTGGGCCTTTGTCAAGAATATCCGTGAGGTCATCTTGCTGGAAAGATTGTGAAGGTGTAGACCACCCCATGAACTCTGTAATTCTGGCCATTAAGGCTCTGTAGGGGGTTTCAGCATGCTCCCCCGGGTCTGGTTTAGCAAAATCCACCTCAGGGGAAGTGTCTAAACCACTTGCCTCATGTAAAGAATCATGAAGATCCTTTAATCTGCGCTCTTCAGAGGAAAATTCCTCTCTAACTGGGGTTACAGGTCCCTGTAACTCATCTTGTTCTGACAAATCACCCTCTTCTAAAATTGAGGATATAGTTCTCAATTGTTCTGAATTAATAAAGGGAGTAAATCCCATTTCCAAGGCAGAGGGTGCTGAACTTGTCATTATTGGCCTCGAAAACGTCGATGTCGTCGACGTCGAAGGCTTCGAGCGTGGCGTCGAAAACAGAGGTGGAGGCCTCGAGGACCTCGACAGAATTGGAATTTTACTCGACAATATCGACGCCATCGACGCCATCGACGTCGAGGGCCTGGGAATCGTCACTGGATGTGTGGTCATCGTGACTTTTCTCGGCGTCGACGCCGGTGTCGAGGCCGGCGTCGAGTCGACAGACCTGTGTGTCGAAGGTCCCTTCGACAACGGCGTCGAAGACCTCGACGTCGACGGAACCTTCGTCGACGGCGTCGACGGAACCTTCGAGGAAGGTTTGGAGGTCATAGTCCTACTAGAGGGTTCGAGACGCGCTCGAGAGGTTTCTTTCGCCGGGTACTGCGACTCGCGGCGTTTTTGACCTTTGGGTCTTTCGACCAGAGCATCGCTCTCGGCAGTCTTCGAGGGGGTCGAGGCCGCTTTCTCGAAGACGCTCATCATGTTTTTTCTGAATTCCTCCCATTCAGCCCGGGAACTAAGTTTCGTGGGGCAAGGGATTCTTTTTGGCGAAACAGAGGAAGAGGAAGACGGAGAAGGGGATCTTCGACGTTTCCTCTTCGAGTGTTTCGATCTCGAGGAGTGATGAGACCCACTCCGAGATCTGGAGCGTGAATGGTGACGAGGAGACGAATGTCTCGACTTCGTCGAAGAAGAAGAAGCTTTAAAAGTCTTACCTTTCTCCAGCTTCCCCCTACGCTCCTTCAGGGCCTTAGCTGTCATGGACATACAGTCCTCGCACTCCGAACAATGGTGTTCGGCTCCCAAGCACCACAGACAATTTCTGTGAGGATCGGTCAACGACATCTTTTTCCCACAATCTCGACATTTTTTGAAGCCGGATCGAGGGGTTGTCGGTTCCGACGAGGAAGCCATCGAGTACGATTCGAATAACTTGAAGTAAATATTACTAAGAACTGAGCAACGGTATTCCGAGGCACCGAGTAGCGCGGAAAAACGGAACTGAACAACGGACGCTGCGCGCGGCCTTTATAGGCAGGAGGACGTCGAGCGTCGATACGGCGGCTGTCGAGGGTCATCGACTCGAGGGACGTCGACGCGCAGCACCCTCTGGAGAGAAAACATTTTCCGAGGCCAGCAGAGCTGGAAGGATATATCTAAGATGAGGAATACGTCGGAGGACACAATCCCTTCGAAGGGTATTTTGGAATTCTACCCACCGCCAATTTACCTTTGCGCGCTCTCAAAGTCCTGTCAGTCATCGCCTGACAGCATTTGCACTCCTTCGTATGATGCTCTGTGCCGAGGCACCACAGGCAAACGCAGTGGGGGTCGGTGATGGATATCTTCAATCCGCAAACCTGACCTTTCTTAAAACCCGTCTTGGGTGTCGATGTAGTTGACGGTGAAGACATGATGTTTTATTTAACGAACCAAATCCTTATTTAACGAACCGAAGCCAAAGCTGCGTCTTAAAAATAGAAATGCAGCCAACAGGCACTGCACGTGCTACATATACTGCGGATGATGTTGACCATCGGACGGAGGCCCTGGAGGGACATGGAGTCATCAATGCTACCTCACAGCACCCTCTGTTGAGACATTTCTTTTCCGAAGCAGCTGAAACTGGAAGACAATTATCCAAGATGAGGAATACATGGGAGGACACAATCCATTCGAAAGGCCAAAACAGCGTATCAACTGATGAGTGATCAGTCAAAGATTTTTCTAGTTTAAGAGGTCACATCCTTTTAAAATGCAAAGTAATGTCATAAAAAAATGTTTGCCTCTGTGACAATTGTTTAATTATTTAATTAATCAAAATCTATTTAAACATGATAAATAAAAGAGTTCAACGCATTTTGTGGTATCCGTTCATCAGGAACCAATTTCAATTTGTAAATTCTTCTGTGTGCTTCAAGTGTCTGAAGTATAATTAGAAAATTAATTTATCAGTATTTTCTACATCAATGTTGTCTCTTTACTATACAAACTCAATGTTTGTCTTACATGATTTCTACCTATCATTTACCTTGCTGACTCGAGAGGTAAATAATTTCTCAACAGCACTTTGTGAATTTTCTCAGGTTACATGGAGTATCAATGTCTGTTTAACTGAACAAATTAAAAAAGAGAGGCGCCGACTACTGTTATCTCATTGGTGTAACAAGTGTTCCATGTATAATCTGCTGATTCGTACCTCAGCAGAGTGAAGTTAATGACTGTCTCTGGTTATTTTAGGTCAAACTCCACATTCCAAAATCTAATATAGTATTAATCAGGATGATATCTCTTCTGTAGAATCTATGGAGATGGACAAGGATATGCTATAGTGCCGAAGTACCATGGAACAATATATTTAAGATTCAATGAATGGCTGTCTCATAGTAAAAGAAAACTTACCAATCCAACTGCAGGAATGGTAGAATCCTCAATGATTATGCAGTTGATCAATTGCACATAACTGCATGTGAGTATTTACACAAGGGCTGAAATGATCAATATTAACCCTTTGTAGTTAAAAATGTGGCTCCAGAGAGCTTCATAAAGTTATATCTTATTGGGTTTATTTATATTTTTAATTATTTTCCTCTAAATCTTACCTTACTGCTTTGTTAGTCACCCATCTGCAGTCTCTTCATTTGGTTTTCAGCCAAAATGGGCACTTTTAATATGTGTGCGCTCCTATGAAATCAATGCGTACCAATGTGTTGATGTCATCACATGGATGCTGCACTAATGTTGGCTCAAAGTGCTCATAACAAGTTAGATTTATTGTTTTAAATACCCAATTTGCAAACAAATTGGAGCAGAGTGTCCAAGTTAGTCTACTTAGGTTTAAGTATGGAGGTTCCCATCATCTAGAGTGTAATTGTGTAATGGATGAGATCAATAGTCTATTATCATTACCAATTAGGGAAACATTATCAATAGTTTTAGTACCATAGTTTTAGAACGTGAAAAGTCAGTCAAGTGTAAATGGTAAGAATCATTCCACATTTACAATCTAGTTCATTACTTTGTATTTGGAGTACATTGATGGTCATGATCATTCAGTCTCAAAAATCATATTTTCACTTTTGTTTTTGTTTTTAATCAATGTAGCCATTATTTTAAAAAAATGGTCACACATGTTATATTTGGCGCCTACACAATGTTATTTTCATGGATGGTTAATATATTCCATCTTCACAGTCTTATGTTGATTAAAATTTCATTATCGGGAATACACAAAAAAGTGCACATTTTTGTGATGTGTAATTATTCAGACAGGAAAGTATGGCATAGGAAGGTGTTCTGTCATGCAGTATCAACAACAATGACAATGTTGTATACACTTTCTTACATGATTGCACAACTTACTTAGGGGGATGGTTCTCTGCCATCCTTTTGTCTGAGTGGATTACCACAGATGTGCCTAGTGTCTTATGCCACAATGGTGTATTCACTTTCTTACATGATTACTCGACTTCCTTAGGTGGATGGCCCTACACCATCCTTTTGTCTGAATTAACAACTACCAATGTGCCCAGTGTCTTATACCACAATGTTAATCTACTAGGGTACACTCTATAGTTGTAAAGAAAGCAGGCTAAAGAAAACTCTTTTTTCATGCCCATTGGTTCAAGAGAGTAAATTTTGTGTATCCAGAACATTCCTCTTTTTGTAATCAGGTCATTAAGGTTTCCTCCTCTGGGGAGTTTGGGGGGGTCTGTGTATTTGCTCAAAGATAACACACCTCCGTTGTGAGAGTGTGTGTCTTGTTGGGAAGGAGGGACAATTGTCCCAGACCACAAGTGCTTTCAGATGCGGCAGAGGCCTGAATGTGTTCAGTAGGGACTCTGAGAGGTTACAGGTGGATGACGGTGTCGGCAGGGGCTGTGGTGCGAGAAAGGTGGTTCATGCTTCGTCTTCAGAGTATATTGTGTATCAGACGCCATCTGAGGTAGTAGCAGCCATATTGAAATGGAGGTGTAGCTTTGCGATGCAGCCAGGGCCGCCGGCCTGAGCCACACACACATGGAAATACGTGTATGGATGGAGGAATAGATTGTAGCTTGGCCACCGGTGAGAAAGGCCAAAGCAGCAGAGATTCAAAGACTCTTCATTTTCTCATGTTGCTGGCATTCACATCCCAGAATGAATGCACCCAGCAAGTCCACGAGGGGGTTGCGAGCTCTCTGCGAAAAGCGATCCCACGAGAAAGAGGGCACGAGCCACCGAACTTCCCCATCCCAGCTCTAAGTATTAGCGCCCAGATGTCCTGTCCCAAGACTCCCAGCATTCCAAGGAACCAGTCAGTCCCAGACCACCGACCATAAAACTGTTAGACCCCCAATCGATCAGAAAAGATCAGAAAGCAGAGACCAGTTGCCTTCACCAGAGGTCACGTGATATGTTCTGCGAGGTGCAGGGAGGGGCAAAACAACAAATCTAAAACAAGGATGGGGAGCTTTGGACTGGTGCTGACGTGTCTGGAATTGAGCTGTAGTCTGTTAGATACAATGACCTCGAAGTATCCTCTTAGCCCTTGTCTGTAGTACAAGGTGAACATTAGGTTAGAGATAGAGCATGTATTGTTTTTTTCACATAATGACCAATTAATTGTAGCTTCATGCCCGATGATGCACAAGGAAGAACCCATATCGAAGAAGATGGACAGAAGGGGCTGGGACCAATGGCCTGGCATCCCTTACGGAGCAAGTAGTATGCGGTCTCACCAACCAGCCATTTGGATTTGTACATTATGTAATTTACATCACAGAGCTGTGTACCTTCATAAAGTGTTGCTCATACTGATTTTGCCAGAACGTTCTGTGGCAGCAGAGGGTTTTGCTGGCACATCTCTATTTTTGTGGAAATAAACCTTGTTCTTTTTTATTATTATTAGTTTAAAGTGCAATTTGGTTAATTAAAACCTTATACACTACAGAAAAATCATCAAAAGAAACGATTACATTTCAATCCTAGAACCATTATACAGACATATTACAATCAGTTTTTTTTTTATTTTTCTCCAATAAAAAAAAAAAAAAAAATCACGAAGTAAAGGAAAGAACACATTGTAAGAAAGCAGTTACAAATAAACCTTGTTTTTCTTGCAAGAGGTGTGCTGGGCTTTTTTCCCTAGTGGGTTGTATTTTGTCTCGTGTGAGCATTGAGGGGTTTCTCTACAGTCTTATGGCTTCAACATCTCTGGCTACTGGGGATTTTTGATTTTTTGTCGGATAATGGACTTGTGTTCATTGATGCATTCTTTTATTTTTCTAGGGGTCTGTCCCACATAATACTTGCCACAAGGGCAGGTCAATCCATAAATTTCATTTTTAGAGTCATACATAGTGAACTGTTTGAATGATATTTTACATCCATTTTACGGGTGTCTGACATGTTCTCCTTTTTTAATACTAGTGCAGTTCCTGCAATTTAGATAAGGTAATGTTCCTTATTTTGGTTTTGTTGAAAAGGATTGCCTGGCGGTTGTGACCTTTTCTGCTTTTCTGCAGTATCTCTCAGATTTCTCCCTCTAGTATACGCCACCATTGGTGGTTTTGGGAAGAGATTGTCCAACTGAGCATTCAGTTGCAATATTTTCCCATTATTTTTTCAACAACTGGTAAATGTGTGCACTTTGTCTAGAATATATCAGATGAATCAGTGTTGGGCTGTCTTTGTGTTTCTTTGGACCTAAAAGTTGTTCTGATGCTACATTTTTGTTTCCCTTTGGTAAGTACTTTTTCTGGGTATCCCCTCTGTTTGATTCGCTCTGTAATGACTCCTGAGGCCCCTTCGTATTTCGCTTCGTCGGATAGTATTCTTTTGATTCTGAGATATTGACTGAGTGGTAGATTATCTTTGAGGTGTTGCAGGTGGAAGCTTGTATAATGTAGGGTATTAGTCACATCAGTAGGTTTGCAGTAGATTGAGGTTTCCAATTTGTTATTGAAGAGTGACACCTCTACATCAAGAAAATGTATTCTGGGATTGCCTTTTTCCATTGTAAATTTGATGCATGGTTGACATAAGTTTAGATGAGTGAAGAATTCTTCTAGTTCTTCTCGTGAACCTTTTCAGATTCCAAACATGTCGTCAATAAAGCATTTCCATACTGTTAGGCTGTCTGCCCATTTCATAAATTCTAGCACGTGTTTTGTTGCAAAAGCATATATGAAGAGATTCCCATAGGCTGGGGCCATCGCTGAGCCCATTGGGGTCCCTGAGATTTATAGATTGCAGTTCTTTCCGAAGCGAAAATAGTTTTTTTTTAAATGTTTTTTATTTTATTATTGATTTTCAATACTGTTAGGGAGAATTCTCGCTTTAGGCTGAATTGCCTAACCTAGTGAGTCCCCCAGCAGCTTTGCTGGATTTCTGGAGTTTGTTTTTTTCCTCCTGCCAAGAGTGAGACTCTTTTTCTCCCACTCTTGGACATAATTTATGGTGTTCCTTTGACTGCTAATGTGTTTTATGGGCTATGGGGTCTTTTACTCCATGGGGTCTCATGTGTTTTTCCTATGTGTGTTACACAGCACCCTCCGTGCAGTAACACAGGGGTGTCACAGTGACACCCCACCATAGACTCCATACCCTGGGACTGACTACTGTCTCCCAGGGCATGTAAAGTCACCATTGGCTTTACTAGTCCCAAATTATTAACAGAAACCAGTACAAACCATCATATTGTGGACGTACTGGTCGGGGCAATTCGATTGCCCCGGGGTCTGTTAGTCGAGGGGGCACGTCTCTGTCCCCCCTGATCGAGTTTTGGCTGGTGGCAGTGGAAACTACTTTTTATATTCGACCGCGAATATTTTCCTATGGGATTTAGCCATTGTTCGAGGCTACCAACTTTAATTATTTAATTCTCATAGCCTCGAACATACTGCGGGTTTATTTAATTAATATTAATTCTCTGGTTGGTATTTTTTGCCAAGACTCGATTCTAAAATGGCGTTTGTGTTCTCTTCTGTGACTCCAACCCAAGTCGAGCCCTTTGTTCCACTTTTTGGCGGGGTTCTCCACAGAAGCCCTCCAAAGTGGTGCCACTCTGTCTGGGTACCACAGGGGGTGTGGGAGGGGGTTTAGGCACCCTGGATCGAGTTACCTTGGTAACTAAGGTTGCACTCTTGTGTGATTGGCCCAAGTGGTGAGCCGGCCGGCTCACCACTTAGCATGTTTGAGTGACAGCTAGGCTGAGTGCATGGGGGTTTTCTGCATAAAAGCAGGGCTTTGGGGACTGGAACTTCAGAAGTCGCCACAGGACCTGAGAATCCGACGAGGGAGAAGCTGAGCCGACCTACCACGATGACACCACCGGTGGAGCCCTGCAGAACCGACTCACCATTTCCCGACGACAGAGAAGATCTCCCGGCTGGAGAGGCTTCTTCCCCTGACTGGTGGGCACAACCAGTTTTCCTTTCTTTCTTAGCACCCCAGCCCGGTTTGTGGTCGAACTGCCCGTGCCAAGCACCACGGCAGCCGGATAGCCACTCACCACTGAACCGCGAATCAACGGACCGCTCCTTGTACCTGAAAAACTCTGCGGCTGGTTTCTTCCCTGGCAGTGCAACGGGCCCCTGTCTTCCTCCACGACGAGATCCTCTCTTCCCCCAGACGAAGCACCGACTTGCACCCGCTGCCAGGAACAACTGCCCCGGCTGGAGCGTTCTCACCACTTTAAGGTACCGTGTCCGCCAGGCCTCCCTTTCTAAAGATTGCTACAAGGTAATAATAACTCCTTAACCTTCTGGACTGGGCTGGCCGCCTTGACCCTCTAACTGGTCCCTTTCTTTGGTCCAACTCCTTTTTGAACCCTTTCAAGACTTTTGTGCACTGCAACCGTGTGACCTTGGACACATTTCGTTTCGATCCTCTTAAAGCGGATGCAGCCTACTGACTCTGAATTCACGGTTTTACTTTGCCTCCTCTCTTGTTATGTTCTGGTAAAAGCGTTGGGATCTGTTTCAACTTGTTCTCTGCTTTTCTCTCCCTTTTTAAAACGAACTATTAGAGTGCCATCTACGTTAAGCGCTCACCGCTCTCTAAAAATAAGTCGGGCTTTACTTACGACTTGTCTAATATTCTTTTAAGGGAGTGTATATCTTTTAGTGACCGTGTTTTTGAATTGCTTACTATTAGTGCCTGTGTGTTTTTCTAGATGTGGTTTTAAATAAATAATGATATCTCTTTTACACCAAGCTCTGGTCAGTGTTTACTTGTTCTATTGTGTGCTCTTGACCTATTGTGAATACTCTGTATACTGCCTAACTCTTCTTGAGGGAAGTCTGACTGCTCAGCCACACCTACCAAGTGAATCTATGTGGTACAGACTGCTACCAAGTGGGTTTACTGCCAAACACCTGTAGTCCTAAATCTTTTGCAGTGGTCCCAGAGGGAACTGCACAGGTTTCTGCCTAACACTGGTGTACAGCGGTGGGATTTGTATTGAGTATACAGTTTAGAGTGCTTGTTGAACACTTTAGGACAACTAACCACAGAGCTCAGCACTAAAAAGCTGATTTTCTAACTATGTCTGCTATGGAGAATTATACCCTAGAATCATTGTCTGCCAGAACTGCTGATTGCTTAAAAGTATTGTGTAGACATAAGAATCTCTCTGAGAAGGGCAAGAAAATGGAACTTATAGAAAGATTGTTAGAAAACCAAAGTCTGGGTGGTGCAGAGGAATCTACCCCCCCCCCCCCCCCCCCCGCAGCAAATGTAGAAAACAGTGATGGTATTTATCTGAATCAAAGTCTTGATAATGAGTCAGAAGAGGAAAGTGAACCTAATGAAGTTAGCCACTCTGAGCCTCTGTCTGCTTTACCTACTGTACCTACTGGGCCCATACTGGTCCCACATGTAACCCTGCTTATTTTGAACTTGAAAAAATGAAGTTGAATTAGAGTACACACGTTTTTTAGCTCAATCTGAAAGAAACCAAGAGCTAGAGTTCAGAAGAATGAATGGCCAGGCTGAGCAGAAGCAAGCTGAGTTAAGACTCAGAGAAAAAGAGCTTAATCATGAGTTAGAAATGAAAAAAGTTGTCTGTGGAAAATGCTTCTCTCTCCTCTGGTTCTTCTAGGAGTTCCAGACCCAAGAGACCCCAGATGCCTAAGGAATTAGTGGGTATGTATGAACCTAGATTGGATGTGTTGGATTGGTTGAAAATGTTTGAGTATAATCATGGGCTCCAGGACATCACAGGGAATGAGTTACTTCCCTGGTTGTTCTCTAGGCTTCCCCCTGTTGCAACTGATGTGGTAATGGAGTTGGGGGAGGTGGATAAGAAGGATTATGAATGTGTGAAGCTAGCTTTGATAGCTAGATTTGGGAAGAGCCCTTCCCAGTACCTTAAGAGGTTTAGGACCCTCAAAAAGCATGATGGTACCCCTTGGGCTACCTGGGTGAGTGAAAGTTTGAAAAACTTAGAGAGATGGATTAAGGGTTACGGAGTTAACACTTATGAAGGAATGAAGAATCTTGTAATGTTGGAGTCAATTTATGATGCCTGCTCTCCTGAGCTCAGAAAGCACTTGGCTGATTCAAAGGAATTAGATTCCAGGAAGTTAGCTAAGGCTGCTGACTAGTGGGTGGCACTCACAAGGATTCTGGGGCTACTCAGAAAAAGGATGAGGGGAAACAGCCAAAAAAGGACTCCAAAGAGAATTCCAATAATTCCAATTCCAAAGAGGGCCCCAAACAGAACCAAAAGGGTAAGCCACCAGGGAAACCAAATCAGGCTAGTGCACCTCCTGGTGCCAAACCAGAAGGAGGTCAGAACAAGCCACCATTCCAGAAAGCATTCGGTAAATGCTTTGTTTGTGGCTCTACTGACTACTGTGAAAGGAGATCCCAGATGTAAGGGTAAACCTTCAGGGGTCCAGCTTGTCTCCTTAGCCTTCGCTCCAGAGGAGGAAGTACAAATGGCAAGTGGAAACTTTCTATTACTGGCTGATGAACCCATTGGAGTCCCAGCTAGTGTTTCTTTAGTGTCTCTGGGCCTGTGGGAACAACAGAACTTAGATGTGGAACAAGTTACTTACCTGTAACTGTTGTTCTCCAGCATGGGTCTGGCATGGATTCACATGCTCATGCTCATGAATATTCCCCGTCGTCAGGCTGGGAATCCTCGGTAAAGAAAAAACCAGTATCAGTTTCGTTTCTGATCTGTCTTTCGTAGTAATAACCAATCACTGGTCTCTGCGTCATACTGACCACAGCCAATGACTGCCCTCTACCTAAGCACCGCCTCTGGCAGCCATCTTCAGATTTGGAAGCACGTGAAGTGGCAGTATGACCAAGTGAAGAGCCGCAGAGGGGTAGGCGGGAGGGTTCGTATGTGAATCCATACCAGACCCATGCTGGAGAACAACAGTTACAGGTAAGTAACTTGTTCCTTCTCCAGCATGGGGTCTGGCATGGATTCACATGCTCATGAATAAAGAATACATAGCAGTACCCACATGCACAACCACGGGAGGTGGCAAAGGCTCAACATTAAGCATTACATCAAACTCAACATTAAGCATCTTACCTCCTCACCAGGCTCACCTCAGGCGAACAGGTTGCGCAGCACTGCTTGGCCGACCCTGGACTCCTCCCTGGAATCCCGATCGACGCAGTAGAATTTCGTGAAGGTGTGCGTCGACCTCCACGTAGCAGCCCTGCATATGTCCAGCAGGAGCACACCAGAAAGGAACGCCGTGGTAGCTGCGATCGCTCTGGTGGAATGGGCTCTCGGACGGCCAGGCAGCGGTCGGTTTGCCAACCGATGACAGTACCTGATACAGCCGGAGAGCCATCTGGAAAGGGAAGCCTTCGAGAGAGCCTTCCCCTGATTGACAGGTCCAAAATTCACAAAGAGTTGTGACGTCTTCCGAAAACACTTTGTGCGGTCCACGTAGAACTTCAGCGCTCTAGCCACATCCAGCGAGTGCAAAGTCCTCTCAGCCGGCGACGAAGGTGACGGGAAGAACACAGGCAACACCAAGGGTTCGTTGAGATGGAAGTCCGACGGTACCTTGGGCATGAAGGAGGGGTGCGTCCTGAGCACTACCCTCGTGTCGTGAAAAGTCAAGTACGGGGCCTTGCAGGAAAGGGCCTGGATCTCTCCCACCCGTCGTGCGGAGGTGATGGCCACAAGAAACGCTTTTTTCCACGACAGAAACTTCAACGGGGCCGAGTGCAGAGGCTCGAACGGAGGTCCCATGAGCTTGGTCAGCACCACGTTGAGCTCCCACGCCGGGGCCGGAGCCTTCACCGGCGGGAACGATCTGAACAGTCCCTTCATGAACTCTTTCACCAGACGATGAGACCACAAGGACGTCCGGCCCGTGGTCCTGGTGTATCGGGAGATCGCAGCAAGATGAATCTTGATGGACGCGTGTGCCAGTCCAGCTTTGGCCAGCGTCAGCAGGTACGGCAGTACCTGGGGGGCCGTAATCCGTAGAGGGTTAATCTTCTGTGCGTGGCACCAGACAGAGAACCTCTTCCATTTGTGTCCGTAGCATTTAAGAGTCGAGGACGCCCTGGCCTTTGCAAGAACCTCTCTGCAGTCGGCCGGTATGTCGTATCCTCCAAACTCTAGCGCTGCAGGAGCCAGGCCTGCAAGTTCAGCGATTTCGGGTCGTGGTGGAGGATGGCCCCTCCTTCCCTGGAGAGTAGATCCGCGTCCACCGGCAGCCTGATTGGCGGGGACGCTGATAAGTCCAGAAGGTCCGGGAACCATATCTGCCTCGGCCACGCAGGTGCGACGAGGATCATCCTGCACCGTGACCTCTTGAGCTGGTTGACGAGCCGGATTAGCAGTGGCAAAGGAGGGAACGCGTAGAGGAACAGGCCCTCCCAGGGGAACGAGAAAGCATTGCCCATGCTCCTCGTCTGAGGAAACCTGCTGGCGAACCTCCGGCACTTGGAGTTCGTCGCCGTCGCGAACAGGTCGATCTGGGGTGTGCCCCACCGTCGGAAGAGGCGATCCACTAGATCCTGCCGTAGTTCCCACTCGTGGCACGAGCGCAGCTCCCTGCTGAGTGAGTCGGCGATGGTGTTTTTTATCCCTGCCAGATGAAACGGCACCAGAAACATCCTTTGGGCGACGGCCCAATGCCACAGGTCCTGCGCCTCCTTGTACAGTGCTGGGGACCTGGTTCCGCCCTGTTTCCTGATGTAAAACATGGTGGTGGTGTTGTCGGTGAAGATCCTCACCACCTTGCCCTTGAGGGACGGAAGGAAAGACCTGAGGTCCCAGAACACTGCACGGAGCTCCAGGACGTTGATATGGAGGGACTTCCCTTTCGGGAGCCAGAGGCCTCTCGCGTGCAGATTTTCGGTGTGCGCTCCCCACACTTCCAGGGAGGCATCCGTGGTCACTGTCTCCTGGTGGTCTGGGGTCTGGAAGTCCATGCCTGCCGTCAGATGCGCGCGGGTGCCCCACCACCTGACCGCTCGGCGGAAACTCTCGTCGAGTGTGATCCTCTCCTCGAAGCCGCCCGTCGTTTGGATCCAGCGCGCGTCCAGGAACTCCTGCAATGGGCGCATCCGGAGCCTGCACATGGGAATGAGGTAGATGCAAGAAGACATCATTCCGAGGAGGGACTTGATGGACCTCACCTTGGCCGCGTCGGAAACCAACATCCGCTGTACCTTGCCCAGGATGGACCTGGTCCTTTCCTCCGACGGGGAGGCCAGAAGGGACACTGTGTCGAGCTTCGCTCCCAGAAACAGTGCGTTTTGCGCGGGTACCAGGTGGGACTTGGCGTAATTCACGGAGAATCCCAGGTCCGTGAGAAGTTGGACGGTCCTTGCCGTGTGCTCCACGGCGAGCTCCCTCGTCTTGGCTCGGATGAGCCAGTCGTCCAGGTAGGGGTAGACGTGGATCCCCTCGCGGCGCAGCTGCGCCGCCACCGGTGCAAGGCACTTGGTAAATACCCTGGGTGCCGACCGTAGTCCGAAGGGGAGGGCTTTGAACTGGTAGTGACGCCCTTGGACCACAAACCTGAGGAATTTTCGGTGCCCCCTTAGGATGGGAATATGGAAGTAGGCATCCTCCAAATCCAACGACGACAGGAAGTCTCCTTCCTCCAGCTGACCCAGGACGTGCTGGAGGGTGACCATCCGGAACTTCTGCGCCTTGATGAACTTGTTCAGACGTCGCAGGTCTAGGATGGGGCGCCATCCTCCCGTCTTCTTCTTCACGAGGAAGTATCTCGAGTAAACTCCGGAGCCCCGAAGCCTCTTTGGGACGAGTTCGATGGCGCCCTTCCTGAGCAACGCCTTTACCTCCAGGAGAAGCTGAGGGACGTGAAGCTCTTTCCTGGCCACGGGGGGGACGCGCAGGCACCTTCTTTGAAACTCGAGCGCGTGGCCCCGGGCTAAGGCGTCCAGCACCCAACGGTCGGTGGGGATGGACTCCCACACGCTGACGAAGCCCGCCAGCCGGCCTCCCACCGGGGTGCTTCGGTGGGGGCCCGACCCCACAGCCGGTTCAATCCTGTTTCGACGAGGCTTTGCCGCCTTGACCTCCTTGGCGACGACGGCGGGGTCCGCCAGACTTGCCTCGTCCTCTGTAGGCCTCCTGAGACGACGAGCGGGCCGCTTGACGGTAGGTGGAGAAACCGCCGCCGGAACCTTTGGAGGCGCCCTTGCCTCCGCTGCTCCGAAAGGGCGTCCGTCGTCGCAGAACCCCAAGGGCCCGGGCCGTCTCAGTGTCCGCTTTAATGGCCTGGAGGGAATCGTCCACTGTTTTCCCAAACAGGTTGTTCCCATCGAACGGCATGTCCAGGACTCTGGTCTGTACGTCTTGACGGAAGTCCGTAGCCTTGAGCCATCCACACCGCCTAAGGCACACGCCGTTGCCCAACTGGCGAAACCCAGTGTCGGCGATGTCCGTCGCAATAGTGATGGCGTGGTCCGACGCCACCTCACCTTCCTGTAGGATCTCCAGGGCATCTGCCCTCTTGTCGTCCGGTAGGAAGTCCAGCAGGGGAGCCAGTCTGTACCATAGCTCCCTGTCGTAGCGGGCCACGATAGCCAAGGCGTTGGCCGCTTTAATCGTCGTCGCTGCCGCCGAGATGACCCTGCGTCCCATCGCGTCCAATTTCTTTCCCTCACCGTCCGGTGGGGAAGTCGATGTGGAGGCCGCACCCCCCCCGCTTTCTTCCTGGCCGCCGCGGAGACGACGGAGTCCGGGGTAGGCTGCGCCCGGAGGCACAGGGGGGCCGCGTCCGGGACCCGGTACTTCTTCTCGTACCGGTCTCTTCTAGCTGGCGTTGTGGAAGGGTTCTTGAGGAGGGCGAGGCCCTCATCCCAAATGTCGTCCAGTAGAGGCACCGCGAGGACCGTCTTCCTCTTGGCCTCGCGCCGTTGATAAAGGAATCCTTCCTTTTTCTTCTCCTCAGGGCAGAGCTGGAAAAGCTCGGATGCCCTGGCGATCATGGAGTGGAACGATCCAATCTCGTCGGGCGGAGAAGCCCTGGTGGGAGGTGACGACGGGAGATCCTCGTCGTATACCTCGTCGTCCGTACCCGTCGCTGCCGTGTCAGTCCTCGTATCATCCCCTCGGGTGGACGGGGAGGAGGGCTGGACGGGTCGCGACGGCTGAAAAGGAGGTGGAGGGTGAATCCTTCTCTTCTTGGGCGGGGGAACACCCGAAGGTCCCGGTTCAGGATCCCCCGACGGGAGAGGTTCCTCCGTCGGCAACGGTAGTCTCATCCTTATCTCTGAGCATAAGGACTGTATAGCCAACAAAATGGCCGCCGAGTTGTCTTGCGGCGCTGACAGAGGGGAATCCGACGGGCGATCAGGGGCCCCGTCGTCACCCTCGACGCTGTCGTCGTCACCTGCGTCGGGATCCATTCCGACGGGCCGGTCTTCATCCACGCCAAGGCCGTGGCTTAAGACCTCGATCAGCTCTTCCTCTGAGGCCGAATCTACGACGACGCCCTGCCCCCCCTTTTTCTTCCCCGCCGGGGATTTCACGGGGGTCCTATCGATGGGCACAAAAGAGGACTCCCTCCGAGGTGGCAGGGAGACTCTGAGCCCCGAGGTCGCCACCACTGGTGTAGGCTCCACAGGCTGAGCCAGGGCCGCCGCGACATTATCGATAGAGGGCTTGGCCGGATGGATTAAGGCCTTCACCACCTTAGGTGCGCTCACCGCCTTATCCTTGAGGGGGGGACACTGCCTCGCTCCCCCTCCGATGGGGCCTTCGAGCTCGACCGGGGCCTCTCCAGGAGCTTCGCCGGGTGCTCGCCCTTCCTCTTACCCGACCCAGAGCGTTGCTCGCGGCTGAAGGTGCCGGGGAGGGTGCGCCCTGCCTGGCGCCCGTAGAGCCCGACCGTTCGGCGCTCCCGGTGCCAGCGGACTCACGGTGCTTGGCCTTGTGTTGGACCCCCGTCGCCGGGGCGTCCTCAAAGGTCTTAGAAGACCGCTCGGATTTCTTCCTCTTCTTCTCGCCTGACGGGCTCTTCCCTTCCAGCCAGTTGGCGAGGCGTTGGTGGCGGTCCTTCATGGTCCGCTCCGACATATTGCCGCAAAACGCACAGTCCTTCTCCACGTGCGTCTTGTCCTCATGTAAGCAGTAGAGACAAAAGGAGTGTTCGTCCTCCTTAAAGACGTTCTGAAGCTGGCATCCAGGGCAGACCCTGAACAGCTGTCCGGGCGTCGAGCTTCCCTTCTCCTGGGCCATGTCCGGGCCTGAGAAGCTTCTGGAGTCCTCCAAAACGTAGCTCGACGAAATCTTCACCCTTGAGGGGCGCAGACGAATCCGACACCGGTCCCCGTTGATCGGATGGAGAGTCGGTGGAGCTTGAGGCTCTTTTGACCGAAAAAAACAAAGTTTTTGAGAAAAAACATGAAAAAATAGCACTAACGCTCGAGAGCAATAGCACGAGGATCCCAACACATGAACGTGCGGTAAAAATCTGAAGATGGCTGCCAGAGGCGGTGCTTAGGTAGAAGGCAGTCATTGGCTGTGGTCAGTATGACGCAGAGACCAGTGATTGGTTATTACTACGAAAGACAGATCAGAAACGAAACTGATACTGTTTTTTTCTTTACCGAGGATTCCCAGCCTGACGACGGGGAATATTCATGAGCATGAGCATGTGAATCCATGCCAGACCCCATGCTGGAGAACTATAATTATATCCCAGATAATACTAAAGAGTATTATAAGGACAGTGTCCAGGTGAATGGTCAGGAGACTCCTGCCATTAGGGACACTGGGGCCAGCATAACTGTGGTGGACAAATCGTTTTTTTCAGGCTGAGGATGTTGCTAAGGCACCCAAACGCCTCACCAAGTTAGCTGGAGGGCCTGTGCAGATGCTTCCCCAATTACCAGTTCTCATCCAGTGTAATGACATGACTGTGAAGATACCTGTCAGCATACAAAGTGAGGTGCCAGGGCGGGTACTGCTGGGTAATGACTTGAAAACTCTTGGAGTAGTGTCACATACCCCCAGACCTCCTAGTAAAAGGTTACAGGAGCTCACCAAACCTGCAAGGGAGAGAAACATGAGAGGTACTCCCAAGGAGATGATGAAGAAAGAGATCACTCCTGCTCCACTGGAGACGTCAGCTGCTGTCTCTAAGAAACCAGAAGCAAAGGGGAAACCTAAGACTCCTAACAAGAAACCAGCAGTCAGCACTCCAGTGCAGCCAACAAGGACTTCCCCTAGGTTGTCCAAAGTTACACCCGTAACTCCCCCTCCAGCCGAGGCTGAGAGGGAGGTACAACCCTGTGTGGTTGAACTAGACTCTGAAGAAGAGCTAGTGGAAGGGCAGGAACTCATTGGAGATCTGGATCCTGTTGACCATCCTGAGCTGCAGTCTTTACTGGCGGAAGGTGGACCCAACAGGGCAGACTTCAGTAAGGGGCAGAGAGAATGTCCAACTCTGGAAGGTCTTCGCCCCCAGGCAGATGCTCAGACTGAAGGGCAATAGCCTGGGAAATATAGGTTACACTGGGAAGATGGCCTCTTCTACAGTGAACCAACCGAGTCTGCACCTGGGGACAACAAACGACTTGTAGTACCCCAAGAGAACAGACCACAGTTCTTGCAGTTAGCCCATGAGATTCCTTTGGCTGGTCACTTGAGTTTCAAGAAGACTAAGGAGAGGCTCTCACTCTACTTCTATTGGCCAAAGATGGGGGCCGAAGTAGATAAATACTGCAGGAGCTGCCACACCTGCCAGACTTCTGGTAAGGTTGGCTCCAAGAATGTGGCACCTTTAGGGCCCCTCCCAGTTGTGGGAGTCCCATTTGAGAGAGAAGGGATTGACATTGTTGGTCCCCTTGATCCTCCAACTTCCTCAGGCAACAGGTTTATACTTGTTGTAGTAGACCATGCTACTAGGTACCCTGAGGCAATTCCTATGAGCTCCGGCTGTGGCTAAGGCCCTCCTTGGTATTTTAAGGAAGTAATCTCTGACAGGGGAAGCCATGTGGAAGCCATGTGGAAAACCTGCAGAGTTACTTACAAGTTCTCAACCGCATACCCCCTCAGACAAATGGGCAGGTTGAAAGGTTCAACAGAACCATGAAAAGCATGATAGGTGCTTTAGAGGACCGCCTTAAAAGAAAGTGGGACCTTCTACTGCCATGCCTTCTCTTTGCTTATAGAGAAGTCCCTCAGGAGGGAATAGGTTATTCTCCCTTTGAACTTCTCTATGGTCATCCGGTCAGAGGTCCATTAGCCCTGATCAAGGAGGGGCTGGAGAGTGCTCCTTCCCCCAAGCCAGTCAGAGTGACTGACTATGTGATAGGTCTCCGCAGGAGAATGTCACAAATGATGGCAGAAGCAAGTGATAACTTGAAAGCTGGACAAGCATTGGTCAAGCACTGGCATGACCAAAAGGCTAACATGGTTGAGTTTACTCAAGACCAGCTAGTTCTCGTTATGATTCCAACAAGGCAGAGGGCCTTGCAAGACAAATGGATGGGACCCTTCAAAGTTGTGGGTAAACTTGGAGAGGTCAACTATCTGGTGGACTTGGGCAACCCCAAAGAGGCTCCAACAGTCTTCCACACCAACAGCCTAAAAGCGTATGTCTCCAGACCTGATGTAGGAGCTTTGCTTCTAGCATCATCAGAGGAAGAAGAAGAGAGTGAAGCTCTTCCTGATCTCCTCAGAGGCTTACCTTTGGACGAAAAGATTGAAGGAGTAAATCTCTCTTCAAATCTGACACCTGAGCAACAGGAAGAGTGCAAATCTATGTTGAATCAGTTTGCCTCTCTGTTTTCACTTTCACCAGGCTTGACCCCTTGGGGACAGCATGTCATACTCACTGGTGACTGTCTGCCAGTCAAAAGCAGAAGATATCGAATGTCAGAAAATGTAAGAACCCACATCAAAGGTGAGGTCAACAAGATGCTTGATCTCGGGGTAATAGAGCCCTCTACTAGCCCATGGTCTAGCCCAGTTGTGTTAGTACCAAAGGCAGGATCTAAAGAACTTAGATTCTGTGTGGACTACAGAGCTCTTAATGCAGTCACTAAGACTGATGCCCACCCTTTGCCCACCCTTTCCAGGTTTCTGCCTAACAAATACCACTGCTCATCACAGACGCCTACGCAGGGCGTTAACCCCACAACCATAACTTATAACTTTTAAACTACCCCAACCCAAACAACCTCCCTCCGCCTGTACTATGCATTAAACATCCCTCAAATACTTTGCTGCGTCTCTTTTTCCAAGTTCGTAATAGTTCCCTGTCCATTAATACATAAAAATAAGGTCACGGTGAGCACAATCCATCTCTGTATGCCCATCTCAGAATCTGTGTCTTGATGCATTAATGCTTTCTCCCACACCCCAGTTCTAGCTTCCACTAATCTCTCTAGATCTCTCCACCATCTATGTATGTTCGGTTCCCCAGAGCTTTTCCACTGCATAGCTATGTTACGTTTGGCCGTGATGTACATCAAGTCTTTTAATTTATTAATCGGTTTATCTTTGTTGCTTATCCTGAATCTCCCCAACATGCAAACCTCAGGAGTACGGACGTCTAGTTCCACCCCCCCCCCCTGGTCGCCCTGTATGCTACTTTGTTCCAGAACCCTTGTAATAATGGACACCCACAGAACATGTGTATTAGTCCTGCGTTTTATTCTCTACACCTGGTACAGCCCTGTATACCCGTCCCTCTGAATGTAGCAATGTCCGCTGGTGTGAGATATGCTCTTTGCATGACATAAAACTGTATCATAGATGTATAATATGTTTTTCGTCAATTCTAGTCTTTGAATTTTGTTAGCCCGAAAATGTTCTTCTTAAAGGAGGTCCCATTCTATTGCTTCTAAGCATTCACTGTGAGGGATAGAGGCATTTAAGCTCTGTACATCAAAAGTGAATAGAATGTAGTTAGGTTGTAGATCTGTAATGTTCTCCAGTATTATAGGCATCACATCACTTATGTGTTTGCTTCATATACGGAGAGGTATTCTGTATATAAAGGCAAGAATATAACCTTATGCTGCCCTGCATGGGTGACATGCTGAAGCGCAAGGGCCAAGGAGCCTTAAAGGCCTATGGTCAACAGGTTGAAAACTTGTTTGCAACGATTGAGAGGACCCCAGATTGGGGAAAGGATAAACATGGGCTCATCAGGTATGGTACTTGGGCCAAAATCATGTACACCTGGCTACCCTTAAAACCTATGAAGAATTTGTCTCCATACAAACTACCTACCTGACAGCACAAAGATACCTAACTAAGTGCCCTTCCCCCAGATTGAAGAGATTGAGGAGAATATTAGGCCTATATTTTATTAATCTCATCTGCGCATATGGGGATATGTGTGTTACAAATATAAAAATCAAAAATCAAAATCAAATATTATTAGTGTGCCTGAATAAGTTGCCTGCCATCGAGACTTTGGGCATCAGAGTGGAGAAATTAGGAAATTATGGGTGTTGCAGGCTGTGCCATCAGAAGCACATACTGGAGTCAGCACGGCATGCACTTCAGCAAGGCATGCACCGACGGGCTGCACATTCATGGGTGAACTCTATATAAAATACATAGGGCCACATGTACATAGGCTTGTCTGTTGGCCACTGAGTTTAGACGCAACGTGTCACTGTACACGTTGTGGCTACAAATAATGGTGGCATTGGAAAGTGGGTGACATCACTCAAAGAGGAGGATATATTATCAATTTGGGAAAAGGGTAATGGTAATAAATGAAATGAATATGTGAATTGATTGTTATTATTTTATGTTACTATCACAATTCTTAACTTTGTTTATTTGAATGTTCACTTAATTGATTTGGACAGATGTGAACAGTTTTAATAACTAAATCACAATAAATAAAAACATATATATATATTCTCACACAACTCAGACGTATGCTGGTTGAGCGGCCCCATAATCCAAACATATTGGAAGGAAATCCTTTAATAAATAAAGGACATTACTGGCCGCAAACTACCCTCAACCTAGTAGTGATCATTTTGGGGGACTCAACAAAGGATGGTACCTGCCACCTTTCTGGAGCCACTGCTGATCCGACCCCCCCATCCCAGCCCCCCATGTTGGCTGTGCGCACTACCCTAGCACGGTTCTGCAAAGACCCTGGCAGCCCAATACTAGCTTGTTTGTGGATCGAAACTAGGGAAATAATAGCCACGGAAAGAACTTTAGCTCTAATATCGAACTCTATGGCAAAATATACCAGATCTTGATTGCCACTAAATTGTTTTTCATAGACCTCATATCATAGACCTCATATCATGTAATATTTTACGCTGAATTAATTGATGTTCAGGTTGTTTGTCTAGAAATAGCACAAGGACATTTACAACACCTGAGGCTCAGCCCAAAGGGACAATTGGACAATAAAATGTAGAATCGAATATTGTTGAATTTCGTTTGTAAGCTAACTTGTCTCCTTATTTTGCCTTCTCTGCTCTAATCCCCTCTTAAGTTTTCCCCAGGCAGGCAATTGCACTGTACAATATATAAGATTCTTATGCTATTGTTGAAAAGGAAGCTGCATTTGTCACTGTTGCATAGTTGCTTGCTATTACAAAATAAAAGAAATTAAGCCTGAAAAAAAGAAATAAAGAAAATGAAAAGTAGACACACTAAGGCCTCATTACAAGTTTAGTGGTACCTTGGCAGTAATTCCGCCCAAATATCACCAAACTGTATTACCGTTACCACCATTTGGTCTGGCAGTATTACCGCCGGAATACAAGTGGTGACAACCTTTGTAAATCCCCATTCCGTGGAGTCCCAATGCATTCCATGGGGGGATTTGCCAGTATTACCGGCACTGGTAATACTGGTGCCGTTAATACTGGGGATTTTTGCCGGTAAGGTGCCTGACAAACCTCCAGCTGTTAGCTGGAGGCAAATCAGGTGCTCCACCGGCTAACTTGTACTTTGATGGTGCGACAATGTGCTGGTAAATGGAATTACCGGCACATTATTACCGCACCGGCAATGTTGTAATGACCCCTCAAGTACTTTAATTCATGGATTTGTCCAACAATACTGCATTGCTTACATAAGTAGCTGAAGGAATTCGCGGTTAAGAAGAAGTTACTTTCTTACCTGGTAACGTTCTTTCGATGGGATGGTCCGACGACGTCTTCCATATCTATGACAGGTAATGTCCACAGCTGTGCTGCTTCGGAAAATCTTTGGCGTCTGCGTCCTGCGTCGATGACGTCGATGCGCCGTCCCCAAGGACCTCCTCCGACGGCCGACGTCACCCGATGTGATAAGTAGGACGCACAACGCCCATAGCCTCAGTTATAGTTTTTCCCCAGAACGTGTGCCACCAGTTTCTGCCAGTCAGACACACAAGGCCTTGCGGAATGCAAGCTGCAATCGCAAAAGAAATTCTGCAGCGGGGAAGGCAGGGAGGGAGCGATATGGAATACGTCGTCGGACCATCCCATCGAAAGAACGTTACAAGGTAAGAAAGTAACTTGTTCTTCGAGGGGATTGGGTCCTCCGACGTATTCCATATCTATGACAGACTCCCAAAGCAGTACCAAGCAAGGAGGTGGGAAAGAATTTAGAATACAAATTTAGCATGCCCAATCAAATTGCGAAATAGAGAACTGCCTTGCCAAAGGCCAGATCTTGCCCTCTGATGGAATCAAGGGAATAGTGACGTACAAAGTATGTACTGAAGCCCAGGTGGCTGCATCACAGATGTGACAAATATGAACTCCCCTCTGCAGGGCAGTAGACGCAGCCACTCCTCTGGTAGAATGGGCCCGCAAGCCAGCCGGAGGGTACGTACCCGCCAAGCGGTAACACTCAGAGATAGCTAAAATAATCCAACGAGACAAAGTCTGTTTCGTCACAGCTTGTCCCAAACGCTTTCCAGCGTAACCAATGAAAAGTTGATCGTCCACTCTGACCCGGGACATGCGCGAAATATAAAAGCTCAACGCTCTCCGAGGATCAAGCCTATGGAGCCTCTCCTCTTCCTTACCAGGATGTGGAGGAGGATAGAACACCGGAAGAACAACCTTCTGGCTCAAATGAAATTCCGAAACCACCTACGGAAGAAAAGAAGGATGAACCCTAAGGACAACCCTGTCCTTATGAAACACAGTGAAGGGTGGCTTAACTGAAAGTATCTGTAACTCGCTCACTCTGCGAGCGGAAGTAACCGCAACCAAAAACACAGTTTCCAGAGTCAACAGCCTCAAAGGGCAAGAATGTAAAGGCTCAAACGGAGCACCCATAAGAAACTTAAGAACAAGGTTCAAATCCCAACCTGGCACCAAAAAAGGTGACGGAGGGAACACATTAGTGAGCCCTTTCAAAAACTGCAAAATTAAAGGATTCTTAAAATAAGAACACTCTTCAGACGAGCGCTTAAATATGGACAGCGCCGCCAGTTAACCTTTAATGGTCCCCACTTGCAAGCCCCTGTGGGCCAAAGAAAGCAAAAAACACAGAACCATGGGAATGTCACATTCAAAAGGATCCACATTCTGAACTCTGCACCAGTCGCAGAACTTTCTCCAACGGCAACGGTACAGAGACTTAGTTGTCGGCTGCCTGGCCGAGAGCAACACCTCCATCACGTCTTCAGGGAGGTCCCAATCCTTATACCTCAACCTTTCAGAAGCCAAGCGTGAAGATTGAGGGATCTGACCTCTGGATGGAGAACCTGACCCCCCTCCTGTGAGAGCAGATCGTATCGGTAGGGAAGACGACGTGGAGGGCAGATGGACAAGTCTAGAAGGTCCGGGTACCACGTCCTCCAGGCCCACGCCGAAGCAATGAGGATCAACCGGGAACCGAACCTCCGTAACCTCCGCAACACTTGCGAGATGACGGGGACTGGAGGAAACGCGTACAGCAGTGGGAATGACCACTCCACCACAAACGCGTCTCCTAAGGCTCCTTTTGGAGGTAATTCCCGCGAGCAAAACCTTTCGCACTTCCAGTTGACACTGGAGGCGAAGAGATCCACTTGAGGGGTCCCCCAAAGGGCGAAGATCTCCAGGAGAATCTCCTGAGCCAGCTCCCACTCATGAGAGATCGTGCTCTGCCTGCTCAGAGTGTACGCCGTTTCGTTGTCGTCTCCGGCCAGATGAACCGCTGAGATCGAAACTTCCTGCTTGATGGCCCAGAACTCGAGCTGCATCGCCTCCCTGCACAGCGGAAGTGAACCTTCCCCCCCCCCATTTTTGTTGAGGTAGTGCATGGCCACCGTGTTGTCCGTTAGAATCAGGACACTCTTTCCGCGCACAGTCGGCAGAAAAGCCTTCAGGGCTAGCCTGACGGCCCTCAGCTCCAGCAGATTGATATGGAGTCTGGACTCCGACAGAAACCAGCGACCGCTGACTGTCAACTCGTTGGCATGAGCTCCCCATCCCGTGAGGGATGCTTCCGTCACGATCGTCACCTCCGGCCAGGGCAGCGAAAATGGGGCCCCCTTCATCAGATTGCCCTCGACGGCCCACCACAGAAGGTCCTGGGCTACCGAGGGCGGCACCTGAACAGGGTCCGACAGCCTGCCGGAGGACTGAGACCACTGGAGCTTGAGTGCCCACTGCAAAGATCTCATCCGCAGACGAGCCTCTGGCACCAGAAGAATGCAGGATGCCATGAGGCCGAGCAGTCTCAAGAAATCGGACGCTGGGAGATTCTGGGCAAGCTGAAACTTGTGCACCATCTGCTGAATGTGAGGAGCCCTCACCTGAGGAGGAAAACACTACCCCAGGGACGTGTCGAGCACTGCTCCGATGTACTGGAGCCGCTGCGTTGGTGTCAAATGGGACTTCTTTAAATTGAGGGAGAAGCCCAGCCTGTGAAGGGAGTGGCAGGTGACGGACAGATGATCCAGGACTTGCTCGGGAGAGCTCCCCCTGATCAATCAATCGTCCAGGTAGGGGTAGACGTGAATCCCCCCTTCCTGAGATGCGCTGCCACCACCACCATGAGCTTTGGTGAAAACCCTCGGGCGGAGGTCAATCCGAACGGCAGGACCCGAAACTGAAAGTGCGAGTCGCCAACCGCGAACCTCAGGTACTTCTTGTGCTTGGGATGGATCGGCACATGGAAGTAAGCATCCTTGAGGTCGAGAGACACCAACCAGTCCTGAAGTTGAATGGCCTGGAGGACTTGAGAAAGAGTCACCATCTTGAACTTGTCCTTCCTGAGGAGTTTGTTCAAACCGCGCAAATCCATGATGGGTCTCAATCCCCCGTCTTTCTTCGAAATCAAAAAATAAGGGGAATACCAACCCTTGTTCCTCTCCGCTACAGGCACCAGTTCTATGGCGCCTTTCTCCAGCAGGGCTTGAATTTCCTGCGCAAGGAGCGGATCCGGACACTTCAAAGAGAGGTTCCCTGGTGGATTGTTGTGAGGCCTCTGCCGAAAAGGAAGACAGTAGCTGTGGGTTATGATCTCCAGAACCCACACACCCGAAGTAATGGCTTGCCAATCTACAAGATGCTTCGCCAGCCTTCCCCCAACCGGCGAACCATGGGACCTGGCCTCATGACTGAGTGGTAGCGGCTGCGGCGTTGCCTGAGGGCAAAGAGGCAACTGTCTGAGTGGCCTTGGCACCTCGAGTACCTTTGTTTCCACCTCTGGCCCTCTTACGATGGCCTCTTTGACTGCTAGCTCCCCTCGCTTTACTGAAGGACGAGTAATAGCGAAAGGAACCTCCCCTCCATTGCTGTCCCCTAGGATGAAAAGGCGGAGGTTGGCGAACTGCAGCGCCCAACGACTTTGCTGCAGCTTTGGAGGTCTGCAACCTCTCAAGGCTTTCGTCAGCCTTGCTGCCAAAAAGGTGTTCACTGTCAAAAGGCATGTTGAGGAGCCGGGACTGCATATCAGGAGCGAACCCAGACTTCCGCAACCACTCAAACCTGCGCATTACGGTGCTCGCCGCCATGGACCGGCTGACACAATCCGCCAAGTCCAAACCCGACTGAACGGCCTCACACATGGCATCCTTGCCATCCTGAACCATAGCAAAGAAACCATACCGTTCGTCCCCTTCGAGAATATGATCAGCCACTAATGCAACACAGCTCCACAGAGTGTGTGTGAAACGAGACAAGGAACATATGGTGTTGGCCGCCTGAAGCGCCATACCCCCCGAAGAAAACACTTTCTTTGCCCAGCCGTCAAAACGTTTGTTGTCCGTATCCGGAGGGATGGTAGGATACGACGCCTGCTTTGCTGGGGCCGTAGCCGCCTGCACCACCAAACTCTCCGGTGTGGGGTGCCTAGACAAGTAGCAGGGGTCGCTACTGGCTGGACGGTATTTTCGCGACAAAGACTTGCCCACTGCCGGGAGACTCTCTGGAGCAGTCCAAGCCACCGCCACCCTTCTCTGCAGAGCCATATGAAAAGGCAAAACCGGGTCAGTGGGTGGACCGAGATCAAGGATGTCCATGAGATCATCCTGAACGAACTCCCCTGGGGGAGCTGACCAACCCAAGTACTCGGTAACCCGAGACATAAGGCTCCAGCCGACAAAACTCCACCTCCGGAGAGGTGTCCAGTCCACTGGCATCATGCAGCGACTGCCTCAGGTCATCAAACTGGTTATATGGCCCGAGATAAGGTCATCTGGAACCGTAACTAGAACCAGGCCGCCATCAGAGCCTTCATCACCCTCTGAAATGTACTCCTGGCGTGGAGGAACAAGTTACTTCTTACCTTGTAACGTTCTTTCGACGGGATGTTCCTCCGACGTATTCCTCATCTTAGATATCTCCTTCCAGCTCTGCTGGCTTCGGAAAAATGTTTCTCTAGAGGGCGCTGCGTGTCGACGTCCTCCGAGTCGATGTCCCTCGAGAGCCGCCGTATCGACGTCGACCTGCCTATAAAGGCCGCGCGCAGCGTCCGTTGCTCAGTTCCGTTTTGTAGCCCATAATAATTCTTTCTGGACTAGACTAATCACCCTGAAGGAGCGTAAGCTGCAACAACAAGGGAAGTAGAACTGCGGGGATGGATGGGAGGGTCGATGAGGAATACGTCGGAGGAACATCCCGTCGAAAGAACGTTACAAGGTAAGAAGTAACTTGTTCTTCGAAGGGATTGTGTCCTCCGACGTATTCCTCATCTTAGATAGGCTCCCATAGCAGTATTCTATTATCGGAGGAGGGAGTACTGACTTCATGCTGTCTTCTATTGATGAATAGAATGCAGTACAGCCCTTCCAAACCTAGTCTCTTGACTGGAGGAGGAATCCAAGTTGTAAAATCGTGTAAAGGTATGGACAGACAACCATGTAGCGGCCGCACAGATGTCTTTAACTGGCACACCTCTTTTGAGGGCCGATGAAGCTGCAATACCTCTGGTCGAATGAGCCCTAAGGTTTTGAGGGGGCTCTTTCCCTGCCAGTTTATAACATTCCAGAATGGCTAGAATGATCCATCTGGAAATGGTCTGCTTAGTTATTGGTAACCCCAGCTTGTGACCTGCGTAACCTACAAACAGCTGGTCTGCCTGTCTTATCCTGGCTAGTCTACTGATGTAAAAACTTAAAGCCCTCCTAGGGTCTAGCCTATGTAACCTCTCTTCCTCTTTCCCCGGGTGAGGAGGAGGATAGAAAGATGGTAGAGTAATCTTCTGAGTGATATGGAATTCAGAAACCACCTTTGGGAGGAAATTAGGCTTCACTTGCAGGACAACTTTGTCTTTGTGAAATATTGTGTGAGGGGGTTTACAAGTAATTCGCTCACCCTTCTAGCAGATGTAAGTGCTATTAATAAAACAGTTTTAAGGGTAAGGAATCTTAACGAACAAGAATGGAGAGGTTCGAAAGGTGTGCCCATCAGGAAAGTTAGTACTAAGTTTAAATCCCATAGGGGAACTTGGAATGGTCTTGGGGGATAAACATTGGTTAACCCCTTTAGAAACTGTATTACCAAGGGTAATTTGAAATAGGATGGTTCTTCCGCAGTACGCTTAAAGATGGATAGCGCTGCGAGATAGCCCTTAATGGTGCCATCTTGAAGGCCTGAATTTGCCAAATGTAGTAGGAAGGACAAAACCATTGGTGTACCACATGAAAAAGGGTCGATATTCTGTTCTCTACACCAGCTGCAAAATCTGTTCCAACGGCAGCAGTATAAAGACTTTGTTGCTGGCCTCTTTGCCGAAAGCAACACCTCCATAACATCATCAGGGAGGTCCCAATCCTTGTACCTCAGCCTTTCAGAAGCCAAGCGTGAAGGTTGAGGGTTTTGATGTCTGGATGGAGAACCTGACCTCCCTTCTGTGAGAGTAGGTTCTCTCTGAGTGGAAGTCGAATTGGAGGGCAGATGGACAAGTCTAGAAGGTCCGGGTACCACGTTCTCCTGGCCCAATCCGGGGCAATTAGGATCATGGTTCTCCGGAATCTTCTCAACCTCCTGATCATTTGAGGAATGACAGGGACCGGTGGGAACGCGTACAGAAGCAGAAACTCCCAGTCCACTATGAACGTGTCTCCCAGAGCTCCTCTCGGGGGAAATTCCCTTGAGCAGAACAGGTCGCATTTCCTGTTTAGGCTGGTGGCGAACAGATCTACCTGAGGGGTTCCCCAAAGGGCGAAGATCTCTTGAAGGACTTCCTGAGCTAGCTCCCACTCGTGGGAGACTGTGTTCTGCCTGCTCAGAGCGTCCGCTGTCAAGTTCTTCTCTCCGGCAAGGTGAACTGCCGATAGAGAGATTCCTTCTTGGATTGCCCAAAACCAGAGCTGCATCGCCTCTCTGCACAGGGGTAGTGATCCTACGCCTCCTCTTTTGTTGAGGTAATGCATGGCCACCGTGTTGTCCGTCATTATCAGGACGTTCTTCCCTTGTACAGCTGGCAGGAACGCCTTCAGCGCAAGTCTGATGGCTCTCAGCTCTAACAGGTTGATATGTAGTCTGGACTCCGATGGAGACCAACAACCGCTGAGGGTCAAGTCGTTGGCGTGGGCTCCCCACCCTGTGAGTGAGGCATCCGTGACTACTGTTATCTCCGGCCAGGGTTGCCAAAACTGTTCTCCTTTCAGAATGTTCTCCTGACAGGCCCACCACTGAAGGTCTCGAGCCACCCTGCCGGGAACCTGAAGAAGATCTGTCATTCTCCCTGAGAATTGTGACCACTGAGTCCTCAGTGCCCACTGGAGGGATCTCATTCTCAGGCGAGCCTCTGGCACTAGGAAAATGCAGGATGCCATGAGGCCTAGCAACCTCAAAAAGTCGAAGGCTGGGAGACGTTGGGCATGTTGGAACTTGGTAACCATCTGTAGAATATCTTGAGCCCTCACCTCTGGTGGCGAGGCTTTTCCCAGGGAAGTGTCCAGGATCGCTCCTATGAACTGGAGTCTCTGGGATGGTATCATTTGTGACTTCTTCAAATTGAGGGAGAAGCCCAGTCTGTGAAGGGAGTGGCACACGTGATTTAGCTGGATCTGAGCTTGTTCCGAAGAAACAGCCCTGATCAACCAATCGTCCAGGTAGGGATAGACGTGAATCCCTTCCCTCCTTAGACTTGCAGCCACTACCGACATTAACTTGGTGAAGACCCTCGGGGCGGAGGTCAGCCCAAATGGCAGCACTCGAAATTGATAGTGAGAGTTGCCAATTGCGAACCTCAGGTATTTCCTGTGTTTGAGATGGATAGGCACATGGGAATAAGCGTCCTGAAGGTCCAGAGATACCAACCAGTCCTGGAACTGAAGGGCCTGGAGGATCTGAGAAAGAGTGACCATCTTGAATTTGTCTTTTCTGAGGAATTTGTTCAATTCTCGCAAGTCCAAGATTGGTCTCAGTCCTCCGTCTTTCTTTGGAATGAGAAAGTAAGGGGAGTACCAGCCCTTGTTCCTCTCCGCTACAGGTACCGGTTCTATGGCACCTTTCTCTAGCAGGTCCAAAATTTCCTGCAAGAGGAGCGGATCTGGAGCTTTCTGAGAGCTGATCCCCGGTGGATGACTCTGAGGTATACGTAGGAAAGGCAGGCAGTAACCTTGGGCAACTGTTTCCAATGCCCAAGCATCTGACGTGATAGCCTGCCATACCGCCAGATGTTGAGTCAACCTGCCTCCTACAGGTGTCCTGTGAGAGAAGTCCTCAGAGTGGTTTTGGGGCGGCTGATGCAGATGCCGATGGTAAAGAGGCACCTGCTGTTGCTGCGGCTTTTGAATATCTACCCTGTCCACCTCGGGTAGATCTTCTTTGTCCCCTTTGAGCCGGTCGTCCTCTACCTCTTCCGAATGCGGAGTAGAAGCGAAAGGACTTGCCCCTCGCAGAGGTTCCTGTGGGACGAAAAGGAGTCTGACGGATTGCAGCTCCTAGGGATTTTGCTGCTGCTTTTGAAGTTTGCAGTTTCTCTAAACTGTCATCCGCCTTTTTCCCGAACAAAGAAGAGCCATCGAATGGCATGTTCAAGAGCCTGGCTTGCACATCTGGAGCAAAATCAGACTTTCTCAACCAAGCGAATCTCCTGGTTGATGTACTTGCCGCCATTGCTCTGCTGATACTGTCAGCCGAATCAATGCCAGTCTGGAGGGATTCGCACATAGCGTCTTTACCGTCCTGTATAATATTCAGGAACGCATCCCTTTCTTCTCCCTCCGGGATGCAGTCAGCCGCTGTAGAAGCACACTCCCAAAGTGTATGGCTGAACCTAGCAAGGGTGCAAGTAGCATTAACAGATTTTAACGCCATGCTACATGCTGAAAAGACTTTCTTTGCCATAGCATCATATTTTTTATCGTCCCTGTCCTGTGGGACGGTAGGATAAGCCGTCTTGACATCGGTAGAGGATGCTGCCTGTACCACCAGACTTTCTGGGGATGGGTGTTTAGACAAAAACTCCGGGTCTGTAGAAGATACCCTGTACTTTGTAGACAGTTTTTTATTTACTGCTGGTACTACATCTGGGGTTTCCCAGTTTGTCATGACTTTCCTCTGAAGAGCTTTATGAAAAGGCACCACAGGATCCACCTGTGGGCCTTTGTCAAGAATATCCGTGAGGTCATCTTGTTGGAAAGATTGTGAAGGTGCAGACCATCCCATGAACTCTGTGATCCTGGCCATTAAGGCTCTATAGGGGGTTTCAGCATGCTCCCCCGGGTCTGGCCTAGCAAACTCCACCTCAGGGGAAGTGTCTAACCCACTTGCCTCATGTAAGGAATCATGAAGATCCTTTAACCTGCGTTCTTCAGAGGAAAATTCCTCTCTAATTGGGGTTACAGGTCCCTGCGACTCAAATGTGTCTTCCTGTTCAGACAATTCACCCTCTTCCAAAATTGAGGACATAGTTCTCAATTGTTCTGAACTCATAAAGGGAGTAAATCCCATTTCCAAGGCAGAGGGTGCCGAACTTGTCATTATCGGCCTCGAAAACGTCGATGTCGTCGACGCCGACGTCGAAGGCTTCGAACGTGGCGTCGAAAACAAAGGCGGAGGCCTCGAAGACCTCGACAGAATTGGAATTCTACTCGACAATCTCGAAGCCATCGACGTCGAGGACCTGGGGATAGTCACTGGGTGTGTCGTAACCGTGACTTTTCTTGGCGTCGACGCCGGTGTCGAAGCTGGCGTCGAGTCGACAGACCCGTGTGTCGAAGGTCTCTTCGACAACGGCGTCGAAGACACTGACGTCGGCGTCGAGGGAATCCTCGTCGACGGCGTCGACGGAAGGTCATAGTCCTACTCGAGGGTTCGAGACACTCTCGAGAGGTTTCCTTCGCCGGGTACTGCGACTCGCGGCGTTTTTGACCTTTGGTTCTTTCGACCAGAGCATCGCTCTCGGCAGTCTTCGAGGGGGTCAAGGCCGCTTTCTCGAAGACGCTCATCATATTTTTGCGCAATTCCTCCCATTTAGCCCGGGAACTATGTTTCGTGGGGCAAGGGATTCTTTTTGGCGAAACAGAGGAAGAGGAAGACGGAGAAGGGGATCTTCGACGTCTCCTCTTCGAGTGCTTCGATCTCGAGTGATGGGACCCACTCCGAGACCTGGAGCGCGAATGGTGACGAGGAGACGAGTGTCTCGACTTCGTCGACGAAGAAGAAGCTTTAAAAGTCTTACCTTTCTCCAGCTTCCCCCTACGCTCCTTCAGGGCCTTAGCTGTCATGGACATACAGTCCTCGCATTCCGAACAATGGTGTTCAGCTCCCAAACACCACAGACAAACTCTGTGAGGGTCAGTCAACGACATCTTTTTCCCACAATCTCGGCATTTTTTGAAGCCGGATCGAGGAGTTGTCGGTTCCGACGAGGAAGCCATCGAGTACGGATCGAATGACTCGAGGTAAATAGGATTAATCTGACTAAGAACTGAGCAACGGTATTCCGAGGCACTGAGTAAGCGCGGAAAAACGGAACTGAGCAACGGACGCTGCGCGCGGCCTTTATAGGCAGGATGACGTCGACGTCGATACGGCGGCTGTCGAGGGACATCGACTCGGAGGACGTCGACACGCAGCGCCCTCTAGAGAAAAATTTTTCCGAGGCCAGCAGAGCTGGAAGGAGATATCTAAGATGAGGAATACGTCGGAGGACACAATCCCTTCGAAAGGAAGACCTCTGTGGACCAAAGCAGTGCTGGACCTTAGCCACAGCCTTTCTAGGGGCAAACCCCGTGCCACGGGGCCCCTCTGACACCACCGCCTCGAAAGGCGTCGAGGGCGGTGAACGAATTGGCGCCGGCGTCGATAAAAAAGGCGTCGAGGTCGAGCGAATCAGCGTCGACGTCAGCTGCAGCGCCACCAGCATCGGCGGCGTCGACACAATCCTCGAAGCCGGCGCTCCGAGCGTGTCTCTTGACAACGTAGGCGCCGACGGCGTCGACAACCCCCTCGGAGGCGGAGCCTCGAGAGAAATCATCAACGACCTTGGCGCCACAGGCGTCGACGTCTTCTTCGAAGACGGCACAGGATCACACCGTCTGGAGCGCGTCGAGGACCGGGACCTGGCACGGGCATGGCGAGAACGGCTACCCTTGTCCGAGCGGGACCTCTCCCGCGAGCCGTGCCGACCACCCGAGCCCGAAGGCGTACGAGCGGTGTCTCTCGACCGGTGCCAACCTGCCCCACTCGGAGGCGCGGTTGGACCGGTGCCCTGTGATTCAAGAATCGCTAGCATCTGCTTCCCGAAGGAAGCCCATTCCTCCGGTGTCGCTTGCATGGAGGGATAAGCGACTCGCCGACGGGCGGAGTCCTCGGAAGAGGACGGGGAAGGCGACCTATGCCGGCGCTTCCTGGAATGCCTCAAAGAGGCAGAGGATGGCGAGACCGACTCCTGGAAGAAGACCCACCGGACTTCCGACGATGACGCGGAGAGTCGCCCCTCGAGTCATCCGTCGAAAGCCCCGCAGACCTCGACTTCCGGGGCTTAGACACCCGGCCTACCGACAGCTTCTTCTTGCGTTCCCGCAAGGCCTTTGCAGTGAGCGACTGGCAGTCGACACAGTCGTCCGTATCGTGGGCTTCCCCGAGGCACCAGAGGCAGGCGTCGTGCGAGTCCGTGACCGACATCTTGGACCCACAGTCCCCGCAGTTTTTGAAGCCCGCCGCGGGGTTGAAGACGAGAAAGACATCGCCACGAACAGGTCTTCGCAACAAACCGAACAGGTTCAACGAACCGAGAATAGAAAACAGCAAACTCCAACGAGTCGAGGCGTACCGAGATTCATGAAGCGAACACGTTCGCGGAAAAAACGGAACTGAGGCTGTGGGCGTTGTGCGTCCTACTTATCACATCGGGTGACGTCGGCCGTCAGAGGAGGTCCTCGGGGACGGCGCATCAACGTCATCGACGCAGGACGCAGACGCCAAAGATTTCCGAAGCAGCACAGCTGTGGACATTACCTGTCATAGATATGGAATACGTCGGAGGACCCAATCCCCTCGAAGTTTCTGTTACACCAGAAGCCACTTAATAGCGGCAAATGAATGACCCAAGCTTGGACTGTTGCAGGCAGAAATGGTTGATTTAATGACTTTAATGTGACCAGGATAAAGATAGAACAGAGAATGTGCCGGTGGTCCTGTTACTAGTGGATATGTATCCCTCCACAAATCGCAGAACAAAGTGGCAAGCCCAGTCATTTTCCATACCAATAATGTTGCTTTTACTCGTACGGGTAGCTAGCACCACCACTAAGAGCCAAAATTAAAACTAGCTATGCTTGGACAGTAAGAAATAATTCCAACTGTACTAGCACTGCTGTAAACATGAGCAAAATATGAGTGCTCATAATGCAGAAATAGCGCTTTTTAAAAATCGGTATGGGCAAACTTTTTAACCCATAGAAAACATGTGTTAAACAACACTATTACATATGCGGCTTATGTGATCTGTCCCAGATTTTTTCCACGTTTAACACACAAATGCATTTGCTTGTTTTGTTTCATTTACTTTTTTGTACTCAAAGATGGGAAATAATTGCACTAACAAAGATATAAATTGCTGTGAGGTATTTAGATCCTGCTTGTAGCCCGTAATAGCTCACTTGACACGAGCAGCTAATAGGATCTAGCTTTATTTATTGTTTGCATGTTAGGCGCTTATACATCAAGTAAAATACTGTTTCAAAGCGCCCGCAGGGCGAGGGGAGGGAACATGGGAGTGAACTACTATACCAAAAACAATATTCAATAAGAACAGTGGGGGAAACGGATGAAAGGACAAACCTTCTATGCCTTGTGAGTATTCAGAACGTCCAAGTGAAGCAGTGAAGAGGTTAGAGGGGGTAGGTGCTGGGGAGTCAGAGCTCATTGGTGAGACACAGATGAAGTGCTAGGGTTGTGAGTGCTACACGGCCAGGACCCACGGTAGGTGTAAGTGCAAACCTCCAGGGCGGAGGGAGGGCCAAGGGAAGTGCTGAGTGTAGACAGGAGCTGGGTGTGGGAGGTCTGGGGCACCGAGGATGCATGAGGGTCCCCGGACACCAATCACAGCAACTCTGGGATTAGCAGAAGAAAGAAGAAGGGTAGGAGGAGGTAAAGAGGAAAGTCTTGAGGAGCTTCCAGAGTTGAAGAAAGCCCTGCCCAACGCGGCTCGGGTAAAATTGAGCCTCTAAGGGAAAGTGAGAAAGGGGAGAATTCCTTTGAGAAGGAAGAGCTAAAAGTGGGACTTCTTGGCAATGTCCAAAGTGTGATGGAGGAAGGAGAGAGATGAGTCAAAGAGGACCGCAAGGTTTCTGGCTTCAGAAGGAGGAGCAGGGGCAGAGCCGTAGGAGGATGGCCAGAGTGAAGGGAAGAAGGAGGGAGCAGGGGTCCGGATGGGAAGGATCTCAGTTTTACAGGCGTTGATGCAGAGATCGTTGGAGGTGCACAAGGACTGGATGGCAGAAAGGCAGTTAGAGAAGATGGAGGGTGCAAGAGGATCAGCAGGAATTTTGAAAAAGAGCTGTGTGTCATCTGCGTAACACTGGAAGTTGGAGGAGATGAGGCATGCAAGCAGAGCTAGGTAGATGTTAAAGAGCCAAGAGGGGAGAGGATAGAAACCTGGTGGTCACCACAGGTGGAGAAGGAAGTAGGAGAGGAGAAAGTGCCCAGGATGATTTGGGAAGAGCGATCAGTTAGGAAGGATGTCAACCAGTCCAGTGCCTGTTCTGAGATATCAAGGGTATCGCAGAGCCTTTGTATGAGGATGCAATACAAAACCGTTTTCTGTGTAACTCTGTGTTTTGGAATGGGCATAAGAGAGCATAAGGAAGCATGTATAAGACATTCAAAGAACAATGGGTCATAATGGACAAAAAGGTATAGTTTGCATCTCATGTTATGGTTTTATTTTTGGAACCCTATGTAGTATTGCCTCAATCCACAGACATATCTCCTGCTTAATGGTTGATGCCGGACACCCAGTAGTTTCTTTTAGCAACTGCTCATCATAGCTTTAGTTCGATCTTTACACTAATATGCTTTTTGGAGGTAAAATTTAAAACAGTAAACCAAGATAAAATGAAGTCCATTTAGTTGTTCATTTTGAAGAAAATGTTCTCTTTATTTAAAAGTGTCCTTAGATCCCACACTTAGGAGGAGATACATTTCTGAGATACTGCACACAAGCGTATGTTTTGGGCATTTATGAATTTAATGAATACCCATGATGGAGAAAACGTTTTCCTCAACAGTTCCTTAAATAATAAATACCCCTGACTTACAAACATAATCACAATAAACAGTCACAAATAATTGCCTTATTTCCATATATCTTCTCTGGAAAAGTCTATTTGTGATTAACATTATTTTGTTACTAACCTGTGTTGTGGCTTTGTGAGATGACCTAGGTGTTAAGATGACGTTAGAGACTGTGGGGGAAGCCTGCAGGGAGTCGTGAACAACATGATGCAAATGGAAACAGGCTTCAAAATTTCTGTCGATTTCTGTTTTGGCAAAAAACAAAAAACAAAATACAACATTTACTTTTCTAAGCTAGAACCTATCTCTGTCACACTTCAAATCCAGAGTTATTTCTCCTCCAAATTATCTGTGTTTCAAATCTCTTAGAATCTGGCTTAACATACTCCATATGGCTTGCATTGTGATGACATACCTTAGACTTTGACTACCTCTTGCAGGAATGTAAATCTCCTTGCTTAACAGAAAGAACAGACAATTCTATTTCAAAATTGTGATTGAGAAATACTGAAACTGGCAATGGACATGTTTTTGCTGTTCTTTTTTAACAAAACAATATATGTGCTTGGGGTTCTGCTCTATTCTGCACTCTCCTTGATTTTTTATAGGCCCATCCCCATGTTACCACTCTCCCATTACCTACACTATAACCTCTTGGCTAGCCCTATTCCCTACAACCATATGTGTTTCCATTGTGTTCTATTTAGCATTTCTGCACTGCTTTTACTTCTCACTTTTATCCATTCTGGTGCTATTGTATTTTCACCTTAAATCATCACATAACCAGCAGACGTCGGCAGAAAAATGTTTTCTTATTGTTTTGCTACTGAACCAATGTAAAAACAGATTGCAAAAGTAAGCATTGTTTTATTTTTGTTTCATGAGTTTCCTTTTTCTTTATTGACAATCATACTGAATACCTCATCAGAAGAAGCATCTCTTCAAATGTTTGGAAACTCCTACAGGTGGAAATATAAGCTCACATTCCATCTGTATTCTGCTATTAGACTGGTTCCGGGGTCTCTGCAAGTTGGCAGTCACAAAATCAAATCTCAAAAGCATGCCATTTTGAATTGGCAGACACAGTATGGCGAAGTGTGGGTAATATTGGATACAACTGATTAGTCCAGGAAAAGGAGCACAGAGAAGGTTGCCTGGAAAGACAAGGGCCCTCATTACAACTCAGGCGTTAAGGGTTAACGCCACCGTTAACCCTTAACGCCTGATTCCCACCTTAACGCCTGCTTTTTGCAGGCGTTAAGTTCCATGGTGCTAAGGCACCTTGGTGCTAATTACGGCACCGTAATTTCCGGTGCCGTAATTAGCGCCTTCCCCACTCCCATTATGCCCTATGGGGCAAAAATGGGAATGGGGAAGGGAAAATGGGAAATGGGGATTTACCGCCCCACTCACCTTGTAATGGGGCGGTAAATCCGCCATCCACCATGGTGTAAACGTAGTTTACACCATGGTGGTAAAGTTGGTGCACTTAGCACCTCAGTTGTAATGAGGGCCCAGGTCCACATTTGCTGATATATTCACTGTATGTACCCAATGCTAATACAATTTTTGAAACGTTCAATTTCCAAGAACACTTAAAAGCAGCTTTGTACAGCTTACTGTCAGGACAGTCAGGATATGCTGTTTAGTAAAATGTCTTATTTTGCCATTCTTGATTTACCCTTATACTCAAAATCTCTGAGCATATGCTCCATCAGACATGAGAAGGTGTCGATGCTAATTTAATAGCCCCCCGCACTGTGAATTATTGTAGAAAGGCAGGTATAAATCATTGAAGCACTGTAGGTAAATCAGAACAGAGAAAGTTGACCATGAAATACCTAATTATTTGTTTTAACAAGTTGTTGAATGATGCACAGTTTAACACAATATCATAGATTTGGATAGGACTGGGCAAACATCAATTGACATATAATTTTTTTCTAGTGGAATAAAGTGGGGTTGGTTCAGGCTCCAACACATCTTTTTTTTAAATGCATACTTTTTGCATCTTTTATTTCAGAATAAAGGTGTAAAGAACAACCATGATCATCTTTTAATTTCAAACCCCACCACATTATAGACATACCAGCTCTGTAAATCTTATATTCTTTTCTCAAGAAAAATAACCCTCTTCTGCGACTTAGGTGTTTCAATTGATTCCTATCTCCATCATGATGTCTTTGCCAAAATATGCATTGTCCACATGACTGTTCACATACTTATAAATAATTATAATTCCTTGATCTTATAATAACAACATCCATCCTGATGAGCTCACCTATTCACCCTTTACAACATTCAGATAGGCTGATGCATCCATCCCCTTCTTTTCTCTCCACCAACCTAGCAACCTAATCCTTGTATAATGCCCTATTTTTTTTTATTACTTGTTTATAGCCAAATATTGGCTTTTACAAGGGCGTGTAAAAAAGAAGACATTGTAGTGGGATATCAATATAGCTATGTCAAGAACAAGAGTTTACGAAGAGTCTGAGAAGTCTGGAGTCGACAAAGCTTGTATAATACCCTAATGTCCCCACTCCTCCTCCATCATTTATTTCGGTACTCAGCAGCTATAATGGCTACTTCAACATTCTCCCAATGCTACCTAAGCTCTCAGCACTCGTACACCTCTGCAGTTTCTTACATGGGGCCATATTTTCTCCAGAAGTGGTACCATTCAAGCTTGCCGATTATTGTGCCTCTCATGAAGCCATAATATCAGTTTCACCATCTAATATATCTCACGTGTTTTGTTGATCCATTCAGGTTTCTTCTACATTTGGGCCGCCAGGCATACTCTAGCACTCAACACTAATTGGTATTACATATGAGTCAGTCTCCTGTTTCCTTCCCCTTCAGGCAACAAACACATACATAGTATCAAGTTAGGATCCAACTTTCTTCACACTATTCATTTCTTTCATCATGGTAACACCTCAACCCAGAATGCCTGAACATACCTACAGTGCCACCACGTGCCACATACTACCCTCCTTTCTGCAGTCCCTCCAACAGCATGCATTCTGGTCACCCCTTATTTTAGCTAATCTAAGTGGCGCCAAATGCCAGCAGTGTAAAAGCCTATTCAAATGTAACTTGTACTGGGCAGAGAGTGTCTGGATATATGCTCTATCACATGCAAGCTGTCCGGAGCTGGGCAAATCAAATCCACCTCTGATCTCTACTGACACTTAAAGAAGCCTGGACTCATTACCCCAATTATTGACCTATAAATGGGGTTAGGGAGAATTCTCATATATGGCTAATTTCCCTTACCTAGTGAGTCCCTCAGCAGCTTTGCTGGATATTTAGGATTTAATTGTTTCACCAGGCTAGAGCGAGAGCCCTTTTTCCCACTCTTACATGTGTTTTGCTGTGTGTGTTTAACATTTTTTGTGTTCATAGACTGTGGAGCCTCACCTACTCTACAGGCATCATCTTTTTACTGTGTGTTACACAGCACCTTCAGTGCAGTGACACAGGGTTGTCTTTTAGACTTCCCACTCAGACTCCATTGTCTGGAGCTGACTACTGTCCCCCAGAACATGTACAGTTGCCATTAACTTTACTAGTCTGTTTTAAAACCACAGACCCAGTAGAACCGATCTTACATGGAGTACTGGAAAGGGTCCCTACTTATCCCTTTTTGTCTATTTATCTTGGAGCATTGTTTTGATCCCTTTCCATTAAGACTTGCCTGGTGGCAGTGGTAACTACCCTATTGTTTCTACTGCAGTTATCTTAAATAACCATGGTATTGTTTCAGGCTATCTTGGTAGCCTCAAACTTAAATCCGCTTGACCATATTGTTTTTAATATTGCTCCGACTGGGTTTAGTCGCCATTTCTTTTTGGAAAAGTCTTTCTCGTGTTCATCTCTATGCGCCAAACCAGGTTTGGGTCCTTTGTTCACCGTCTTTTCGCAGGCTTCTGCACAGAAGCCCTCCTTTAGGTGCCTGAAAGTCTGGATAGGCAGGATGTGAGGGAGGGGTTTTAGGACCCCTGCCATGGGTTCCCTTGGTAACCCAAGTCGCACTCGTATCTGACTGGCTAAGGGGACTGGCCTTGCCAGGCCAGCCACCCTGCTGTGTGGTTGACAGCCAGGCTGTATGAATGGGGGAAAACTGCATTAAAAGCAGGTCTCTGGGACAGGAAGAGCAGAGTCGCCACTGGAACGAAAGAACCAACGAGCAACTGGAAGAAGAGGACCCCTACAACGACTGAACCGCCCAGTGAAGCCCTGCTGCAGGTCAGAATCTCCAAATCCGACGACAGAGAAGATCCTCCAGGAAACTTCTTCCCTTGAGTTGGTGGGACCAACCAGTTTGCCCAAACTACAAGCCAGGTCCCCTCCTCTGGTCGAATATGCTGTACAGAGCTACAGTGGGCCGGATAGCCAGGAAGGTCGGACCCTGCTTAGGTTTTAAGGAGCGCACCTTTTATTCGTTGTTTGGCGCTGCTGCTGGTTTCTTCCCTGGGTAGTGCAGGACCCGCCAGTCTTCCTACTTCTGATCAGTCCGACAGTCGCTTTAGGAACCGTGAGCCTGCAGGAACTACCAGGAACGTCTGCCTCAGCTACAGCTTCCTCTCCATTTTAAGGTACTGTGCAAATCCGGTTGTGCGTCTCGCTCAGCCACGGTGAAGGGTGTGAAATCTTTCTCCAATCCGAGAGCTTGTCCTTCTCTTCTCTTTGAACTAACTTTTCTACCAACCAACCTCGTCCAGAATCTGTGCCACGAACTTTGCCGCAAACTACCCTGAACTGTGTGATCTTGAGCAAAAGACTTTTAACCCATTGACTTTGGCCCTAAGCCTTTTCTAGCTGATCTCCTCACTGTAGTCTCTCTTGTTCAACTGCCCAGAGTACTTACCTGTTCGTTTAGCCTAATTTCTAATAACTTTGGGGGTCATTCCGAGTTGGGCGGTAAGTATAGGGGAATACCGGCATGGCGTTAAGAGCGTTTCCGTGCTGGCACTAGACCGTAAAAATCGGCCTATTCTGACTTCGCGAGCACGCGCTTACCGCCATGCCGGTAATGAACGTTAGCGCCATGCCGCAAAAGTGCCCCAAAGCCCTTACCGCCAACAAATGCACCGTACATAACACTACCGACATGGAGTAATCAGCGGTGACCGTAAATAGCGGTCCCCGCTATTTACGGTCACCGGTAAAGAACGGAACCGGAAAAAACGTCACCGCACAGGAACGGGAAGGAGCACGGCGGACATCTTTAAAATCACAATCCATTGCCATCCTCTCCATACAGGACCCGGAGGCATATACCGAAGAGAGAAATTGGCATTCGAGACCAGCATCATGCCTTAAGCACTAAAAAAGGGGGCCGCACGCATAAGAAAGGAGCGATTTACCCAGGATGAGCTCCAGATACTGGTGGACACCCTGCACGAACATGCAGACACTGTATTCAGCAGTGATATGCATAGGCCCACCGTCGTCAGAAAGAAAGAGATCTGGGCCTTGGTAGCACAGAGGGTGAGCGCCGTAGGAAACCCCCCCGCACCACCAAGGATTGCCGGAAACGGTGGGATGACCTCCGTCTCCGGGTGCGGGCCATCCTCTCAGCAAACCGAAGTCAGGCCCTGGAGACAGGAGGAGGGCCAGGTTCCCCCATCAAAATGATGCCGAGGGAGGAAACGTACGCGGCCATGATGGGCACAGAAGCCATAGAAGGGGTTGGTGAAATGGAGTGCGGTGCAGCGTCATCCGCTGATGGAGGTGAGTGTCATGATTCAAGACAGAACATGCATTCCTAATGTAAGTCACTGCCAAGGGCTGGGCAAGGTGTCACGTCATGGTTGGGCAAACCCCCCCCAATGGAATCATGCCGTAACAAGTGGGACCCAGTCTGATGTCAGGTGCAAGGTTGTAACCCATATGGCCCATACCACACAAACAGGCCGAATCTGTGAGGCACACGGGGCAGTGATTGTAAACACTGTGAATGTGAGTCATCACAGTACGCCGCTAACATGAGTGACCCAGACATCTGCATGCATTTAGCATCCAAGCCCAGATCACTGTCCCACTCACCACCCAAATGTCCACAAAACGCTGCAATCCCATTGTAATACCATAGGCATGTACAAATGCTGACACCCAAATCATTGCTCATGCCGTCTCTCTCTTCCCCCCCCCCCCACAGGCAGCGGGCATGACAGCGAAGACCAGGAAAGCACTCGGGCCAGTACCTCCAGGGGCAGAGGCAGGGGCCAACGTATACCTGCAAGCAGGAGAAAAACACAAGCAACACCACTTGCTCCTGCAACCCCCATGGAGGGTGCACAACCCCCACCTGCACCCCTACCCATAGCTGCAGTGCCGCTGGACACGTGCTCCACGCTGCACTCAGAGGAGTCCAGTGTGGCTGGGGAGCATGCAGCCATGTGCCTCCTCGATGTTCCAGACAGCCCACCATCAATTTCCGGAGCCAACGCGGAGGATACCAATGACATTGGCCAAACCCCTGACACACCATCATACAGCCAGGTGGCACACAGCGACTCCGGGGAGAGTAACACCCTAGGGCTCACAGGGCAAGGATTACAACCTGCCTGTCCTGAATCCACTTCCCCTGCAGACACTCTGGAAAGGCCTGCAGGCCCAATACCAAGCCTGCCAAGCACATCGGCCACGGATGTATTGCCCTCCCAGCACCTCACAGGTCTCATTGAGGAGTTCATCAGGGACAATCGTGATTTTAGGTTGGAGTGGCACAATGACCTTCAGGCTCTGGGCGAGGTGATCACGGCGAACACAAACCGGCTCTGCGAGGTGCTGGGCCGGATCGCAGATGCCCTGGAGGCAGCACACCCCACACCACAGCCCGAGCGGGTGGACCCACCCTCCCAAAGCTTGTCCACGCAGATCAGCCCGGTCCGACGCTCACTGCGTACATTGTGCCACCACAACATGGATCCCCCTGGCTCTGGGAGTGCACGTTGACCATGCTGGCACACACATGTTGCCTATGTTGTACCAATGGGACTATTGTGGGGTTGTTGTGGGGGGAGGTGGAGGAGGGTGAGGGTGTGTGTGGGAGTTGGGGGGGAGGTGGAGGGCGGTGAGGGTGTGTGTGGGAGTTGGGGGGGAGGGAAAGGGGGATGAGGGTGTGTGTGGGAGTTGGGGGGTGGAGAGGGGGGTGAGGGTGGAGGTTTTGTTGTACACGTTTGAACATTATTACTCAATACACTGGCTGATCATCCCTAACAAACAGAGTGGACATTGATCATTGTGCATGTGTCCTTTAATGTCTCACAGTGCATGGTGTACATGTATCCCCACACCCAGTGCCCAATGTCCTGTCATCCTCACACCCTCAGCTGACTTGTGAGTCAGAAATATTGTCCGATCAATGATTGCCGCACGGAACATCCCTCCTGTGCATCGCCACCGTGATGCTGTCCTGCCATTCCTTCCTCCTCCCCCTCATCATCATCTGGTGGTAGCAGTTCCACGTCAGGGGGCAGTGGCACGTTCCGACGTATGCACATGTTGTGCAGCATTACACATGCCATGGTGATCTTGGACACCTTCTCGTGGCTGTAGATGAGTGCCCCACCCGACCGGCTGAGGCAACGAAATCGTGCCTTCAACAGGCCGAAGGTCTGCTCTATCACCACTTGTGTACGGGTATGGGATCTATTGTAGTCCTCCTCGTGCCTGTTCTGTGGGTTGCGGACTGGGGTCATGAGCCACGGCTTCAAAGGGTAGCCAGCATCACCTGCATGAGAGTGGAATGAAGGTAAGTATTTGTACATTCGTGGTGCAGAACTGTACTAGTCTTACATGGCAGCATGTGATTACTGGCCATGCACACATGTCCCAGGATACAGTCACCCATTACTGGCCTGGGTATGTGTCCTGTGCAATGGAATGATGGAGGGGGTAGCTTCTTCCTGATGGGTCATGGTGTGCACTCACGTCTTGTTGCATGTGCATCGTATATGCATGCAGATGTGTTGGACTGCATTCATTGATCTCATGCGCGAGATTTGGTGACAGGGGGGTGTTGGCTGTAGTTGGTAGCATACTCGTCATTCTGCACTGATCCCTACCATGGTGACTTGCAGCAATCCTATGGGGGTGCAGGACCAGTGACACGCTGTGGGATCCCTGTTAGACTCACTTCTATGCACTCCCAGGGATGACTGTCCTGTGTGTTGTGATGCAGGAGTCAGCGACATGGTGCTATTGCACTGTATGGTGCAGGATGCCCTTATGTTGTGTAAGGGCCGCCGATGAGTGGTGCATGTGTTGTGGTATTTGGCCAGGTTTCCTGTTAGTCATGTAGTGTTAGGTGTCGCCTCGGATTCAGCACTGTGTGGTTAGGTGGTCATGTGCCGTGTCACTTGTTTTAGGGCACAGTGTTCTGTGAGGTGCACATCGTGCACTGGCGTGAACATTCCCACACAGGTGGAGTATGCATCTCCCCCCCCCTTTGCCACACAGGTGGAGTATGCATCTCCCCCCCCTTTCCCACAAAGGTGGAGTATGCAGACAACATACTCACAGCCCCAATGCACTGCCATGGCCCATTCAGGTTACTCACCAAGTAGCCAGGCACGTCGTCCAGCATGTCGCTCCATGTAGCGTGGTAGTGTTGAGTTCTGCAGGACCAAGGAGTCATGAGTTGATCCGGGGTATCGGGCATTGCAATGTGTGATGGCTTTACTGGCATTACACACCATCTGGACGTTGATGGAGTGGTATTGCTTGCGGATGCGATACGGCACCTCCATGGCATGCAGGACCACCAATTCAACGTGGGTGCAGTCGAGGGCACCTATGCAATTTGGCATGCCTGCCAGTGCATGGAAGGCAACTTTGGTATCATATATCTCCTGGGGAGTCCGTGGTAGGGATATGTAGTCCCTTGTGTGGTTGAGGAGGGCATCCAGCACTTGGTTGAGTATCCGGGAAAATATGGGCTGTGAAATGCCATGCATGTGCCCCACTGTATGCTGGTAGGTGCCTGTGGCAAGGAAGTGGAGCACAGACACTACCTTCAGTAGAGGGGGGATGGCAGTGCAGGTTTCTATGCGGCTCACTATGTCGTCATGTATCAGGTCCACTATGGTGGTAATGGTGTCCCGGTCAAGCCGGTACAGGGTGTGGATCTGCTCTGGTGTGAGGTTGAAGGGGGTGGCTCTGATGCAGGGGATTGGGGGGTGCCGGCGTGGTAATGATGGCTGCACCGGTAGGGCATGCTGGGCCTGTCTCACCCTCCTTCTCCTCCTGTGTATCCTTGTGGTGGGGGCTGTGGTTGTTGTTGCTGTTGTTGTAGTTGCTGCCTTGCAAGTAGGGCCTCCAGCTCCAGGAATGCTGCTACAATTGGTATCATCTTGGTGTGGGAGGGGGTGTGGTGTGTGGGTGTGCTCATTTTGTGCTGTGACAGACTCCATTGCCTCCACCTGTGCTGATTGAGTGCACCTGTGCCTCTTTGAAACACTGCTCATGGTTCTTAACACCTTCTCGGCGATGCCGGTATTTACTCAATGGCGGTAAGGTACTTTGCGGCCTTGTGGAGGACTTTTTTTCCATGTCCGCTTTACTTTGGATCAACTCCGGTTTACGCCATGGCGCTATTTACGGTATGGAGTGTCGGGCGCGCGCCACTAAACCGCTATTTACAGCCTCGTAATTTACGGCGCCGTAAATACCGGTCTGGTGGGTCAAAATGGGCCGTAAAGGGAAACGATGCCGGTAATCCTTTACCGGCATCATTTTTCCTTTACCGCCCAACTCGGATTGACCCCATTTGTCTTTCCCTCCCTTTTAAATTGCTGGAGTACCATTTTGCTCCCACTTCATTTTGTGAGTTTAACTTGTCTGGAATTTAAGGGAAGTGGTGTGGTGTATTTATGATTGTGATTTTCGATCTGGCTTAGAATAGTGAAATGTTATACAAATGTTGAGTAAATAAATATATATTCTTTTACTTAGAAACCTTGAGTCAGTGTTTGCTTGAATCATAGTAATTGCTGTCCTTTGTGCAACTATTTGTACTGCTCAAGTACTCTTGAGATAAGTCTGGCTGCTCCGCTACTGCTACCACTATGACTGTGTAGTACAGGCTTGTACCAAAGGTTAAATTGTACTATCACTTGTAGTCTTAATTCTGTGTAGTGTTCCCAAAGGGTACTGCATATAATTCTGCCTAACACTGGTGTACAGCGGTGAGGATAAAAGTATAGTAGTTACACTTAGAGTGCTGCTATTACCTTCGATCAACTAACCAAAATTCTAACCTCACTAAAAAGCAACATTAATCATGTCTGATATGGAAAGCCACAGTCAGGAGACCCTCCTGAGTTACACTGCGGATTATTTAAGAAACATGTGTAAAGAAAGGAAACTCTCTGCCAAAGGCAAAGAGATCAAATTAGTTGAAAAGTTGTTAAAGAACCAAAGTCTAGGGATTGGGTCTGAAATACCTGACTCTCTAGCAAATGTGGAAAGTATTGAGGATGATACTATGTATATTAATGATGAGTTGGAAGAGGAAGACGTGTCTCTTAATGTAGGCCTCCCTGGCCCCTTGCCTGCTCAGCAACCTCAACCCTTGTCCACAGGGACCCCCACAGGTCCTACACCCAGTCCTGAATTCATTGCTCTAGAGAAAATGAGGCTTGAACTGGAATTCAAACAGTTAAATGCTCAAACTGAACAAAAACACCAAGAACTTAAGTTCAGAGAAATGGAGTTGAATCATGAACTTGAAATGAAAAGATTGTCTCTTGAAAATGCTTCTCTCCCAGAGTCTTCCAGTCCTAAGAGACCCTGTATGCCTAAAGAAATTGTGGGTATGTATGAGGCTATGCTTGATATTTTAGAATGGTTGGCAATGTTTGAATATAACCATGGTATTCAACGTCTCACAGGGAATCAATTGATTCCCTGGCTCTTCTCTAGGCTACCCACTGTTGCATCTGATGTTGTGATGGAGTTGGGGAGGTGGATAGGATGGATTATAAGTGTGTGAAGCTAGCTTTAATTGCCAGATTTGGGAAGACCCCTTCCCAGTACGTTAAGAGGTTTAGGACCCTCAAAAAGCATGATGGTACCCCTTGGGCTACAGGGGTATGTGAATGTTTGAAAAACTTAGAAGGTTGGAATAAGGGTTACAGAGTAAACATTTATGAAGGAATGAGAAGTCTTGTCATGTTGGAGTCTATTTTTGATGTCTGCTCTCCTGAGGTCAGACAGCACTTGGCTGATTCTAAGGAGATAGATCCAAAGAAGCTAGCTAAGGCTGCTGACTTGTGGGTTGCCAACAGGGCTACTCACAAGGATTCTGGGGCTACTCAGAAAAAGGATGAGGGGAAACAACCAAAGAAAGACAACAAAGAGAATTCAAATATCTCCAATCCAAAAGAGGGCCACAAACAGCAACATAAGGGTAAATCACAAGGGAAACCAAATCAGGCTAGTGCACCATCTGGACCCAAACCAGATAGAGGTCAGAACAAACCCCCATTCATCAAAACATTTGGGAAATGTTATGTTTGTGGGTCAACTGACCATGTGAAAGGGGATCCCAGATGTAAGGGTAAACCTTCAGGGGTCCACACTGTCTCCTTAGCCTTCAACCCAGAGGAAGAAGTACCTATGGCAAGTGGAAACGTTCACCTACTGGCTGAAGAACCCATGAGAGTCTCAGCCAGAGTTTCTTTAGTGTCCCTGGGCTTGTGGGAACAACAGAATTTAGATGTCTATAATTCCATCCCAGATAATGCTAAAGAGTATTATAAAGATAGTGTTCTTGTGAATGGTCAGGAAACCCCTGCCATCAGAGACACTGGAGCCAGCATAACTGTGGTGGATGAATCATTTCTCAAGGTGGAGGATGTTGCTAAGGCACGCAAACGCCTCACCAAGTTAGCTGGAGGACCTGTGCAAATGCTTCCCCAGTTACCAGCTCTCATCCAGTGTAATGATATGACAGTCAAGATACCTGTTAGTGTGTAGAGTGAAGTGCCTGGGAGAGTCCTGTTGGGTAATGACCTTAAAACTCTTGGAGTTGTGTCAAGCACCCCAAGGCCTCCCAGTAAAAGGAAACAGGAGCTCACAAGGTCTGTAAGGGAGAGAACCTTGAGAGGCACTCCAGAGGAGATGATAAAAGGAAATATCACTCCCACTCCACAGGAGTTGCTCACTGCCATTTCTAGAAAAACAGAGGCAAAGGGGAAACCCAAGACCTCCAGGAAAATGCCAGAGAGCACCCCTGTGCTACCAACAAGGTGTGTGGTTGAACCAGCATCTGAAGAGTCAGATCTGGAAGAAGACACTGTCTTAGTTGGAGATCTTGACCCTGTTGAACATCCTGAGCTGCAGTCTTTACTGGCAGAAGGTGGACCCAACAGGGCAGACTTTAGCAAAGGACAGAGAGAGTGTCCTACTCTTGAAAGTCTTCGACAGCAGGCTGCTAACGAACTTGATGGGCAAGAAGTTGGAAAGCAAAGGTTAAGCTGGGAAGATGGCCTCTTCTACAGTGAACCAACTGAGTTGACCCCTGGGGACTGCAAAAGGATTGTAGTGCCCCTTGCCAACAGACTCCAGTTCCTACAGTTAGCCCACGAGATACCTTTGCCTGGTCACCTGAGTTTCAAGAAGACCAAGGAAAGGCTCTCTCTCTACTTCTACTGGCCTAAAATGGGTTCAGAAGTAGACTAATTCTGTAGGAGCTGTCACACTTGCCAAACCTCTGGCAAGAGTGGAACCAAGAATGTGGCACCCTTGGTGCCGCTCCCAGTGGTGGGAGTTCCTTTTGAGAGGGTGGGCATTGACATTGTCGGTCCCCTTGACTCTCCCACATCTTCAGGGAACAGGTTTATCCTCGTTGTAGTAGACCATGCTACAAGATACCCAGAAGCCATACCTATGAGAACTGTTACGGCTCAAGCTGTGGCTAAGGCTCTACTTGGTATTTTTACCAGAGTAGGGTTTCCTAAGGAAGGGATATCCGACAGGGGATCCAATTTTATGTCCCACTACCAGAAAGCCATGTGGAAAAACTGTGGTGTCACTTACAAGTTCTCTACAGCCTACCATCCACAGACAAATGGACTGGTAGAGAGGTTTAATCATACTCTGAAGAGCATGATAGGTGTTTAGAGGAACCCCTTAAGAAAAAGTGGGAACTTCTACTGCCATGCCTTCTCTTTGCATATAGAGAAGTCCCTCAGAAGGAAGTTGGTTACAGTCCCTTTGAGCTTCTCTATGGCCATCCAGTCAGAGGTCCGCTGGCCCTGATCAAGGAGGGGTTGGAGAGTGCCCCTTCCCCCAAACCAGTCAGAGTGACTAACTATGTGATAGGTCTCCGGAGGAGAATGTCACACATGATGGCCGAAGAAAGTGATAACTTGAAAGCAGGTCAGGCTCTGGTCAAACATTGGCATGACCAGAAGGCCAACATGGTTGAGTTTACTCAAGACCAGCTTGTACTAGTTATGGTGCCAACAAGGCAGAGGGCCTTGCAGGACAAGTGGATAGGACCCTTCAAGGTTGTGGGCAAACTTGGAGAGGTGAAATATCTGGTGAATTTAGGCAGACCTAAGGAGGCTCCCAGAGTCTTTCATACCAACCGTTTAAAGGCTTATGTCTCGAGACCGGATGTAGGAGCTTTGCTTCTAGCTTCAGCTCAAGAAGAAGAGGAGGAGAGTGAACCTCTACCTGACCTCCTCAGAGGCCAACGTTTAGATGAACAGATAGAAGGAGTTACTGTAACGCTCACCTGATTCCCGCAGAGGCGCCGGTCTTGACTGGGTGAATGCCGTATCTTCAAAGGTGATGTGTAACACACGGTGGGCTCTTTGGGCTGGACCTCTGTGCACTGTATGTCTGACTCGAAGAGTAAGATGTCTGCAGATAGAAAATATGGGATTAATGAACTGGGGTTATTGGGTGCCTCTCTCCTCTTCCCTTTCTCTTCTCCTGTAGAACCCCAAAGGTTAACACCCTCACCTTAGGTAAGTGAACGCCGAGCTCTTCATCTGCCTCGGGGCAGGGTGCCGTAACCAGTTTCTTCACTGGATAAGGGTGCAGGCCTCTTGACCTCAGAGGACTGCTGTCCGTCGTTAACTGCACGAACGGTAAGTTCTGGGCACTTCAAATGTCTTAAAAGTCTTTTGTAATGATATCTCTTGTTTTGCAGGGTTCCGGCGATGGCGGATGGCGGGCTGATGAGAGTTGAGGATCGAACCCGCGTGAGGAATAGAAGCGCCTGGAAGCACGTAAGTAAGCGCTTGTAGCCTGCTTCACGATGCGCACTAACTGTCCCTTTTATCTTGCAGGTACAAGTTTGGAGCTTTAGAGAAGCTGAAGGGTGCTGGAATACCCACTGGATTCGGCGTGGGAAGGAGTAATGGCACGTGAGTAATAAAGTTGCCCAATGTCTTTAAACGCACCTTCTTTTGTCTTTCAGATGCGGGATGCAGTGCCGAAGGCCTCCGGAGCGTGCGAAGAGCTGGTAAGCTTTTGTCTTTCAGATGCCGGAATGCAGTGCGAAGACCTCCGGAGCATGCGAAGAGTAGGTAAGCCTTTGTCTTTCAGATGCCGGAATGCAGCGCGAGGCGTTGGTGACAGCCGATGGACCAGGTAAGAGATGAGCTGCCACTGAAGACCGTAGTGCTAACCTGTTCTTTCTTTGTCTTTACAGGTGCTGCTGAAGACTGGATTCCAGGATGGTAAGCCTTTGTTCCCTTAAGCCCAGGATCAGAAGCAGAAGACACGATGAGCGTTCTGCTGCAGAGAATGCAGAATAACGCAAAGCAAGATTCATCCATCGGGTGTGGTTTAAATAGCCTCCTGTAGTGCTTAGGTGTCTCCTTCCACAGCCACGCCTAGGTAAGAAAAGAGTTCCTGCTTTCCAGAAGAGTTCCAGTGTTCTGAACCTAGGGAGTGGCTCCTGCCCCACCCAACAGGAAAAGTAGTCCCAAACAGAAGAGGATCAGGGGTTCAACTGGCAGGTAAGTAAGCAGCATGGTCTGCTGCAGGTAAGTCCACCCAAGCATTATGAGCCCGGCGCTTCCTGCGCTGGGACTGGGCATCTTTATGAGCCTGGTGCCACTGGCGCCAGGACAGGGTCCAAAAGGTCCCAATTGGGACTGGCTGGCACTCGGAACCGGGGTTATGGGTCTGCTTCCAAGGGAGTCGGGCAAGTCCTGATCTTTTGGAAGCAGAGATCATGACAGTTACTCTCTCTTCTCAGCTGACTTCTGAACAACAGGAGTAGTGCAAAGTTCTGTTGAATTTGTTTGCCTCCCTGTTTTCTCTATCACCAAGCTTGACCCCTTGGGGCCAGCATGATATTCTCACTGGTGACTGTTTACCTGTCAAAAGCAGGGGTTACAGAATGTCAGAAAATGTGAGATCCCACATCAAAGGAGAGGTCAACAAGATGCTTGATCTTGGGGTTATAAACCCTCTACCAGTCTGTGGTCTAGTGCAGTTGTTCCTGTACCAAAGGCAGGATCCAAGGAGTTGAGATTCTACGTGTACTATAGAGCTCTAAATGTAGTCACTAAGAATGATGCCCATCCTTTACTTAGGACAGATGAGCTGGTGGACAAACTTGGTGCAGCCCAGTACCTCAGTACATTTGACCTAACCCCAGGCTATTGGCAAATAGCACTGACAGACCATGCCAAGGAGAAAACTGCATTTTCTACCCCAGCAGGCCTCTACCAGGTTAAGGTAATGCCTTTTGGACTAAAGAATGCACCTGCTACATTTCAAAGGCTGGTTAATCAAGTTCTGAATGGGATGGAGGACTTCTGCATGGCATACTTGGAAAACATTGCAGTGTTCAGCCCTACATGGAAAGAACATATTGATCACCTTGGATATGTTTTGCAGGCTCTTGAGCAGGCCCACCTGAGTATAAAGGAAAGCAAATGTCAATTTGGTCAGAGTAAAGTGGTCGACCTTGATCATGAGGTAGGAGGAGGTGAGTTAAGGCCATTGCCCAGCAAAGTACAAGCTGTGCAAAACTGGGCAACCCCTACTACTCAAACCCAAGTGAAAGCTTTCCTAGGTGTCACTGGGTACTGCATGAATTTCATAGAGAACTATGGGACCATAGCTTCTCCCTTGAATGTGATCTCCTCTCCAAAATTCCCTAAAAAGGTTAGATGGAATGAGGAGTGCACTCAAGCATTTGGAAGCCTGAAGAAAGCCCTTCGTAAAGCTCCAGTCCTAAGAGCTCCTGATTATCACCAACCCTTCATTGTGCAGATAGATGCCTCCAATATAGGTATAGGTGCGGTCCTTAGGTCAACTGGATGAGAAAGGTAGGGAGCACCCCATTTGCTTCATCAGTAGGAAACTGAAGGAACCAGAAACAAGGTGGGCAACCATAGAGTGTGAATGCTTTGCCATTGTGTGGAGTCTGAAGAAGTTTAGACCATACTTGTATAGATCTACTTTTGTGATTCAAACGGACCACCAACCCTGGAGATGGTTAATGCAAATGAAAGGGGAAAACCCAAAACTGCTAAAATGGTCAATCTGCCTGCAAGGGTTTGATTTTACCATTGAGCACAGAGCAGGATGTCACCACCAAAATGCTGATGGTCTCTCTCTAGGATTTTTAAAACCGACTAGAGGTAGAGATTCATCCAGGAGTGAATTAAATCCTCCTGTCCCTAAGTCTGGGGGGGAGGGGCGAGTGTTAGGGACAATTCTCATAAATGGTTGATTTCCCTTATCTAAAGAGTCCCCCAGCACTTAAAACCACAGACCCAGTACACCCCATCTTACACGGAGTATTGGAAAGGGTTAACTCTTACCCCTTTTTGTGTGTGCCTCTTGGAGCCTTGTTTCGCTCCCTTAACATTAAGACTCGGCTGGTGGCAGTGGTATCTACCCTAACTTTTCTATCATGGTTATCTCACATAACGTGGTAATGTTTTAGGCTATTATATTAGCCATAAACATAAAACCCGCTTGACCATATATGTTTTATTTTGGCTCCGGCGGGGTTTAGTCGGCATTTCTTTTTGTTGAAGTCTTTCTCTTGTTTTTCTCTGCATGCCAAACCGGGGATGACTCCTTTGTTCGCTGTCTTTTTGCGGGCTTCTGCACAGAAGCCCTCTTTAAGGCACCTGATAGTCTAGGTAGGCAGGATGTGAGGGAGGGATCTTCGGACCCCTGCCATGGGTTCCCTTGGTAACCCAAGTCACACTCTTGTCTGATTGGCTAAGGGGACTGGCCTTTCCAGGCCAGCCACCCTGCTGTGTGATTGACAGCCAGGCTGTATGAATGGGGGAAAACTGCATAAAAAGCAGGTCTCTGGGACTGGAAGAGCAGAGTCGCCACTGGAACGAAAGACCCAATGAGGAACTGGAAGAAGAGGACGCCTACAAAGACTGAACCGCCCGGTGAAGCCCTGCTGAAGGTCCGAATCTCCAAATCCGACGACAGAGAAGATCCTGCAGGAAACTTCTTCCCTTGAGCTGGTGGGACCAACTAGTTCGCCGTAAGTACAAGCCAGGACCCCTCCTCTGGTCGAATTCGCTGTGCAGAGCTACAGTGGGTCGGATAGCCAGGAAGGTCGGACCCTGCTTGGGTTGTAAGGAGCGCACCTTTTATTCGTTGTTTGGCGCTGCTGCTGGTTTATTCCATGGGTATCGCAGGACCCTCCAGTCTTCCTACTTCTGATCAGTCCGACAGTCGCTTCAGGAACCGTGAGCCTGCAGGAACTACCAGGAACGTTTGCCTCAGCTACAGCCCCCTCTCCGTTTCAAGGTACTGTGCAAATCCGGTTATGGTTTCGCTCAGCCGCGGTGAAAGTTTTTGAAATCTTTCTCCAATCCGAGGGCTTGTCCTTCTCTTCTCTTTGAAGTAATTTTTCTACCAACCAACCTCGTCCAGAATCTGTGCCACAAACTTTACCGTAATCTACCCTGAACTGTGTGATCTTGAGCAAAAGACTTTTGACCTATTGACTTTGGCCCGAAGCCTTTTCTAAGCTGATCTCCTCACTGTAGTCTCTCTTGTTCAATTGCTCAGAATACTTACCTGTTGGTGTTGCCTAATTTCTAATAACTTTGTCTGTCCCTCCTTTTTAAACTGCTATTTTGCTCCCACTTCATTTTGTGAGCTTAACTTGTCTGGAATGTAAGGGAAGTGGTGTGGTGTATTTATGATTGTGATTTTGACCTTGCTTAGAATAGTGAAACGTTATACAACTGTTGAGTAAATAAATATATATTCTTTTACTTAGAAACATTGAGTCAGTGTTTGCCTGAATCATAGTAATTGGTGTCCTTTGTGTAACTATTTGTACTGCTCACTTACTCTTGAGATAAGTCTGGCTTCTCTGCTACTGCCACCATTATAACTGTGTTGTACAGGCTTGTACCAAAGGTGAAATTGTATTGTCACTTGTAGTCTTAATTGTGTGTAGTGTTCCCAAAGGGTCAGCATATAATTCTGCCCAACAGCCATGCCGGTAATTGCATGTCCGTGCACCTCTTGATGTGGCCCTAATTGCAGCATGCCGGTGTCACTGGCACGGCTGCCGCATGTCAACACTGATACCGGTAGCGGTGTGGCCGTACCATGGCTTGTGATACTCCGGTCCGATAAACAATGCCGGTACAGTATTACTGACATCAATTTTACTAGACCGGCAACCTTGTAATGAGGCACAATGTGTTAGAGGTGACCTCTCCTTTTTCTCATCTTCCTTTCTTTTCTTGTTTCTTGTAGCACACTGGAAGGCCAGGGGAAATTGAATTCTCCTTCTCTTTCCTCATGTTGGCCGGCTAAATAACATGTACCAAATTGATTAAGGTATTTTTAAAAGTTGTTTAAATTAATTATGCTTTGTTTTTATGCCATTCAGAATATTTATGTATGAATATCTTTCCATTCTTTTCAGTGAATTTCCTTTTCTAACCTGATGATGTCGTGTGATCAACTATACGTCGAAACCGGCTGGTATTTGTTTTCACTTGGGCCTCTGAATAACCTTGAGAGACCATTTGTTTTGTACTGTTTTGCATATGCTGAATGTATTCCTGCAACCTACTGTTATGGGGATGTTTTCTGATATAATTTGCATCTTTTATAAATTCTGAATGATTTTGAATGTGAACGAATGAGTTGCGTCTTGGGTAGTTGACACATTAGGTGTTTAGTGAAGCGTTGGTTTTGAAAGCAGAGGATGTTTCATTAATTGTTTTCTTCCGTTTTCTTTCTTTTGTTGAATGTATGTTTCTTGAAAATGATGCAAGATTAATTTTCAAATAACCTCTGTGTATGTAAAAAGGACCTTAAACTAAAGAAGTTTCTTTCACTATTAAATAAAACCCTTTGGCCTTTCTTTCAGTGTTCCTTTCTACCCCCCATTTCTAGGCACGCTGGGGGTTCCTGCTTTTCTGTTTCCACCATCAGACTTCAGGGTGTTCTTTGTTGTTGGTCAGCAATATGAATTTGGCCTTTGAGGATTGAGCTTCAGGTAAGCACTGGACATTCAGTACAGATTTAATGTGAGGAGGGGCCTGATCCTGTGGACGTATTCAATGGAGGTGTAGAGGAGGTCCCAAATAAAGCCTGCACTTCAGTCGCCCATTTTTTTTTTAATAGTATATTTTATTGTTTTTGACAACAAACATAATCAACAAGAACACAACGAAATAAAATCAAACAAATCATATGCATTCGAAAGAGTGAATCAATAATAAATCATATTTGAGGTCTGACAAATTCCGTCTGCAGCTGCCTCCCTGCGTTCAAAAGTGTGTACCCTGGGAATGTCAAGGATTAGCAGGAGTCGCGTTCTTCCCATTTCCCCCAGATCTTGAAGGCTTTAGCAGGGCAGCCCATTGCTTTGTAGATTCTGTGTTCCAGCATTGTGCATGTTTCCATGTCATCTACCCACTGTTCCAATGTTGGGGGATCCGGAGCTCCCCATTTCCGTGCGATGTTTCGCTTCATTAGTCCTGCGGCTGTTGCGAGGAGCAGTCCTTCCCATTTGTTCGCAACGCTTTCGTCTGGTTTACCCAGTAACAGTATTTTCGGGTCTAGTGTTATGTTGCGGCCTAATATACCAGACAATTCCCTGCAGCATCCCCCCCAGAAGGCCTGGATACGAGGGCATTCCCACAGGATATGTATAAATGTTCTGGTATCTCTCCCACATCGAAGGCAATATGGGTTTGGGGCACGGTTCCATTTGTGTATCATAGTTCTAGGGTAGTATATTCTGTGGAGGATTTTCAATTGCACCAGACGGAGCCTGTAGGAGATGGCGATTTCCCTGGGGTGCATTAGAATCTGGATCCAGTCTTCCGGATCTATAATACCCACATCCTCTTCCCATTTAGATTTAAGGTGAGGGAGTTCCGGTGTGGCAAAGGAGGACATGGCGTTGTATAATATAGAGGTGCATTTGGCAGGAATGTATTCCAGGAATATGTTGCGCTCTATGGGCGTATAGTGAGGAATGGGAGAGTCTGGTTGGATATGTATTCGTAAGGCGTGAGCTAGTTGGGTGTAGTGATAGTGTTCGGTTATCGGGAGCTGGAATTGTAGTTGCAGTGTTTCGAACAAAATAAACTCCCCTCCCGCCAGGACGTCCCCAATTTTATTGACACCGGCATCCGCCCATTTGGACCAAGGTTTAAGTTTCCCAAGCTCCGTCAGGTTACCATTGTGCCATAGGGGTTGTACAGTGGTGATCTTGTCTTTCCAGCCCACAAAGGCGTGTGCCCGTTTCCAGACCGTAGTAACATGTGCTGCCATCGTTTGCGGAGGGGGTCTGCGGAGGGGCTGATAGAGCACGAGTAGTGGATCTATATCGTGCATGGTTGCTATTTCGGCTCTTATGTGTGGTAGCTCTCGGTCCCCATGTAGTAAGTCGTTGACCACCGCTAGCTGGGAGGCCCAGTAGTATACCCGAAGGCGGGGCACGCTGATTCCTCCTTCCCAGATCGAGTACGTAGAGAAATCTGGAAAGTGTAATCATCTTGAACAGGGCAGCTCTGCCCATGAGTGTCAGGGGAAGAAGTTTCCAATGGCGGACATCATCCCTAAAACGGTCCATGATTGGTTGGAGGTTGTGGGTAATGTAGAGTGTCAGGTCCTCGGACACCCAGATCCCCAAATATCGAAATCCGTTCGGTTCCACTTTATATGGGCATTCCTGGGGAATGGCCTGTGTGCCACCCTTTACGGGAAAAAGGATAGACTTGCTCCAGTTGATTGTCCGCCCACTAAATTCACCAAAGTGCATCTGCGTTACTATGGGGGAGGATCGTGTCAGGCCGGACAGAGAGGTCGTCCGCGTACAAGGACGCCCTATACTCGTGGCTCTCCGGCCACCTGAATCCCGTCCAGTCCCGGCTCTGACGGAGCCATAAGGCAAGTGTCTCTATTGCAAGAGCGAAAAGAAGGGGGGACAGAGGGCATCCCTGTCGTGTGCCCCTACCAAGGGGAAAGGGCTCAGAAGGCCACCCGTTTACTTTCACTTCTGCTAGTGGTTCTGTATAGAGAAGTTGTACCCATCCTAGAAAGTTGTTACCAAAGCCCATTCTCCGCATAGTTTCCCAGAGGCTGTCCCAGCGAACCGCATCGAATGCCTTCTCAAAATCTCTGGCTAGTAACGCAAGTGGCTTGTCTATAACTGGGGCCCTTTCTAATAATAGGTGGAGACGTCGTATGTTCATGCGTGTCAATTTATGCGGCATAAACCCACATTGGTCCGGATGGATCAAGGAGGTGATGACCGATTGTAGTCGGTTGGCCAGGAGTTTGGCAAGGACTTTGGATTCAGTATTAATCAAAGAGATGGGCCTATAGGAGGCGCATTGTTCAGGTGGTTTACCCGACTTGGGAATTACAACAATCGTGGCTTTGCGCAAGTTCGGCGGGAGAGCGCCCTGGTCTCGAGCCCCATGGAACATTTTGTGGAGGTACGGTGCTAATTTTTCCCCGCCCAGTTTTTTCCAGAGTTCAACCGGGAAACCATTGGGGCCCGGTGTTTTCCCAGACTGTAATTGGGCTATAGCTTCTGCTATCTCTGCTTCGGTAAGGGCTGCTTCCAGCTGTGCTTTTTGTTGTTCCGACAGCTGGGGCAGAGTGATATCGTCTAGCAGGGAGGAGTCCAGTGGGGATACTGGGACGCTATATAGAGTTGCATAGAAGTCTGCAAAAACCTTTGCTATTTCCTGGTCTGAGTGGCATTCACCGTCTTGCGGGGTTATAATTTTTCTGACATGGCGTTGACCCTCGTCCCTCCTCTCAAGCCAGGCCAGCATTTTCCCGGTTTTGTCCCCTTGTTCATAGACTTTTGCTCTGGACTCCCGATGGGCGTGTTTAGCATTATCTAGTTCGATGTTCCGAAGCCTCTCTCTTGCGCCCTTAAAGGATCTGAGGGTCTCAGAGCTCGGGTCAAGAACGTTTTTGGCTTCCCAGTCACTCATTTCGACTTCTGCCTTCTTTAGCTCCCGCAGCCGTTCCTGTTTTTTGTTTGCCGTCGAGGAGATATCTCCACCCTCAGCACTGCTTTGTACGCTTCCCAAATCGTAACAGGATTATCTACCGCATTGACATTGTTTTCAAAGTATTCATTAGTTGCTTCCGTGAGTTTGTCGACAAGCTCGGGGAAGCCTAGATAATAGTTATTCAATCTCCATGTCTTGGGGGGAGCCACACCCCGCAAGCACAACACCATCATCAGGGGTGAGTGATCTGAGATACCGCGGGAAAGTAGATCCACAGTAGTCGCCCTGTGCATGTCGGTACTTGGGAGAAGGAAGTAGTCTAGTCTGGACAAGGAGCCATGCGCCCCGGAGTGGAACGAGTAAGCCTCGGTGTCGGGGTGGAGATATCGCCACACATCTCAGAGGCCCAGGGCTGACGCGAATTTAGCTAGATTAGTGGAGCTATTCGGATTGCGATCCCTGATGTGAGTGCGGTCTTCACTGTTACACATGACATCATTAAAGTCGCCCCCCAGTACCCACATATCGGGTTGGTGTTTTGCCATGAGGATGACAAGGTCTTTTAATAGTTCTTCCCCCAACCCCGGCAGAGAGTACACTGAGGCAATGGCTAGAGTTTCTTCACCTAGCTTTCCGATGGCCACCACGTAGCAACCCCTGGGGTCTCGCTCGACTGTCTGTACCATGTATGGGAGGCGTTTGTGTAGCAGTATGAGTGTCCCTCTGGATCCCATAGAGTATCCCGCATGTAGTGCCACTCGGTAGTTGGTTCTCCGAAAGAGGGTGCAGTTGGTTCCGGCTAAATGTGTTTCGTTGAGTAGGGCAATGTCTGGGGCGTGTCTGTTCAGGAATTGCATCACAAGACGTCTCTTGATTCCGGAGCCTAGCCCATTCACGTTCCATGTGATCAGTTTGAGAGATTTGGGTCGCTCGGGAGGTAGTGGGTGGGTCAATGCGGGTGCCATATGTAAGTTATAGAGTCGGATTCACAGGTTTTATGTAGTAGTCTTATGGGGGCATTATGTAGGGGTTGGTCCCGGAGGGGGTGTGCTGCCATCTAGGGGTGGCATCTGACGGCATGTACTGATTCGTGTGATTCATTAACCTCCCGAATGCATAGTAACTTTAAGGTAACACAAAAACAACATAAACTGTCCCTTTCCCCCACCCTATACTCCACCCCAACACAAAGTACTTGTCGCCCGAACATAGTTGCGACCTAACTTACAAATACAGGTCTACAACAAGTGGTGATCATTATCATGGGGGTTCCGTGCTTAACGGGGTCGCCAGCTATTCTGTCTCCTCCTCGTTGTCAGATCTGTTTTAATGGCGGCCTATTGGTTCTTGATTTCTTCGAGTGTCGTTTGTTTAAGCCAGTTCAAGTTACTTGTCTTCATTCGGTGGTGCTTCTACCACCCTTTGTGGGCGCTCCGGGGGATCCCTCCACGGTCTCGGTCAGTTTCTGCCAGTGTCTTGTCTCCGATACTGTCTCCAATCGCCTTCCAGGTTTGTTTCGGCCCAGTTCCATACGTCCTTGGGATCTGAAAAGTGCACGGTTGCACCATTGTGGTAGATCTTCAACCGAGCGGGGAACATGAGCCCATATTTGACATTGAGGGCTTGCAGGCGCTTTTTAAGCGGATCGAAAGACAGTCTCGCCTTTTGTACCTCCCTGGTGAAATCCGGGAAAAAGGCAATTTTGGAACCGTTATACGTTATTGTGCCTTTGGTTCTAGCCATTTGCAAAATGGCATCCCGATCCCCATAGTTCAGGAGTTTTGCGATCACCGTACGCGGGGGGCCCCCGGGGATCTGCCCGCCCGCCGGTATACAGTGAGCACATTCGATGGAAAAGAATTTTGATAGTGTCTTGGGAGTGAAGAGGTCTGCAAGCCATTGCTCCAAGAACAGTTCCATGTTTGGACCTTCAGATTTCTCCGGTATTCCAAGGATGCGGATATTGTTGCGCCTTGCTCTGCCTTCTCCCTCTTCGACTCTCTCCTCTAGAGCTTTAAGGCGTGTGAGCACTCCCGTCATTTGGTGGCCCACTGTTCTAAGACCGTCCTCTGTTTCCGATATACGGCCCTCAGCCTCACCTGTTCGGGCTGTCAGTTTTTGCAAGTCGTGGCGCAGCAGGGACACCTCGGTGCTTATACCGTCCATTTTCTTTTCCATGGAGGTTCTCGAGCAAGCAATAGCATTCATAACATCTTTAAGAGATAAAGTATCCTCTTCCGTTTCAGTTGTGTCACTCGATTTGGCCTTCTCCTGTACAGGGGCCTGGGCATTGGTGGTGTATTGTTCCATTTTGCTCTGTGTTGTAGTATTTTTCGTCCTGTCCTTCCCCATTTTGAACGACTGAGCGTCGGAGTACAGTAGCCTTCAGCTGAGTCAGGTAGCGATCCCGCTTTCCCTCTTCGCTAGTAGATTCCACAGCGTAATGTATGTGTCCTCGCCTGGACGGCTAATGTGGTTTTAGCGGGCTCCCTCCTAGTCACAGGCCGTTTCTTTCTGCTTGCAGGTTGTGACGTTGGATGTGTGTTCGGGGCCTGTTACACTACCACTGCAGTGGAGGGGGATGTCCCGCTAACGGCGTATGATCCGGGACTGTTCCGGAGCAATTGTGTATCTGGTGCGAGCGGTTCCAGCCACATCCCATTTGCCGGTTCGCCTGGTGCGAGCCGACGTCCCCTGGGGGGGAGCCGTTCCTCACAGGGGTGTGCCAGACGGTCGGTTCTCTCGCTCTCCGTCGCTCGGCTGTGTTCGGTCAGCTGTGTTCGGGCAGCTCGGCCTCGTCTCAGTGGTGGTCAGGGGATCGCCCGTTTCAGAATCCGCGGTCGAGGCACACGGATCCTCTCCAGGAGCCAGAGTCAGCGCAGGATCTTCCGTCTCACAGCACAATGCAGCGATGGGCGCCTCCTCCGCGGTTGTCCCAGCCAGTGGAACCGACGCCACGTTGCGTATTTTCTAGTCAGCGCACGGCTTCGGCGGCCATCTTGTTCATGGTGCGCAGTGAGTCGCTTGTACTTTCTCCGCCCGCATCTCCAGAACCCTTCACCGATTCTAGTTCAAATTGCAGCGAAATGTTCTACAAAGGTTCCGCCATCGGATGGTGTCTTTTAGGGGAGATTGTGAACAAATGGCGTCAGGATAATTGCAGGATTTTGCTGGCGGCCCGGGAGCGACGGGGAATCACGTCCTCATCCCACAGTCGCTGGCCACGCCCCCCATAAGTCGCCCATTTTGAAGTACCAGGAACATTCACACCGAAATGCGTGACGTATGATGAGCAAATAAACCAGCAGAGAGCCGCAGTAGGGCTCTGCCCAGTATCTATCAGAAGAACAATACCTATTGGAGTACCAATAACCAGACAACTATGGACAGTAAGGTACCCATTAAGAAAAACCTACCAGCAAATGAAACGAAATGAAGATTGCTTAAGTACTGTCCAGGAAGAAACCAAAAAGTCCTTAATGGAAGACGAATGGTGATGTCACGAGGGCCTGCACTAACGCACCCATAGAAGATATGACGACCCAAGAATGTATAAATGTTACTGTTTGTATGAAGTTCGAGGTAGTTGAAGCGAGACGGACTATCGCATAACTGTTGATTTCCATGGTTCACTGTTTTCTGTACTTGGCATTAAACCGACTCCATCTTTGAGAAACCATTGAGTTGTCCTTATTGATTGGTGTTGGAGTAAGAAAACCTGCACTCCATCCATCTCAAGGTGCAGCTATCTTGTTTTAAAGTACTCTGGAGCTAACCCCGACTCTATGGGCCGGCCGGGGGTCTTCCCAGTACACTTTGTAGCAGAGATCGGATGGTTTATCGACTATCGATTATGGATTAAAATAAGACACCTATTGACCATCGACATAAAGTAGTAAAGTAACTCTAGGTCCTTGGCAATATCACAAGTCCTTTGCCATTCAGCTCAGTAGACCGTGAAGCTCCCTGTAGACAGTGGTAGATAAAGAAGAGACTGCAGACAGGGCCTGAAGGGCCCCGTGTTCCCCACACTTCCCTTCCCATTCCTACGAGCAGCTGAGCGGGCGAAAAACTGAAGAAGGCGGTAACAAAGGCAGTGATACCGAGGGTCCGGAGATGAACCATGCGACCGGTGAGTGAAGCAAAAAATTGAATTCTTTGGCAAATAGTGCATGCCTTAGAACAAGTTAAGGGAAAAGGTAACGGAGGGAGAAGGGAAAAAATCTAAAATAGTCAGAAGTAGAGGAGGCTGTATATATATATAAGGGGATAATGACTTGAGAATAATAGAAGTAAATGAGAGGTTACCGAGGTAGACACCCGAGAAGAGAGAGGTTACCTGGGCAGACACCTGAGAAGAGATAGGATTTGCCTTATTCCTACGCCTTAATATAGCGGCTAGAAGAAACGTGTACCCAAAGTCCCACATAATGGGGAATGAATAGGCTACCACAACGTTTAAAGACGTCGTGAAAGGGGTACGTTTACACTCCATGAAGGAGTAATGATTGGAGGCAGAGATATTTGTATCCAGCTGGTGTCCGTCTACTCTGTCAAGCGTCTGTCTTACATGTTTCTTTGTTGTGACGTCATATGTATGAACATTTTTTAAGAGAACTGTTTTAAAATTTTTGCGATTTAATAGCTAAGATAAAATCCCACACAAATTGTTGGGTTTTGAGTAGATTAGAATATATAATATTTTGTGAAAATTTGGATTGGAGCTTGCAGTGTTTGGTGCTCGCTCATATTGTCAGAAGTTGTTTGAACCACACGAAAACATTGGCAAGTGTTGTATAAGAGGAAAGGGAACAGATTTAAGCATAGAGGACATGACACCATTAGCACACTTATGCAAGCAATTGCCAAAACACGCACCCAAGCTAAGGAAATATAGTACCGATTGGGTTAAAGGTACCGCCCACAAGATGTTTATGCCATGGCCACAAAATGGGTCTTTATCTAAAGCCGTCTTACAACATATGATGACATATTTGCATGACACATATACAGACAAGAAGTTATAAAAACGCCTTGCTGTTCTCGAGTTGTGGAAAATGTACGAACAGGTAAAGGAGGAAGAGCCACCAACATATTGGATACTTAATGTATGCACAGAGGGGGGGTGTGACGCCTACTGCGCCAACTGCCCCACCCGAAACGAGAGTTGAAGAAAGTAAGGACGAGGGTTGTACCCACTAAGAGAACTTAAAGCAGCCACAGGGTATAGCAACCCCGCATATGAGTCACCTACACATGGTAGTGATGAAAATCAAGGGAAAGATAAGGACAAAAATATTACCTCCGTAGTCCCAAGGGACAAGGATAGACATGATGACGAAAGAAGAGATCAGGCACAGACAAGTGCGCCTCTCGACAAGGAAAGAGAATGGAAGAGATGGAAGGGAAGCAAGGGTAGAACTGATGAGTTAGCATTCGCAAAGGATGAATGAATGGGAGGACAAATCCTATTGAAACTCAATGGCAAAGGCATTGATGACGCGAAACAAAAGGAGAGGTTAGATGAGACACAGAGAAAGGGGAAGGAGAAGGAGTTAAGAGACAAAATAATAAGAAGGAAAGACAGACAAAGGCAAGAACAGCTATATCACGAAGAGCAAGATAGACAGCTTGATCGCAAACCAAGAGCAACCAATGATCAAGACAGACAGAAACAGCAAAGGTTAAAGGAAGAGAAAAGAATATGTGAGAAAAGAATAAGAAGACAAAGAGATAAACTTAGAAATAAAAAGAGAAAGGAAGAAGATAGGGTCAGAGAAGAGGCGATGAAGCGCAAAAATTTGATGACGATATCGAACGTAAGCGAAGACAGATAGCATGTGATCTTGAGTATTTGGAGAGGGAGGTTAAAAAACCCGATCCAGTTGTAGACTGGGAAGACATCGTACGATTCAGTACCAGGCACGTCTAGGGCAAATATTGAAGATGGCTTTGACACCAGAAGCATCAGAGAAACGATCGATAAAATATATGATGAAATGGGGCTAGAACAAATACCCCAAGGAGAGGGGGAGGACGAGCGCTTGGAAAGCACTCAGCTGTATGACACTGAGGATGTCACCCGAAGTAGTGGGAATAGGGAACTATCCCTGGACAGATCAGTAGAAACAATGAAGACACAAGAAGTTGCGTGAATTGGGGACAAACAATGTCCGACTCCGAAAGGGAGGAGCGCGAGGAAAATGAAGAAGGGAGGCGGAGCGAAAGACGACTCCCAAGGGAAAAAGGGATACGATGGTCAGACACAAGCGAGTCTGCACCGAGTGTATCAGAGTCAACCACGCAGTCTGACCGACATGAAGGAGTACCTCATGGTCAGAGGGAGGTGTCTTCACCACCCTATGTAGACAGACTAAGGACATTGCCAGGCAGACGGCGATGCAGGAATATTACCCCTGCAATAGACAGGAGAACAATGAGAACAGAGAAAGAGGGCTACGCATTCCAATTTCCGCTACTAGAGAAGGGGGGAATAAGACCCAATATATTCCATGGCCACAGATGGATCGAGAGAACTTGAAAAACAAGCTTCCGATGCTTACATCGGGAGCAGGAAGGTGGATACATGAGTTAGAAAAAATGACAGGAGGAAACACGTTAGCTATAGGGGAGATTAAGGGCCTCCTAATCACCATAATTGGTGAGAGAGCAGACAATGTGTGGGCATGAACAGGCTACCCTGGCGTAACCACAATTAAAACTGCGCATGACGGAGCGCCATTTAAAAATTGTAGAGCAGCAGTATAGAAAGCGCTACAAGTACTTTAACCAGATACTTCCGATATGGGAGCTATAATGACTCGAAAAATGAAGGATTCTGAGGATCCGTTAATTTATATACAGAATTTCCAAGACGCATGAGTACTCGAGACACATGAATCATGGACGAAATCAAAACCTGTGTTTTACCATATATTGTGCCAATGGTTTCCAGAACCGGTGCAGAAACAACTCAAGAATTTGGTAGGCGTTGAGGCTAAACCTTTGGCTCAAATACTGTTGACTACCGCACATTACTGTAGACTGCTGCAGGAAAAGAATCGAAAAAAGGAAGCAACTCGAAAGGGTGAGGAAGCGAAATTGGTGCAGAAGAAATTATCAAAGTATGCCCTTGAAAGACCCATGATAACTAGCGCAGCTGAATCAAGCATGCAGCAGGTGGCTAGTCCACAACAAAATAATCAGGGTAACGTAGGGTTTTACCCATGGGGAAGAGGATTTAGGGGAAGAGGATGGCAGAGCAATCAGGGAGGTTTCCAAAATAATCAAGGTGGCTTCCAAAACATGCAAAATGGAAACTCGGATATGTCAAATGGGCAAATAATCCGACCACCGCCAGTATGTTGGCTGTGTGGAATGACAGGGCATTTGGCGCGCACAAGCTAAAATCAAGGCATGATACAGAACGGTCAAGGAATGGGAGCAGGCATGGCGAATCCACCTGCAGTTTTAAAACAGGGCGTTGCACAGAATCACACGGTGCAACAACAAGCGCCAGGAGTGCAACAAGGAGTGCAACCTCAGAACATGGGCAATTTTCCACAAAGACAAACCCAACAGGCACCGTTGCAAGTGTCACAAACGATGAGCACAGGGCAGACCCAAACCCTGGAAGGGGAAAGTAGCAATGGGAATGGGGAGAATCCACAAGTGCACAGTGGGCCAAACTTATATTTGAACTAGGACAGCTCACTTGGAACCCTGATGTGCTCTATCCTATCAGTGACACCAGACCTTCACAAGGAACCTATGGTGGATGTCGGTATAGGAGGTAAAGAAAATTCCTTCCTAATGGACACGGATGCAACATGCTCGCACATACGTGAAGGCAAGTTTTTCTTGTCTGTCCGGCGAGGCCATAGATACTCAGAGTTTTACAGGAGCTCACAGTCGAGTTCCCTTTACAAACACACTCCCAGTCTCCATAGGAGAGTGCGAAATGAATGTGCCTTTATTATATTCATGTCAGACCCCAGTAAACATTTTGGGTCGAGACTTAATGACAAAGTTGAACATGACAATTTCGCTCACAGAGGAGGGCATAGTATTTTCCACTCCAGGAATGCACTACTGAAATTTATGTGAAATGATTAGAGCATACCCACGACACATAGCCATGAGGGCCATACCATTAGAGGCAGACATTTTTGCATATGGCATGCGTGTGCTTATTGCACAGGCAATTGCCAGGCCTTGCAGACAAAACCCTGAGAGCCCCTGATGAGTTCCTATTCAGACCAAGAATACCGGTGCATTAGGAGGAGGGACAAGTATTTCCCTTGATGATACACACGGCAGCAATGCGAGGGAAAGAGGTTTTGGTTGACGGTTATGGTAATGAGGGCAGACAATGGTGCGCGATTATCACAATCGAAGAAGGATACCGAGTGACTGACGTCACCGATGACCATCTGTTTGAAGAACAAGCAGAAATAGGAGAGACAATGGTAGAAGTAATTCTCACCTTTTTGGTAAAGATGATCAAGAGGGAGGTACCTCAGAGAATGATGCTTACATTGAACCGTCCTGAATATTTTGATGACGACATGGCCCAGGTGCCTGTCCCAGTATGGACTACAGGACCCTATGATGTAGGCCTCTTGAAGGGGGTGGGAGAAGTGAAAATTACGCTAAACCCAGGAGCAATTCTACCCAAGGCACGGCAATATCCCATGTCCAGAGAGGCAGATCAAGGAATTTTTAAGACAATTTCTGCCATGATGGCCCAGGGCAACTTAGTGACGTCAGAGTCACCATGTAATACGTCAGTGTATCCTGTGAAGAAAAGTAAAGGGGGGGTCTTGGAGGCTAGTGCAAGACCTTAGACCAATAAACAATATTGTTGAGGCCGAGTTCCCTCTAGTCCCTAACTCGTCTACAATATTATGCAATATACGCGTTGAGGCAAAATATTTCACGGTGATTGACTTGAAAAATGCATTTTTCTCAATCCCGTTGCACCGTGACTCACAAGATCTGACGTCATTCACGTTTAGACAAATGCGTCTGAAAAGCACGAGGCTGCCACAGGGGTACTGTGAGTCTCCGTCTATTTTCAACAGAGTCCTGCAGATGGATTTGAGCAATATAGCACTAGAAAGTGTCGTCTTACAATATGTGGATGACAACCTAATTTGCAGCACCACAGAAGAGCAATGCAGGTACGATTCTGTCCAGCTATTGACTATACTGGCTGAGAAAGGATATACGGTTGACAAGGAAAGGTTACAATATTGTCAACAGGAAGTGCTGCACATAGGCCAGTTGGTCTCACATGAAGGAAAGAAAGTGACCCCAGAAAGGGATGAAGCCATATTAAACACGGCTAAGCCACACACGATAAAGCAAATGCAGAGCTTTCTAGGCCTGTGCAACTATGTTAGGGGATGGGTCTTCGATTACAGCTCTTATACTAAGCCTTTACTTGAGGCCCTAAAGAAGGCCCAAGTGACGAAAGAAAAGATTGAATGGTCTGAAGCCATGGAGAAAGGGTTTGCTGAACTCAAGAGAGCGATTTGCACAGCTCCAGTTCTCAGAATTCCCAATTATGCCGAGGAATTTTACCTGTTTTCACACACAAATGGCAGCGTCATGACGGCAGTGCTCGCTCAAAGATCCTCCTTGGTGTATAAGCTCCTGGCATACTACAGTGGGAATCTGATGCCCAGTAATTAGAGGCCACTTCCCATGCAAACAAAGTTTAGCTGCCGCAGCGTTCGCCATAGAGTAGGCGACAACCATTGTAATGGGATGCTCCATGACGTTGTACGTTGAGCACTCATTATTTGCCATTCTAGAGAAACCAAAGGGCACATTGACATCTCAGAGAGTTTCTGCTTATGAAGTGATCATATAAAACCCATTGATTAAAATAGTCTGATGTAAGATAGTAAACCCAGCTATGTTCATCGCAGAGCCAGACACTGAGGGAGAGCCAATACATGACTGCGCGAATTATGAAGAATTCTATGATGAAATTCCACGGGTAAAAGAAAATGTCTTGGCAGGAGGAGAGATCGTCTTTATTGACGGGTCTTCTAGAATCGACCAAAGTGATGGGCGTAGATACACAGGCGTTGCTGTGATAAAGCACACAGCGAATGGAGAGTTTCAAGTGCTTCTTAGTACTCGAATACCATCTCATTGTTCAGCACAGGCTGCATAATTATTGACGTTGATACTCGCCATTGAGAATCACGCAGACCAGGAAGTGACGGTGTACAGTGACTCCGCCTATGTGACGTCAACAGTGCACGCAGGCTTAGCGCGCTGGAAAATGAGGGGTTACCTTCGAGCAGACGGCACGCAGTGCAACACGCAGCATTATTGGACAGACTGATTAAGGCACTACAGCTCCTAGTGGCCAAAGCAGTCGTGAAATGTGCCGCCCACACCAAAGGGACAGATTTTATCTCACGCAGAAATCAAGCAGCAGACACGGAAGCCAACCAGATGGCATCAAAAATTGAGACGGTTATGGCAGTGGAAGCTATCCATGCCAATGGACTAATGATGCTTACACTAACGGTGCGGACCTGAGGGTTGCAACAATTTGGGGCAAACACAGTTAATGGAACTCCAAGGGGAGGCACCGCAGGAAGAGAAGAACCTGTGGAAACTTTGAGGGTGTTCTTTAAACCCCTCTGACAGCTTGTGGCGACAAGACAGCACTGATGAACCAGTAATGCCTGTAGCCCTATTAAAAATAGCGCTGGAGCAGTTACATTACCCGGCACATATGACAAAGGAGAAACTAGCAGCAACGCTCGCGGAAGACTGGCTCATACCGAATTTAGCGGAGCATGTTGCATTCCTTATGGTGAACTGCATAATATGCCAGCAATTCACAGCTGGGCACACACTAAAAGTAAATAGAGGAGTCATCCCCAGGCCAAATGGACCTTTTCAGCACTTGCATGTCGATTACGTCGACATGATTCAAGTATGTAACGGGTACAGATACGTAATTGTTGTGGTGTGTCCATTCTCTAGATGGATAGAAGCAGGTCCATGTACACACCCAGACTCTACCTGTGCGGCCACATTTTTAGTGAGGGAAATGTTCCCCAGGTGGGGGGTGTGCGAAGTCATGAGATCAGATAATGGCCCTCACTTCGTAAATTCAATATTTGAGCAGATTAGCTTGCTGCTTGGTATCAAGCACAAGTTCTCGTTGGCGTATCATCCACAAGGTAATGGTACCTGTGAGAAGCTCAACGGCTTGTTAATGGAAAGGATAGCCAGGTTGAAGCTTACTCTAAAGAAGGGATGGTTGCACTGCCTTCCACTGGCACTGTATGCTCTTCAGAACCAACCTGGCTCCGACCATCATCTTACGCCACACGAGATAGCTACAGGAAGAAGAATGAGAACTCCCCTAAAACTCCGAGATAGAGCTAGATGTGATGCCCAGTCAACAGGAGAGGTTTTTGGATCTGAAATGCAAAACTATCTGAACTATATGACATCTTGCCTTACTGTAATTTCAGACCAGCTGCAGTGACAACAAAAAGGGTGCAGCGCAGCACAGAACACAGAAGGAGACACTACATCAGACTCAGTTCAAGGTCTACGTGTTACACTCGTCTTCCCTGGAGATGCCGTCCTTGTGAGAAACCATACAAGGAAAAGGTGGGACAAGCCAAGATTCAACAGTCCTTTTATCATAGAGGACAGCACTCCATCTGCTGTGAAGCTACAGGGCAGAAGAGCGTGGATTTTTCTCGGTGATATCAAACCCTACATCGGAGAAGGCCCCCTGCCTGCACTCCAACGAGAGGAATCGATGAGCAACTGGGAAGAACCACAGCACGTGCAGACGAGATCCATGACAGGGAAGAAGGACGCATGACCAGATAGACAATGACAAAGAACGTTTGTGCAAAAAGTTGTGGCTTCATTTTGGACATTCCTCTAAGCATAAAAGGGGAAAAGGACACAAAAACGGACACTATGTGCATCCTAGTTGAGGGGTGAAGAAGAAAATTGCACATGTAAGCCACAACATAGTCTGTTGACTTTGAACTTTGGACTGAGGCACGCTGAAGCCATGATGAGAAAAAGACTATGCCAAATTTTGACCAAGGACATTTACATTAGAAACAAATACAGTATCCAGATTCATTCAGCACCGAGACCTTATTCGAAATCACTTATGGTGTCCCACAGTAGAGACATCACAAAGGACGTGATCACCTATTTCAACCTAGTGCTAAAATCATACCCATCATTGGTAGGGAGGCTCACAAGTGTCACAGACTTTCTCCAAGATCCTGAAAACGAAAAAATAAATAAGACAACCGCTTACTGTCATTGCCGAACAATTTATTATACTCCCTGAGTAAAGTAAGGAAGAATTAAATGTTCCCAACACAGGCGGAAATAAATGAGCTTGTCAACACACTGTCCTTTCACATAATCGAAGACTGTCCAACTCTTGTCATGAGAACAACAGATACACTAACATTTCTTCGAGACCCAGCAAACACTGAACATTTAAGACATCTTTTGAATAAGATCATCATTTTGGTCCCACTCCACGTGACCGGACAGTGCAGACATTGTTTACATCAAAGAAAAAACATATAATCCTGAACCCAGCAAGACAGGACAGATGTCCCTATCACCAGAAGACAGAAGATTGGCACACAATGTCCTCTTTCGCCTAGTCACTGACTTTCCAGAGCTAGTGGGGAGACCTATCAAGGTTGACGTCCTCATCTTCATCAGAGATACATCTAATGTCGCACAGATGGGAATGCTCCTACATGGAATCATACTGCAAGTGGAACTTTCCAATCATCAGAGAGATTATCTGAGGAGATTTTAAGAAAACTTTCCGCCGAGGGACAGATTGAGGGAGCAGAGAATCGAGAACTCCATTTGTTATATTTGTTGTTATTTTTTCCCTATTTCTTCATACTGACCAGTGTCCAACATGTCCTCAGGACTGAAGCAGATTCGAGGGGTGGACTGGGAGTTTACCTACTTTGAACATGCACAGTAAAGGGACTCACTGAAGTATTACTTAATTTGATTTTTGCCATCGTCTAGCAAAAGAACTGTAATCTGAAATAAGAAACAATTGTCGCTCGCAAGAGGGGGGGACACTTTTGGAGCACCAGACACTTCTAAACACAGAACTCGAAAGACGATATTGGTTAAGGGAATAATAATATTGACATTTGGTGAATGATCGAGATGGGGGTCCAGAGCAGCAACCTGGTCCTCCCACAAGCAGCGAGGCACCCCCACTTCTCTGGAAGAAAATGTTGCCGCCTAACATACAAAACTATCATGTACCTATGTATCGTATTTATCATTATTTTACTGTCATTAACGATCAGAACTGCACTCTTTATTGGTGCACGAAGCATTCCAATTTCAGTGCACCCACCTGATGATACACGCATGAAACCCACAAGAGTACCCAGACCTTATATAGTTATTCCAGTCCCTAGAAGATCTGATGGTGGAGTGAATGAACTTGAAATGGATGTAATTAGCAACAATACGCACACACTTGTGGTAACGAATGAAAAGAAAAGCCAGGGACAGGGTCAGCAAGAGATTAATGGAGTAACATCACTGACAACTACACGCATGCAAACACTGAATGTACACGAAACCAGCCTAGCATCAATGACTGCAAAACCACAAACCAAAGCAGCAGAAAAGAAGAGACCGCCTGCCACAAGGAACTTCACAGAAACTGTCATGAGGGAACAAGAAGAGTTAAGAGAAAAGCCAACAGAAGCAGTATAGAAACTCATGAGAAAACAAGGGCCAACTCAGAAAAACTCTCTGCAAGGACACAAATGTTAGTAGAATTATTATTCCCGCACATAGCCAGAGCGAGGAAACTGCATGAGGAACTGAAAAACAAAATCACAGAGACTGCATCACCCAGCATATATGTTCCAACACAAGGGACAAGTACCAGTTCCACAATACAGCCATATACCGGACCAGTGTCAGGCTGGTTGGCATGGGCATTTGCATGCAGCAGAGAGAAGATGCATGAGGACCAGGAAAGAGCTGCCAGACTCCTGTCCACTCAAATGGTGCAGATGAAGAGACCTGCACCATGGACCAGGATACCTGAGAGCTGAGAAATTTAATCCAAGTTGGAGTAAATACTAAATGGTTGCAGATAACCAGATGGGAGTTACTGCAAACCATCAACACGACAATAAAAGGATTCAATGCAATCAAGAAAGAGTTACGAGCCATCCGACTGATGACTCTCCAGAACAGATATGTACTTGACATGATCACAGCTATGGATGGAAGAGTTTGTGCAAAAATAGGAGAATCATGTTGAACGTTTATACCTTCTCATGACAAGGAAAATTGAACTTTAACAGAAGCTATAAGTATGCTGACAAACCTGCAGAACCAGATGATCAATGAAACCGACTACGTTGATGATCACAGCTGGTTTGGATCACTGTTTTCATGGGTTCCACAATGGATGGCGGATGCATTCAAATTCTTGGGAGCCCTGCTAGTGATGATATTACTAGGATTTTGCTTTATCAAGATAATAATCTCGCAATGCCAGAAAACTGCAAAGAAAGCCATAGGGATGAAGATCATGATTGATGTCAAACCAGGATGGAAGCCCAGAGATCAAAATGATGAAGAAATAAGAGACTTTGTGAAGACTAGCAAGCACGCACCAGAAGGTACGTATCGCAAGAAACACAGAAATTATGAAGGAAAATTGATTTACTGCAGCCCAAATTGACAATGTCAGCTGATGACATGGAGCAAAGACAAACATGTAAGGACAGCAGGAAGCCTGAGAGGATTGATAAAAATATGGACTCCAAAGAGACACTTCTTCAAACCAACATGTACAAACCCAGAAGATGGAGAGGGAATGAACCCAGAAGATGAAGTGAAGATGAATACAGAGGAACCAAGTGAGATGAATCCAAAGGAGGAAGTGAAAGTGGTTGATGCATTGCCCAGAGGGGGGAGTGTAGAGGAGGTCCCAGATAAAGCCTGCACTTCAGTCGCCCATTTTGAAGTACCAGGAACATTCACTTCGAAATACGTGACGCATGATGAGCAAATAAACCAGCAGAGAGCCGCACTAGGGCTCCGCCCAGTACCTATCAGAAGAACAATACCTAATGAAGTACCAATAACCAGACAACCATGGACAGAAGGTACCCATTAAGAAAACCCTACCAGCAAATGAAGCGAAATGAAGATTGCTTAAGTACTGTCCAGGAAGAAACCAAAAAGTCCTTAATGGAAGACGAATGGTGACGTCACAAGGGTCTGGACTAACGCACCCATAGAAGATATGACGACCCAAGAATTACACAAAGAGACGAAATGCCATGAATAAAGATATCGTGAAACTGAAAGAAGAGAATGTTGATGAAAGACAAAGGAGCTTAAACTGTAAGCAGGATGAAGATATTCAACCAGCTAACGCCTGTACATATGCGTGTAACCGCAAGAAAGCTAAGAAAACAGTGCGGCTTGCTATGCTAAGTAGAAGAATAGAGCAGCAAGCGCCATTGAACACAATCTACCTCAAAACGAAGCATGTTATATAAGTGCTAGTCCACGGTGCACTAAAAGCAGAACCAACCCAGGTTATTATAGGCCAAACGTAAGAAGATTCTGTCATGAACCGTCGTTTGTGCCCCTTCTGGACTTCCTGGTCCCTGACCCATTGGGGATTTAATGCAGTGATCCTTCCAACATGGCCGCTCGAAACGGGACGCTCCTGGTCAGTCTCTACGTTCCACGCAGCACACTCTACAAGAGAGACACGCCCCTGCGGTTCTGCGTGTCCCAACGCTATTGCTTGCTGTAGTCGGACGTGTGTTGCCGGAGTTTGTTCGGGGCTCCCTTTTGATTCCTTGTTCCCGGTTCCTTGAAACCCCGTCCTTCCTCCCATTCCTCTACCTTATCTACCTGGATTTCTTCCACGCTCGGGTCACGGCGTTCCGTGCCTCCGAGTACAACTTCATTCCTTCCGGGACTTCTGAATGCTCCCGGAAGCTGGATAGCGAACCTCACACTGGAATCCGAGGACCAGCGTTCGGGTTTATACAAATCACGGATCGTGAGAAAGAAGACATCCCAGAAGGTCGCAAGCAAACAACAAAAGCAGGTGAGAAGTGGAGAGACTTGTGACAGATTGAGACGCCTAAAACACAATACAGACACAGAGATGGAAGCTGCTGTTGAAGACCTCATGCGAGGCATGCAGAAACTAACCACGGAGGTACAGAACCTTAAGGCTGAGAATGCTGCATTAAAACAGCTTGTTTTGTCACGTGACTCTGCAACTAAAGAAAGCGTGTTATTGGGAGGAATAGTAGACAAGTATGATGGTTCTTCCAAGACTTTCTGTGCCTTCCTTGATTCATGTTTAGTGCACTTCACCTTCAAGCCCTACTATTTCTCCACTCCTAGAGCAAAGGTGGGCTTTATGATCTCACATCTCACTGGAAATGCTTTGACTTGGGCAACCCCCCTAGTCAATTCGGGCAACGCTCTCCTGGGTGATTTTGATGGGTTTGTGAGTGCCCTAGAGGCCATGTTTGATCGCCCAGAACAGGTGTACAGTGCCCAAGAAAGACTGCTCGAGTTTCAACAAGGATCCCAGGATATGCTCACTTATGTGACTTGTTTCAAACAGCTTGTGAAGGAAGTAGATTGGTTCGCAAGAAGCTAGCTTCACTCTCTTCCAAAGAGGTCTGAATGAAGAAATAAAAGATGAGTTAGCTAGGGTAGCTCGCCCAAGCTCCTTCCATGCTCTTATGGACCTTTCCTTGCAATTAGACTTCCGAATCCAAGAAAGAAGAGCGGAGAAAAAGAAGTCTAAATCGGCTTTCCAAAAGACCACCACAGAACATCCGCCTAGGTCAGAGCCCACAGTTTCTCCAACCCCGGACCCAGAACCCATGCAACTAGGGGCCTTCCGTGGACCCATTACCCCACAAGAAAGGGTGCAACAGATCCACACTGGTCTGTGCATGTATTGCGCCTCTGATAAACACCTCGTGAGAGAATGCCCTATTGCTCCTCCACAGCATTCGGGAAATGCCAGCTCCCGATTTTAGATGGGGCACAGTTTCGGGAGAGAGATGTTTGCTCCACATCAATTCCATCCTTGAACCCTCCTGGACAAAATAATCTTGTGGTTCTACAAGCCTTTCTATCGCCTTCCAAGAAAGAATCCTACCCCATCCTGACATTAGTAGATTGTGGAGCCATGGGTGTATTCCTAGATCATGATTGGGTCAATGCTCACAACATTCCACATGAAAGCTGTAGTCGCTATTGATGGGAGACCTCTATCTTCAGGACCCATAACCCTTCAGACTAAAGAGATTCTACCTTCTATAAACCACCATTGAGAGAGGATCAAATTTGACATTATAAAATCAACCCATTATCCAATGGTTCTTGGAATACCCTGGTTGCAAAGGCATAACCCCTACATCAATTGGGCAGCAGGCTCCCTGTTCCTTGGATCTGAACACTGTATGTCTCACTGCTTATCCCTAGATTCCTTACCGAAGCCTTCTGAAGACTCGCAAGAGAGCCAGCAAAATCCAGTCACCGTCTCTAACATCACCCAGATTCCCAGGGCGTTCCAAGCCTTTTCTGATGTATTTTCGACCGCTATAGTTCAAGCTCTCCCTCCTCGCAGACCAGAGGATTGCGCCATCGATACTGAACCTTCAGCAGTGATTCCTTTCGGCAGGATGTTTATATTATCAGAACCTGAAAAAAGGGCCCTCCGGGAATACCTGGATACTAATCTGGAAAATGGCACCATACGACCATCTAAGTCCCCAGCGGGTGTTTCATTGTTCTTTGGTCCCAAGAAAGACACCAAAGAGCTCAGACCATGTCTAGACTACTGTGGCCTTAATCAGTGCACTCTCAAGGACCGCTGCCCCTTGCCCCTCATCTCGGATATCTTGGAAGCAGTCAGAGGTGCAGTGATCTTCACAGAATTAGACCTAAGGGGTGCCTACCATCTTATTCGTATAAAGGACGGTGACGAATGGAAAACAGCCTTTAGAACCCCCTTTGGCCATTTTGAATACGTGGTTATGCCCTTTGGACTTGCTAATGCCCCAGCGGTTTTCCAACGTTTTATGGATCGAGTGTTCTCTGATATGCTGTTCATCTTCGTCATCGTATATATGGATGATATACTGATATACTCCAAGGACCATCTAAGACATGAAGAGCATGTGAAGGCAGTCCTACAACGTCTACGTGAACATAAGCTCCTGGCCAAGCCCGAGAAGTGCCTTTTCCATGTATCAACTGTTCACTACCTTGGATTCGTTCTCAGTCCAAAGGGAATTGGAATGGACTCCTCGAAAGTAGACTCCATATTGTCCTGGCCCTTTCCAACTACTGTGAAACAGATTCAATCCTTGCTGGGGCTTGCTAACTTCTATCGGAAATTGATACCAACCTTTTTTAGAGATTGTGCATCCTATCATTACATTGTTAAAGAAGGATACCCCCTTCCTGTGGACCTCAGCCCAAGATACAGTGTTTCAACGCTTGAAGTCGGAGTTCACACAAGCCCCCATCCTAGCTCAACCAGACATTGATCGACCCTTTCTTGTTGAGACTTATGCTTCCAACTACGCCATTGGGGCAGTCCTAAAGCAAGAGTTGGACGACAAGTTAGAACACCCCATCGCCTATCTTTCTCGTACCTTGACTCCCAGTGAAACCAATTACTCCGTTTTGGAAAAGGAATTACTAGCCATCCGTCAAGCCTTCACTGACTGGCGTCATCTCCTCCTGGGAGCTAAACACCCAGTACAAGTTTGCACGGACCATCGGAATCTTCAAGTCCTACAATCCCTAGAATGCAGAATCAGTCGTCAAGCCCTTTGGGCTTTATTTTCTGCTCAATACCAGTTTCAAATCCATCATGTCCCTCGAACACATAACATTATAGCCAATGCCTTATCCAGACATCCAGATTACGAAACCCTTGAGGATCGGACCTTCCCAAAGATGTTTCCCCACACAATCTTTGTTGCCCAAGCACTCACCCTCCTGGAGAATATTCGAAGTCAAACTCAATCCTCTGAAACCTGGAAGGAGTTTAAGAGAAATAATAAATGGAATCTCACAAAAAAGGACGGATATCTATCCAAGGACAATCGGTTGGTCATTCCCACTCCTGGACTGAGACAAAGGATCACAAGCCTATGCCATGATACCTTTCATTCGGGACATCGTGGCGTTACCAACACCCTCCATCTAATACAAAGACAGTTTTGGTGGCCGAAGATGAAGGATGATATCAGGATCCATATCCAAACATGTGCAGTCTGCAATCAGAACAAACATGATAATAAGAAACCGGCAGGTCTCCTACTCCAACCAGCAATACCAACAAGACCCTGGGAAATTATCGCCACAGATTTTACCGTGGAACTACCATCCTCCAGGGGCTACACAACTATCATGGTTAGTATTGATTTGTTTACTCATTTGGCTCATTTTACACCTTTATACAAACTGCCATCCTCATCTGACCTTGCCGGAATCTTCCTGGAACACATATTCCGGCTTCATGGGCTACCCTCCAAGATCATTTCTGACCGAGGACCCCAGTACATATCTCAGTTTTGGAAGCAATTATGTCGTATTCTGGGAATTCAACGTGCCTTGTCTTCAGGCTATCACCCACAAATCAATGGAGCTACTGAACTTGTAAACCAAACTCTTGAACAATACCTTTGTTGCTTCGCTACCAAGGTCCAAGATGATTGGTCACTCTTAATATCAGTGGACGAATTTGCTTATAACAATTAAGATCATTCAGCTATTAAAACCAGTCCCTTCTTCTGTAGTCAAGGATTCCATCCTTCAGTTCTACCCTCCGTTCTCCCACACCCTACCCTAGTTCCTGCGGTAGATTCCTGGATTGAAACCCTTATTACAGTACACAAAGAAGTTAAGGAACAAGTTACTTACCTGTAACTGATGTTCTCCAGCATGGGTCTGGCATGGATTCACATGCTCATGAATATTCCCCGTCGTCAGGCTGGGAATCCTCGGTAAAGAAAAAATCAGTATCAGTTTCGTTTCTGATCTGTCTTTCGTAGTAGTAACCAATCACTGATCTCTGCGTCATACTGACCACAGCCAATGACTGCCCTCTACCTAAGCCCCGCCTCTGGCAGCCATCTTCAGATTTGGTAGCACCTGAAGTGGCGGTATGACCAAGTGAAGAGCCGTAGAGGGGTAGGCGGGAGGGTTCGCATGTGAATCCATGCCAGACCCATGCTGGAGAACAACAGTTACAGGTAAGTAACTTGTTCCTTCTCCAGCATGGGGTCTGGCATGGATTCACATGCTCATGAATATAAGAATAAATAGCAGTACACACATGCACAACCACGGGGGGTGGCAAAAGGCTCAACATTAAGCAATACAAAAAACTCAATATTAAGCATCTCTTACCTCCTCACCAGGCTCACCTTAAGCGAACAGGTTGCGCAGCACTGCTTGGCCGACCCTGGACTCCTCCCTGGAATCCCGATCGACGCAGTAGAATCTCGTGAAGGTGTGCGTCGACCTCCACGTAGCAGCCCTGCAGATGTCCAACAGGGGCACACCAGACAAGAACGCCGTAGTAGCAGCGATCGCTCTGGTCGAATGGGCTCTCGGACGGCCTGGCAGAGGTCGGTTAGCCAACCGGTGACAGTGCATGATGCAGCCGGAGAGCCATCTGGAAATAGAAGACTTCGAGAGAGCCTTCCCTTGATTCACAGGTCTAAAGTTCATGAACAGCTGTGATGTCCTCCGGAAACTCTTCGTGCGGTCCACGTAGAACTTCAGCGCTCTAGCCACATCCAGCGAGTGCAAAGTCCTCTCGGCCGGCGACGAAGGAGACGGGAAGAAAACAGGTAACACCAAGGGCTCGTTAAGATGGAAGTCCGACGGCACCTTGGGCATAAAGGAGGGGTGCGTCCTAAGCACCACCCTCAAGGCATGGAAAGTCAAGTACGGTGCCTTGCAGGATAGGGCCTGGATCTCTCCCACTCGTCGTGCGGAGGTAATGGCCACCAGGAACGCAGTCTTCCACGACACAACCTTCATCGGTGCGGAGTGCATCGGCTCGAATGGGGCCCCCATGAGCCTGCTCAGCACCACGTTAAGTTCCCACGCCGGGGCCGGGGCCTTCACCGGCGGGAACGACCGGAACAATCCTTTCATAAACTCTTTTACCAGTCGATGGGACCACAGGGACGTCAGTCCTGTGGTTCTGGTATATCTGGAGATCGCCGCCAGATGAATCTTAATGGAGGCATGGGCTAGCCCAGCCTTTGCCAGCGATAGCAGGTACGGCAGCACTTGAGGGGCCGTAATCCATAGGGGGTTGATCTTCTGTGCTCGGCACCAGATAGAGAACCTCTTCCACTTATGACCGTAGCATTTGAGAGTCGAGGACGCCCTGGCCTTTGCAAGAACCTCTCTGCAATCGGCCGGTATATCGTAGCCTCCAAACTCTAGCGCTGCAGGAGCCAAGCCTGCAGGTTCAGTGACGCCGGGTCGTGGTGGAAGATGGCGCCTCCTTCTCTGGAGAGAAGGTCCGTGTCCGCCGACAGCTTGATGGGAGGGGACGTTGACAAGTCCAGAAGGTCCGGGAACCAGATCTGCCTCGGCCACGCAGGTGCGACGAGGATCATCCTGCACCGGGACCTCTTGAGCTGGCTGATGAGTCGAAGCAGCAACGGCAACGGAGGGAACGCATACAGGTATAGGCCGTCCCAGGCAAACGAGAACGCATCGCCCATGCTTCTCGGCTGGGGAAACCTGCTGGCGAACCTCTTGCACTTCGAGTTCGTCGCTGTTGCGAACAGGTCGATTTGGGGTTTGCCCCATCGTCGGAAGAGTTGATCCACCTGATCCTGGCACAGTTCCCACTCGTGACACGCGCGCAGCTCCCTGCTGAGCGAGTCGGCGATGGTGCCAGGTGGAAGGGAACCAGGAACATCCCCTGGGCCACCGCCCAGTGCCACAGATCCTGTGCCTCCTTGGATAGGGCTGGGGATCTGGTGCCTCCCTGCTTCCGTATGTAAAACATTGTCGTGGTGTTGTCAGTGAAGATCCGCACCACCTTGCCCTTGAGCGACGGGAGGAACGATTTGAGAGCCAAGAACACGGCTCGGAGTTCCAGGACGTTGATGTGCAGGAGCCTCTCCTCCGGGAGCCAGAGGCCTCTTGCATGGAGATCTCCGGTGTGGGCGCCCCAGCCTTCCAGGGAGGCGTCCGTCGTCACCGTCTCCTGGCACGCCGGCGTTTGAAAGGCCTTGCCCGCCGTGAGGTGCGCTCGAACGCCCCACCACTAAATCGCCCGCCGGAACACCTCGTTGAGGGGGATCCTTTCTTCGAAGGTGCCCGTCGCCTGCCTCCAACGGGCGTCGAGAAATTCTTGAAGAGGGCGCATCCGTAGTCTGCAGAGGCGCACCAGGTAGATGCAAGAGGACATCATCCCCAGGAGGGACTTGATGGACCTCACCCTGTCCACGTCCGTGGCAAGCAGGCGCTGCACTTTGCCTAGAATGGTCTTCGTCCGTTCTTCCGACGGGGCCGCCAGGCTCCTCACTGTATCGAGCTTCGCTCCCAGAAACAGGGACACCTGCGACGGCACCAGGTGGGGCTTTGGGTAGTTTATGGCGAATCCCAGGTCTGTGAGTAGCTGGACGGTCCTCGCAGTGTGTTGGACGGCGAGTTCCCTCGTCCTTGAGAGGATGAGCCAGTCGTCCAGGTAGGGGTAGACGTGAATCCCCTGCAGGCGCAGCCGCGCCGCCACTGGTGCTAGGCACTTGGTAAAGACCCTGGGGGCCGACTTCAATCCGAACGGCAGCGCTTTGAATTGGTAGTGGCGTCCCTGGACGACGAACCTGAGGAACTTTCGGTGACTTTTGAGGATGGGAACGTGGAAGTACGCATCCTCCAGGTCCAACGACGATAGAAAATCGCCTTCCTCCAGCTGTCCCAGTACGTGCTGGAGGGTGACCATCCTGAACTTTTGTGATCTGATGTATTTGTTCAAACGACGAAGGTCCAGGATGGGGCGCCAGCCGCCTGTCTTCTTCCTGACGAGGAAGTACCTTGAGTATACCCCGGAGCCCCGGAGCCTCTTGGGGACAAGCTCGATGGCGCCTTTCCTGAGCATCGCCCGTACTTCCAAAAGCAGTTGCGGGATGTGATTTTCCTTCCTGGTCACAGGTGGAACGTGAGGGCACTTCTTCAGGAATTCGATAGAGTGTCCTCTTGCCAGGGTATCCAGCACCCAACGGTCGGTGGAGATGGACTTCCACACGCCGACGAAGTTCGTCAGCCGGCCTCCCACCGGGGTGCTTCGGTGGGGGCCCGAGACCACGGCCGGTTCAGTCCTGCTTGGAGGTGGTGGCCTTGCCGCCCTGGCCACCTTGCCGACGGCGGCGAGGCGCTCCTTGGTTGCCGCGACCCCTGTAGGCCTCCTGAGATGAGAAGTGTGCCGCCTGGCGGTAGGACGACGAGCCACCGCTGGATCCCTTGGAGGCACCCTGTCTGCCTCCGGAGCCCCGAAAGGGCTGCCGTTGCTGAAGGGCTCCTAGGGCGCGGGCCGTCTCCGTGTCCTTTTTTATGGCTTGGAGGGATTCGTCCACCGCCTTCCCGAACAAGTTCCTGCCGTCGAACGGCATGTCCAACACCCTGGTCTGGACGTCCTGACGGAAGTCGGTCACCCGGAGCCAACCCCGTCGTCGTAGGCAAACACCGTTGCCCAGCTGGCGGAACCCGGTATCAGCAATATCGGTTGCCACCGTTATGGGGTGGTCCGACGCCACCTCGCCCTCTTGCAGTATTTCCAGGGCCTCGGACCTCTTGTCGTCCGGCAGTAAGTCCAATATGGGGGCCAGCTTAAACCAGAGCTCCCTGTCGTAACGGGCCACGATCGCCAGGGCTTTAGCCGCTTTGATCGTCGTCGCCGCCGACGAAATGACCCGCCGCCCCATGGCGTCCAACTTCTTTCCCTCGCTATCCGGCGGGGAATTCGACGTCGAGGCTCCTGACCCCGCCGCTTTCTTCTTCGCCGCCGCCGAGACCACCGAGTCTGGCGTTGGCTGGGCCCTGAGGCACAGGGGAGCGGTTTCGGGGACCCGGTACTTCTTCTCGTACCGGTCCCGTTTGGCTGGTGCCGTGGGGGGGGTTTTTGAGAACCGACAGGCCCTCCTCCCAGATGTCATTGATTAGGGGCACCGCAATGACCGTCTTCCTCTTGGCCTCCCGGCGCTGATAGAGGAAACCTTCCTTTTTCTGCTCCTCCGGGCAGAGCTGGAACAATTCGGACACCCTGGCGATCATGGCGTGGAATGAGCCAATCTCGTCGGGCGGCGGGGCCCGTGCAACGGGAGACGGGAGACCCGTTCCGTCGTCGTCGCCATCGCCCTCAGAACCCGTCGTCAAGCCCAACGCACCGTCATCTCCCGACTCGTGGGAGGATGAGGAGGGAACTGTAGGCCTTATGGGGGCGGGCGGAGGAGAGGGCTGGGTCCTCCGTCGTTTGTTCTGAGGACTTCCCGACGGGCCAGGTTGCGGGTCCTCCGGCCTGGGCCGGAGGAATCTGGTCCTTATCTCAGAGCATAAGGACTGGATGGCAGACAAAATGGCCACCGAGCCATCCTGAGGCCTAGGATCCGGCTGCGCCGGAAGGGAAGGCCGCTCTTCCTCACCATCGTCGTCTTCCTCGGTTATCTCCCGAGGAACTTCTTGACGGGATCGAACCTTCTCGAATTGGACTTCGAGGTTCCCCACGGCCTCGGTCAGTTCCTCCTCCGAGGCTGACTCCGAGCTCGAGGAGGGCACCGTGCCCCCCCTCGCTTCTTCCATCATGGCGGCCACGACGATGGGCTGAAAAGAGGATTCCCTCCTTGGCGGCAGGGAAACTCTAGTCCCGGAGGCGGTCTCCGCTGGCAGTGTTTCTGCCGGCTTGGCCAGAGTTGCCGCGACAGCCTCGATAGAGGCCTTCGCCTGCTGGGTAGTGGCCGTCACCACCTTAGGTGCGTCCCGGGCCCTCTCCTTCGGGGGAGGGGCGACGCCTCGCTCCCCCTCTTCCGAGATCGGACAGGGCTTCTCCCGAAGCTTACCCGGGGTCTCGGACTTTCTCTTCCCCGAACCGGAGCATTGGCTTGTGGTTGATGGTGCCGGGGAAGGAGCGCCCTGCCTGGCGACCGAAGAGCCCGACCTTTCAGCGCTCCCGGAGCCAGCGGACTCGCGGCGCCTGGCCTGGTGTTGGGCCCCCGTCGCCGGGGCGCCAGCACAGGACTTAGAAGCCCGCTCGGACCCTTTCTTCTTCTTCTCACCCGTCGAGCCCTTCTCCAACCAGCTTGCGAGACGGGATCGACGGTCCCTCATGGTCCGCTCCGACAAGTTCTTGCAGAACTGGCAATCCTTCCCTACATGAGTCTTGTCCCCATGAAGACAGTAGAGGCATCGCGAATGTTCGTCTCCCTTAAACACACTCTGCAGCCCGCATCCAGGGCAGCTGCGAAACAGCTTGGGTCCGGCCGACGAACTCGCATCCTGGGCCATCTCGAAGTAGGCCGCAAATCTTCTGGAATCCTCCAAGAAGTTGATTCGACGAAATCTTCACCCTTGAGGGGCGTAGGAAAATCCCGCAACGGGTAGCCGTTAACGGGAGTAGAAACGGTGGAGCTTGAGGCTCGATTAACCGAAAAAATGTGAAAATTCACCTGAAAAAGCGCGAAACACGCAGTAAAAGCTCGAGAGCTAAGCACGAGGACTGCCAACACTTGAACGTGCGGTAAAAATCTGAAGATGGCTGCCAGAGGCGGGGCTTAGGTAGAGGGCAGTCATTGGCTGTGGTCAGTATGACGCAGAGATCAGTGATTGGTTACTACTACGAAAGACAGATCAGAAACGAAACTGATACTGATTTTTTCTTTACCGAGGATTCCCAGCCTGACGACGGGGAATATTCAGAAGCATGTAAATCCATGCCAGACCCCATGCTGGAGAAGTAACACTTAGAAAGGGCCCGAAGAGACGTTAAATGTTATGCTGACTCCAAAAGAAGACCTGGACCTTCCTACTCTGTAGGCGATAAAGTCTGGTTATCCTCGAAGCTCCTTCCTCGACATCTGTGCCCAAATAAATTGGCTCCCAGGTATTACAGCCCCTTTTCTATACAAGTAATCGTCAATCCAGTGGCCTTTCGATTACGACTACCAGAATCCTGGAAAAGGATCCACCCAGTCTTTCATACTTTGCTGTTAAAACCATATCTTCAGGCATCTTGAACAGCTCCAAAATCTACCCCAGTGATTGTAAATGACCAACTCGAATATGAGGTTTCCAGAATCTGTGACTCTAGGTACCGACGTGGTCAACCACAATATTTGGTCGAATGGAAGGGATACCCTCCCAGTGAGCGGACCTGGGAACCCATGTCAAACATGAATGCCCCCAGGCTGGTTCGAAGATTCCATCTTATCCATCCGGGCAAGCCCGGAGGAGCTAGGTTTCAGAGGAGGCATACTGTCATGAACCGTCATCTGCACCACTTCTGGACTTCCTGGTCCCTGACCCATAGGGGATTGAATGCTGTGATCCTTCCAACATGGTCGCTCGAAACGGAACGCTCCTGGTCACTCTCTACGTTCCGCGCAGCACGCTCTACAAGAGAGACACGCCCCCACGGCTCTGCGCGTCTCAACGCTACCGCTTGCTGTAGTCGGACGTGTGTTGCCGGAGTTTGTTTGGTGCTCCCTTTTGATTCCTTGTTCCCGGTTCCTTGAAAACCTGTCCTTCCTCCCATTCCTCCACCTTATCTTCCTGGATTTCTTCCGCGCTCGGGTCACGGCATTCCTTCCTGGTATCCATCCTGGAATTCTGAACGCTCCCGGAAGCTGGATAGCGAACCTCACGCTGGAATCCGAGGAACAGCATTCAGGTTTATACAAATCCTGGACTATGAGAAAGAAGACATCCCAGAAGGTCGCAAGCAAACAACAAAAGCAGGTGAGAAGGGGAGAGACTTGTGACAGATTCACATTCTAGCAAACATGAGGAAAGAAGGCTGAATCGAAACTCGGCAGAGGCAGCTCGTGCCAGGGAAGCCAAGGTCATATCAACAGAAGTTATGAACAGTAGAACAAGTTACTCTCTTACCTGGTAACGTTCTTTCGATGGGACGGTCCGACAACGTATTCCATATCTATGACAGTAATCACCACAGCTGTGCTGCCTCTGAAAATCTTTTGGCGTCTGCGTCCTGTGTCGATGTCGATACGCCGTCCTCGAGGGCCTCCGGCGAGCTGACGTCACCGGATGTTATAAGTAGGACGCACAACGCCCGTAGCCTCAGTTGTAATTTTTTCCCAGAACGTGTGGCACCAATCTTCCGCCAGTATGACCACAGAAAACGTAAGCTGCAAGCAATCGCATAAGAAATTCTCTAGCGGGGAAGGCAGGGAGGGAGCGATATGGAATACGTCGTTGGACCATCCCATAGAAAGAACATTACCAGGTAAGAGGGTAACTTGTTCTTCGAGGGGATTGGGTCCTCCGACGTATTCCACATCTATGACAGACTCTCAAAGCTGTATCAAAGTAAGGAGGTGGGAAAAGAATTTTAGAATATACAAATTTAGAATGCCCAATCAAATTGCAGAGTAAAGGACCGCCTTGCCAAAGGCCAGATCCTGCCCATGGGAAAAAATTAGGTAGTAGTGACGTACAAAAGTATGGACTGAAGCCCAAGTGGCTGCTTCACAGATGTTACGAATAGGAACACCCCTTTGCAGAGCAGTAGAGGCAGCCATACTCCTAGTCGAATGGGCCCGTAAGCCTACCGGAGGGTCCTTACCCGCCAGGTGGTAACATTCAGAAATTGCCAAGATAATCCATCTAGACAAAGGGCCTAATCACGAATTGGGCGGTAACGGTAACGCTATTAGCGTGGGCGGTATTAGCCCGACCGCCGACCTCCCCGGCGCTAACAGCGCCGGATCACGAGTTCGGCGGTAATGTAAGTCCCCATTCCCCACTGAGCCCATTCGGGAATGCCCCATTCCCCATTGGGCTCAATGGGGAATCTTCGCGCTAATACCGCCGGCGGATTTCCAGCCGGCGGTAATAGCGCGAATTTGCGGCGAATTTCCCCCCAGCTCAGAGCTGGGGTGAAATCCGCCGAAGCCCTGATTCGGCGGACACTTAAATCCGGCGGTAATAGCGCTACTGCCGGATTTAAGGGTTACCGCCGAAGTCGTGATGAGGCCCAAAGTCTGCATAGTCACAGCTTGTCCCAAACGCCTTCCAGCGTAACCAATAAAGAGCTGATCGTCCAATCTGACCCGGGACATGCGTGAAATGTAGAAACTTCAAGCTCTCCTAGGATCCAGCCTATGGAGCCTCTCCTCTTCTTTACCAGGGTGTGGAGGGGGATAAAATGCCGGCAGAATAACCTTCTGGTGTAAATGAAATTCCGACACTGCCTTCGGAAGAAAGGAAGGACGAACTCAAAGGACAACCCTTTCCTTATGAAACACAGTGAAGGGTGGCTTAACTGAAAGTGCCTAAAAATACAGTTTTAAGGGTTTACAGTCTCAGAGGACAAGAATGTAAAGGCTCAAATGGAGCACCCATTAGAAACTTGAGAGCAAGGTTCAAATCCCAACCGGGCACCTGGAAAGGTGCTGGAGGGAACACGTTAGTGAGCCCTTTCAGAGACTGAGAAATTAAAGGAATTTTAAAATAAGAACACTCCTAAGACGAGCGCTTAAATATGGACAGCGCCGCCAGGTAACCTTTAACGGTACCCACTTGCAAGCCCCTGTGGGCTAAAGAAAGCAAAAAATACAGAACCACAGGAATGTCACATGAAAAAGGGTCCACATTCTTATCCCTGCACCAGTCGGAGAACTTTCTCCAACGGCAACGCTACAGGTACTTAGTTGCTGGCCGCCTGGCCGAAAGCAACACCTTCATCACGTCTTCCGGGAGGTCCCAATCCTTATTGAAGGATTCGACCTCTGGATGGAGACCCTGACCCCCCTCCCATGAGAGCAGATCGTCTCGGTAGGGAAGACGACGTGGAGGGCAGATGGACAAGTCGCAAAGGTTCGGGTACCACGTCCTCCGGAACCATGCCAGAGCAAATAGGATCATCCGGGAACCGAACCTCCGTAACCTCTGCAACACTTGCGGGATGACCGGGACTGGAGGAAACGCGTACAGAAGTGGGAAGGACCACTCCACTACGAACGCGTCTCCTAAGCCTCCTCTTAGAGGAAATTCCTGCGAGCAGAACCTTTCACACTTCCGGTTGACAGTGGAGGCGAAGAGATCACCTTGAGGGGTCCCCCAAAGGGCGAAGATCTCCAGGAGAATCTCCTGAGCCAACTCCCACTCGTGAGAGATCGTGCTCTGCCTGCTCAGAGCGTCCGCCATCTCGTTTTCATCTCCCGCCAGAACTGCCGAGATCGAAATTTCCTGCTGAATGGCCCAGAATCAGAGCTTCATCGCCTCCCTGCACAGAGGAAGTGATCCTGCCCCCCCCTTTTTGTTGAGGTAGTGCACGGCCACCGTGTTGTCTGTCAGAATCAGGACAGTCTTTCCTCGCACAGTCGGCAGAAAAGCCATCAGGGCAAGCCTGACGGCCCTCAGCTCCAACAGATTGATATGGAGTCTGGTCTCCAACGGAGACCAACGACCGCTGACTGTCAGCTCGTTGGCATGAGCTCCCCATCCCGTGAGGGACGCGTCCATCACGATCGTCCCCTCCGGCCAGGGTAGCCAAAACGGAGCCCCCCTCATCAGATTGCCTTCGACAGCCCACCACAGAAGGTCCTGGGCGACCGAGGGCGGCACCTGAACGGGGTCCGACATCCTACCGGAGGACTGTGACCACTGGAGCTTAAGAGCCCATTGCAGAGATCTCATCCGCAACCTGGCCTCTGGCACCAGAAGAATGCAGGATGCCATGAGGCTGAGCAACCTCAAGAACTCGAACGCTGAGAGACTCTAGGCATGATGAAACTTGTGCACCATCTTCTGAATGTGGTGAGTCCTCACCTGGGGAGGAAAACACTGCGCCAGGGACGTGTCGAGCACTGCTCCGATGTACTGGAGCCACTGAGTTGGCGTCAAGTGGGACTTCTTTAAGTTGAGGGAGAAGCCCAGCTTGTGAAGGGAGTGGCAGGTGACGGACAGATGCTCCAGGACTTGCTCGGGAGAGCGTGCCCTGATCAACCAATCGTCCAGGTAGGGGTAGACGTGAATCCCCCCTTTCCTGAGATACGCTGCCACCACCACCATGTGCTTGGTGAAGACCCTCGGGGCAGAGGTCAATCCGAACGGCAGGACCTGAAAATGAAAGTGCGAGTCGCCAACCGCAAACCTCAGGTACTTCTTGTGCTTGGGATGGATCGGCACATGAAAATATGCATCCTTGAGGTCGAGAGACACCAACCAGTCCTGAAGTTGGAGGGCCTGGAGGACTTGAGAAAGAGTAACCATCTTCAACTTGTCCTTCCTGAGGAGCTTGTTCAAACAGCGCCAGCCTCCATGATGGGTCTCGATCGACCGTCTTTCTTTGAAATAAAAAAATAAGGGGAATACTATCCCTTGTTCCTCTCCGCTACAGGCACCAGTTCTATGGCGCCTTTCTCCAGCAGGGATTGAATTTCCTGCGCAAGGAGCGTATCCGGACTCTTCAAAGAGAGATTCCCTGGTGGATTGTCGTGAGGCCTCTGCCGGAAAGGAAGACAGTAGCCGTGGGCTATGATCTCCAGAACCCACACATCTGAAGTAATGGCACGCCATTCTACAAGATGCTGCGCCAGCCTTCCCCCAACCAGAGAAGCATGGGCCTCATGACTGAGCTGAAGCAGCTGCGGCAGTGCCTGAGGGCAAAGAGGCAACTACTCGCACGGCCTTGGCACCTCGAGTACCTTGTTTTCCACCTCTGGCACTCCTACGGTTGACCCTTTCACTTGCAGCTCCTCTCGATTTACTAAAGGACGAGTAATATCGAAAGGAACCTCCCCTCCATTGCTGTCCCCTAGGACGAAAAGGCGGAGGTTGGCGAACTGCAGCGCCCAATGACTTTGCTGCAGCTTTGGAGATCTGCAACCTCTCAAGACTCTCGTCAGCCTTGCTGCCAAAAAGATGCTCACCATCAAAGGACATGTTGAGGAGCTGAGCTTGCACATCAGGAGCAAAACCCGACTTCCGCAACCACGCAAACCTGCGTATTACGGTGCTCGCCACCATGGACCGGCTGACGCAATCAACCATGTCCAGACCCGACTGAACGGATTCACACATTGCATCCTTGCCATCCTGCACAATAGCAAAGAAACCATCCCGTTCCTCCCCTTCGGGAATATGATCAGCCGCTAAGGAAATACAGTTCCACAGAGTGTGCGTGAAACGAGACAAGGCACAAACGGAGTTGGCAGCCTGAAGCGCCATACCCCCAGAAGAAAATACCTTCTTCGCCCAACCGTCAAAACGTTTGTCGTCCCTATCAGGAGGGATGGTAGGGTACGACGCCTGCTTTGCTGGGGCCGTAGCCGCCTGCACCACCAAATCCTCCGGAGTCCAAGCCGCAGCCACCGTTCTCTGCAAGGCCATATGGAATGGCAGCACCGGGTCAGTTGGAGGACCCTGGTCCAGGATATCAGTCAGGTCATCCTGCTGAAAATCCCCAGGGGGCGCAGACCGCCCCAGGTAATCCATGACCCTCGACATGAGGCACCGGTATGAGGATTCGGCATGTGTGCCAGGCTCCGGCCAACCAAACTCCACCTCCGGAGAGGTGTCTAGACCACTGGCGTCGTGCAGCGACTGACGCCGGTCCTCAAGTTGACTATGACCAGAAACAATGTCATCAGGAACCTCTGCAGGAACCTCACCTTCCTCAGACCCCTCATCCACCTCAGAAATATAATCCAGAGGCTGGAAGGAGGGTACAGAAAAAGGCACAAAGACATGTTTAACCTTGGCCAGCGCCTTCCTAGGGGGTGCCACCGTGCCACGGGGCATCTCCGATAAAGCCACCTCGAAAGGCGTTGAGGGTGTAGATGGAATCGGCGTTGACGTCGAGTGCAGCGTCGACAGCTTCGACGGCGTCAACACAGGCCTCGAGCGCGGAGCCCCGAGCGTGTCTCTCGACAGTGTGGGCGCCGATGGCATCGACGACGTCCTCGGAGGCGGGGCCTCGAGAGAGTCCGTCGACGACCTCGGCGCCGCTGGCGTCGATGTCTTCCTCGAAGACTTCACAGGTTCTCGCGGTCTCGAGGGCGTCGAGGACTGGGACCTGGAATGGGCATGTCTAGAGCGACCATCCTTGTCCGGCCGGGACCTCGAAGGCGCCCGGTGGTCGCGACGACTGCTCAAGCCCAAAGGCGGACAAGCGGTGTCTCTAGCACGGCCACGACCAGCATCCTCAGACAGCGCGGACGGACCGGAACCCTGCGATTGAAAAATCGCCAACATCTCCTTTCGGAAGGAATCCCATTCCTCAGGAGTGGAATGCTTGTTGGGACAAGCAACCCACAGACGGGCGCAATCCTCGGAAGAGGACGGGGAAGGTGACCTGTAACGGCGCATCCTGGAATGTCTCGAAGAGGCAGAGGAATGGCGGGACCAGCACCCAGACCGACAACCCCCGGACTCACGACGACGATGCGGAGAGTCGCCCCTCGAATCGTCCATTGAAAGACCAGTGGAACGCGACTTCTGGGGTTTGGCCACCTTACCGACCGACAACTTCTTCTTACGCTCCCGCAAGGCCTTCGATGTGAGCAATTGGCAGTCCACACAGTCGTCCATATCATGGTCCTCCCCGAGGCACCAGAGGCAAGCGTTGTGCGTATCCGTCAGCGACATCTTGCACCCGCACACCCAACACTTCTTGATCCCGGACCACGGAGTGGAAGAAGCCAAAGACATCATACAATAGCAATGAAGAAACAGGTTCGAAGAACCGAAAGAACAGGATTCAGTAGAATCGAGGCGCGCCGAGATCTCCGAAGCGAACACGTTCACGGAAAAAACAGAACCAAGGCTACGGGCATCGTCGTGCGTCCTACTTATAACATCCGGTGACGTCGGCTCAACGGAGGCCCTCAAGGACGGCGTAACAACGTCATCGACGCAGGACGCAGACGGCGAAAGATTTTCTGAGGCATCACAGCTGTGGTGATTACTGTCATAGATATGGAATACTTCGGAGGACCCAATCACCTCAAAGTTACTTTTAATTGAAGCTAAGAACAGAATATCCTGCCTCTGAAGGATCGAGATAAGAAGGCGAAGGCAGGTGGCAGGTGAAACAAAAATCAAATACACAAATTGAGAGAAACGAGGCAAATTCACTGTGTAGGAGCACATGACCATCCAAGCGGGAAGAGGCACGGGTTCACACCTCCACTTGGAAGCTGTCCAGACAGAGATATCATAACTTTTCCTGACAAGAATACACAGTTTCGAGGCCGACCACAGCCAACTAATTGACACATAGCCACTAAAGTAATGATGGATTGAGGGAAGGCAGGGTGAATCTTAGGGCACCCTGCGCCTGGTTGACCATTCTGCGTGCTGCTAAGTAAAGTGGAGATTTATGCATGAGGTTGAAGCCAACCCAATCACAATGGACCAAATAATCTAGGGTTCTATAGATAGTAGAACCAATGGGACGTCGTACTCATAGTGATGTCTACTAGAGTAATGTTAGAAGGAAGGGCTTAGACGCCCACCTGATAGTGTTTATCCAATCCTCTTACTCCGTTACCATATACAGATATAGTACCTATAGTAAAGTTACCTTTTCCTAACCAACAGAATTGCATATTAACTTTTGAGTGTTACACGTCAATTATGACAAGTTTTGGGTATAAATGTTACTGTTTGTATGAAGTTCGAGGGAGTTGAAGTGAGACTGACTATTGCATCACTGTTGATTTCCATGTTTTCCCGTTTTTTGTACTTGTCATTAAAAGGACTCCCCTTTGCCAAACCATTGAGTTGTCCTTATTGATTGGTGTTGGAGTAAGAAAACCTGCACCCCATCCATCTCAAGGTGCAGCTATCTTGTCTTAAAGTACTCTGGAGCAAGCCCCAACATTATGGGCCGGCCGGGGGTCTCCCCAGTACAGAGGAGATCTAGAAGTAGAGCTGCGTGTCATCTGCGTATCGGTGGATATAAATGTTGTGTGGATCCAGGAGGGTTTAGAGCAGTTCCAAGAACTGGGTGAATATCAAGGGGGAGAGAATGGACCCCATGCAGCAATGTAGAATGTAAGTGAGTAGTAGTCTACTTTGTCAAATGTAGCTAAGAAGCAAGGAGAACCAGGAGGTAAGGATGACCATCATCGTTGATGTAAAAGGCATTGCCGATCCTCTTGATGGTAGTCATTCTGGTGCCGCTTCTGGATCTGAAGCCAGATTGGAAGGACTGAAGGAGGTTGTTGGTGTCAATGGGTCTCATTACGACCCAGGCGGAATGGGTTTAACTGCACCGGTAAAGGTGCCGGTGCCGTTAAACCCATTCCACCCAATTATGAGGTTCCCTTGCGGGACCCGCTCTGGACGTCTCGTCAGACCAGACGTCTTTTGTGGGTCCCGCAAGGGGACCAGGGAGCTAACAAAGGGCCCGTTATTAACGGGCCCTTTGTTAGCTCCCTCCCCATTCCCATTGAGCCCTATGGGGGCTGAAATGGGAATGGGGATGTGTTCCCTGAATGGGGAAATACCGGGTCCTCCAAGGTTGGAACGGCCCGGTATTTCACCATTCATGGAACCCGGACCCAGACCCAAGTTTGGCTGCCTCCAAACTCGTAATGAAGCTCAATATGTTGGAGGAGTTGTGTGGCTACTGCTTTCTCAAGGAATTTACCTAGGAAGGCAAGATGGGTAATGGGTTGGTAGTTGCTAAGGTTGTTGGGTTCCAATGTTGGTTTCTTGAGAAGTGAGAAGATTTGTACTGTCTTGAGGGTCAAGGGGAAAGTGCCTTTAATGAGTAAGCGGTTTATGATTGCCAGGTAAACAAAGAGTGCTCCAGTCAGAAGGATCTTGTATATGGAGCCAGGGAGAATGTCATCCACGTACAATGTGACCCTGAGATGCTAGGGTGGTATTCAGGTATTCCATAGCGAGTTCCAGCGTGGAGTTCCGCAGCACCATGAAGTCATGTGTGGAGCCAGGGAATCTTGCACAGCAATGGGTGATTATTTTGCGTGCATCGCACACCATCTGAACATTCAGGGAATGGTACAGCTTCCTGTTGCGGTACACTACCTCCACAGCATGGCGGACAACCAGCTCAACATGTGTACAGTCGAGCTCACCAATGACATTGGGCATGACTGCAAGTGCATAGAATGCTACTTTGGTGGCATTCACCTCCTCTGCAGTCCGTGGCAGGCTTATGCGGTCGTGTACATGCGACAGGAGTGCATCTAGCTCCTGGGTGAGCACACAGGAGAAACAGGGTTGGAAAATTCCATGTAGCTGCCCCACTGTGTGCTGATAGGTGCCTGTGGCAAGGAAGTGTAGCACACACACTACGTTCAGCAAGGGGGGGATGGCTGTCCGGGTGTTGATTAGGCTCACCAGGTCATCATGTATGAGGTCCACTACTGTGGTGATGGTATCCCTGTCCAGCCGGTACAGGGTTTGGATCTGGGCATGGGTTAGATTGAAAGGGCTGGCCCTTAGGCGAGGGATTGGTGGCTGCCTGCGAAGTACAAATGCCTGCACAATGGGTATCTGCTGGCCCATTCTCGCCCTCCTTCTCTTCCTGTGCCTGCGCTGCATACTCTTGGCTCAGTGCCTCCTCAATGAGTAGCTGTGCCGGCATGTCCTTCAGCTCCAGTACTGCTAGTGCTAATGGTAGCATTGTGGATTTGGGAGGGGCGTGGTGTGTGGAATGCTCATTTTGTGCTGTGCCAGACTCCAATGCCTCCACCTGTGCTGATTGTGAGCAACTGTGGCAGGTTTCTACACACCAGATCCCTATTAGCGGTTGCTACGCGATGCCGGTGTTTACGGCATCATTGTAGTCATTATTACCAGCATGGCCTTGCCGGTAATTGCATGTCCGTGCACCTATTGATGTGGACCTAACTGCAGCATGCCGGTGTCACTGGCACGGCTGCCGCGTATCAACGCTGATATCGGTACCGGTAGGGCCGAACCACAGTTCGTGATACTCCGGTCCGGTAAACAATGCCGGTACAGTAATACTGGCATCGAGTTTACCGGACCGGCAACCTTGTAATGAGGCCCAATGTGTTAGAGGCGACCTCTCCTTTTCCTCATCTTCCTTTCTTTTCTTGTTTCTTGTAGCAGACTGGAAGGCCAGGGGAAATTGAATTCTCTTTCTCTTTCCTCATGTTGGCCGGCTAAATAACATGGACCAAATTGATTAAGGTATTTTTTTAAGTTGTTTAAATAAATTATGCTTTGTTTTTATGCCCTTCACAATGTTTATGTATGAATATATTTTCATTCTCTTCAGTGAATTTCCTTTTCTCCCCTGATGATGACGTGCAATCAACTATACGTCGAAACCGGTTGGGATTTGTTTTCACTTGGGCCCTTGAATAACCTTGAGAGACCATTTGTTTTGTACTGTTTTGCTTATGCTGAATGTATTCCTGCAAACTACTGTTATGTGGATGTTTTTTTTTATATAATTTGCATCTTTTATACATTCTGAATGATTTTGGATGTGAATTAATGAGTTGTGTCTTGGGTAATTGACACATTAGGTGTTTAGTGAAGCATTGGTTTTGAAAGCAGAGGGCGTTTCATTAATTGTTTTCTTTAGTTTTCTTTCTTTTGTTAAATGTATGTCTCTTGAAAATGATGCAAGATTAATTTTCAAATAACCTCTGTCTGTAAAAAGTTTCTTTCACTATTAAATAAAAACCCTTTGGCCTCGAATTTATTTCAATGTTCCTTTCTACCCACCCATTTCTAGGCACGCTGGAGGTTCCCGCTTTTCTGTTTCCACCCTCAAACTTCAGGGTATTCGTTGTTGTTGGTCAGCAGTAGGAATTTGGCCTTTGAGGATTGAGCTTCAGGTAAGCACTGAACATTCAGGACAGATTTAATGTGAGGAGGGACATGATCCTGTGGATGTATTAGATGGAGGAGATCTAGAAGTAGAGCTGCGTGTCATCTGTGCATCGGTGGATTTAAATGTTGTGTGGAGCCGGGAGGGTTTAGAGCAGTTCCATGAACTGGGTGAATATCAAGGGGGAGAGAATGGATCCCCATGCAGAAGTGTAGAATGTAAGTGAGTAGTAGTCTACTTTGTCAAACGTAGCTGAGAGGTCAAGGAGAACCAGGAGGCAAGGATGACCATCATCGTCGATGTAAAAGGCATTGTCGACCCTCTTGATGCTAGTTATTTTGGTGCGGCTTCTGGGTCTGAAGCCAGATTGGTAGGACTGAAGGAGGTTGTTGGTGTCAATATGTTGGAGGAGTTGTGTGGCTACTGCTTTTTCAAGGAATTTACCTAGGAAGGCAAGATGGGTAATGGGTTGGTAGTTGCTAAGGTTGTTAGGTTCCAATGTTGGTTTCTTGAGAAGTCAGAAGATTTGTACTGTCTTGAGGGTCAAGGGGAAAGTGCCTTTAATGAGGAAGCGGTTTATGATTGCCAGGTAAACGAAGAGTGCTTCAGTCAGAAAGATCTTGTTTATGGAGGCATGGAGAATGTCATCCACGTACAATGTGACCCTGAGATGCTAGGGTGGGATTCAGGTATTCCATGGGGAGTGCCTTGAAAGTTGTCCAGGTAGTGGTGGTTTTGTGAATTGGGATGTGCTGTATGCTGTCAGCTGTGGCATTGGTTTCTATGTGCTCATGGGTTATGCTGATCCTGTTGATGAAAGATTTGATGATGGTGGATTTCTCAAAGGAGTGTGGAATGGGCGGGTCAGGGAGAGGGTTGATTCAACGCTGGATGATTATGAAGAAGAGTTTGCCTACTTTGTTGGCCTGGTCAATGGTGGTCTGGTAGTAGATGGCACGGGTGGTGGGGATCAGTCTTATGAATTATTTGAGCAGGGCGAGGTCGGATGCATTGCCAGATTGTCGCCAAGTAATTTCTTGTGTTCTAATGGTTCTTTTGTTGATATTGAGTTCTTCAGTGTACCAGGGTACGAAAGGTTGTTTCACTAGGGTATGGAGATAGATATTGGTTACGAGGATGGTGTTGAGTTCTCGGTGGAGTGAGTCTAAGTTCTGGTTTGTCTGAAGTAGATCGGCCCATGTGAGCTGGAGGTTTTAGATCTCACATCATTAAACTCCTACAGCTTGCTGCCATTGGTATATGTTAGAAATGTGACAGGGTCATAAAAGAGAGGATGGGGACCTGGAGACTCTGTGTGGCAAGGACAAATGCTCGCTCTGCAAGGCTTGCCCCAAAGGTAATATAGAGTGGATCCTCAAAGAACTCCACCCCATCCCCAACCTTGTGTCAAGGTTCCTCAAAATGCCACAAGACCCCCACTTTAGTTTAGGAGTTAGGTGTCTTAAAATGTTCCAAGATCTCCTTTTCAGAATTTGAGACACAATATGTATCAAGTAAGAGCTTATTGATTGGGGAGCTGTTAATGTATAGCACCGGTTTCACATGGAAGGTTCCCGAGCACCAGGACCAGACGGGCTTACAAATGCTCAAATCAAAGTCTTGCCAGCATTTGGGCGGACATGATATTACAAATTATCATATTGATTAACCAATTGAACCAAATACCCTCAACTTGGAAACTAGCGGTCCTGATTCCAATCTTTAAACAAGGAGACAAAGAGAGTCCCACAAATTATAGGCCCATTGCATTATTGGATCCTTTGGGAAAAATATTTGCCACCATCCTATTGAGGGCACTAACGGCATGGGCCACAGAAAATAAACAGATTCCGACTCGACAAACTGGTTTCGTATGTGCAGTCGGTACAAACATCAACCTATTTCTTCTGAACCTTGTAAAACATGAAGCAAAGTGCTCAAACCAACAGGTCTGGATAGCTCTTGTGGACCTACACCTAGCTTTTGACTGCGTGAACCGACAACTGTTATGGAACAAATTGGAAAAGTAGAATTGCCCTCCTCATATATTGCAACCAATAAGGCTACTATAGTCTTCAACAAAAATACGAGTAAGGCTTACTGAAGATGGGCAAATGACCACCTATATCGAGACCTGGAACGGGCTGAAACAGGGGTGCCCACTCGCAGCCACACTTTTCAATCTATTCACCTCAGATCTTCCATGTGAAATGAAGTCGGATGGAATATATCCTCCAAAAATAAACTCAGTAAAGATACCAATAATGATGTGCGCAGACGACATCGTCCTACTGGACAAAACACTGAAAGGGCTCCAGGAGAGTCTTCTCCTGTTAGCGGACTGTATGGAAAGAAACGACTTAAAAATAAATATAGCAAAAACAAAAATCATGGCTATCATAAAACCAAAACAAAATGAAAAGAAACCGGTGCTATACATTAACAGCTCCCCAATCAACATTGTCTCATCGTACAAGTACCTGGGAATTGTGATTAGTCAAACAATGGAAGAAAAAGAATGGGAGATACACCTAAAAAAAAAAAAGTAATGGTACTGGCGAGACAAGGATATATACTTCATGAAAAATCTGGTAAATTCTCGTTCCGGCCAATTACAACATTCTATAGGAGTAAGGTTATTCCAATCCTTACATACGGAAGTGAAACACTAATAAACCTGTCTGAAAAAATATGGGCCATTCTGGAAGCTACCTTCTGGCGGAAAATAATGAGGCTGCCTAAATCATTTCCAACAGCCCGAATTCGAGCTGAAATCGCAGTCCAATCACTGACATCCGTGGTACGCTGGAAAAAAATTGATCTTTACCGAAAAATAACATGGGAACAGAAAGTGCCAGCGCTAGAAATGTTTCAATCGAAATCTGATTCAGTAAATTCGAGGGCCTTGTTAAAATGGAAACAACAAATACTAATCGCATTAAGAAACGGAGATATAACAGAAGAAATGCTACAAATAAGGCCCCAACATGCCAAGAAACAAGTAATGTATAATGACTGGATAAATACAAATTAATTCAGAACCCGATATAAAGAAAATCTGACAACAGAATCCAGAGCCATCAACGAACTACCACTGTACTTGTTTATATTCCCTGATAAAGATATAAGAATGTTTTTTATGAAATTACGATTGAACATATTACCCACAAGAGAAAGATTAGTAAGAACTAAACAGCACGAAAACAAAGAAATCTCTTGTCGGATATGCAAAAACCAGAGGGAAAACAGCAAGTTTGTATCATCTTACAATGTCATGTCCCGCCCTTGACCAAGAAAGAAATGTATGTCGATCCTACTTTGAGTGCGTACATAAGACAATGAGCCCGGAAAAAAGATGGGCCTGGATACTGTCAGGGACCGAGAAACGAATGATCTACATAATCTTTCACTTTTGGAAGAAGATTATGGAAAGAATTGAAAATGTGAACTGATTGAAATGTATAACTTAAATGTAAGAAGTTTGATAAGATAAAATGAAAAGTTTAATTTAAACTCAAACATTTTTAAATAAAAAAATAAATAAAAAAGTATCAAGTAAGACACGATTATGTAATGTATACAAAGAATCATACAGCAGTAGAAGACCACCACTGCAATGAGTCCGGGGGTGACACGGAAGTGCCACCTGATTCTAAAACAAGGCCAAAGATTATGTAACTACAATGTGCTGGACCCCAGGACAGTCTGCTGCACCAGTCAACTCACATTGCGATATTGTGGTATGCACAGTTCAAGACTAATAACAGAGTTCACTTAGGTCCCAGGCACATCTGCCGCACATCCCTCACACTCAGGGCCAATTACTAGCCCCATAGGACATAAAATGAGGGCTAGCCAGAGTTTGAGTTAATAGAGAGTGTATGTATAAAGAGAGAAGTCAATGGAGCAGTTAACGGAATAGATTGTTGGAGTGGAGAAATTAAGCGACAGCAGCACAGAGGAAGAGAATCTCAGAGGACAAAAGCGAACAATAGAGGGGGCTAAAGAGAGAACTAGATCATGGAGAAACATCAGAGAGGGGAAGCAGAGGAGGAGAATGACCAGCAGAGAGGAGAGACCGGGGATAGTCAGGAACGCGTGTGGAAAGGGAGAGAAAGAGCTGAGGAGGCAATCAAGTAAAAGCATAAAACAGAGAAGAGGGTACATTAAAGTAGAGGGGGAAGAAATCAGTGGAAAAAGGGAGAGACAGCAAGGAGGAAGTTGATAGACTTGAAGAGAAGACGGTGACACTTCTCTGATGCCTTGGAGATGTGAAGGCTTTAGCCTTTGACCTACTTAATAGAGTAGGTCTATGGAAACAATCTGGAGATGTGGGGAGAATTCTCCATCTGTGGTGGCGAGAAGCAGAAATATTTTGGGTGGAGCAGAAAATGACAGTCAGCCTCCTTCCCAAGTGGGGGCTTCGAGATTGGCACAGAGGTGGTATGAATAGTCCTGATAGTCTAATAACTGGTGCAGGCTGCAGGATGCGACTACCAGTTGCATGGGGAAAGGGACATTGGACACCCTTACCTGCCACCCTCCTGATGCTGTACAGTAATGGCAGATAGAGGAGTCTGTGCAGGTCACTTACTTGTAGTGGGCCCAGCTGGTGTTCCAATGACAGCAGAGGTCCAGTGAGCTACCTAGGTGCATTAAAGGTGGGATGAGGTTGTGGTGCAGAGCTACTCCAGGAGTCTTTCTGGGGAGAAAACTGGCTTCTCTATGGTGTAGGGTTTTGGAGTTAGGTGGGGCACTCCACTCCCCCGGGTCATAACTGTGAGGGCAGCTTTCTAATGGGTACCCTCATGAAATGTGTAACGGGATACACAACATTGCTGCTGAGATATGGGTGGCCATGTCAAGCTCCCAGCTAGCTGAGTGTTTTTGATATATACAGCTCATCAAATAAAAAGGATTATAAGCTTTGGCAATATCTAGGTCCCCTCCAGGTAATCCAGGAAGACAAGTTTGCTGGTGTATTGGAAGCGATACAGGGCAGTTCGGCTGTGGGGCACGGTAGGAGCAGCATAGGGCCTCCAGGTGAAATATGTAGGGAGTGTGCCGGCTCACAAGAAGGCTTAGTGAATTGCTCACAACCTGAATGGTGAATTAAGAGGCATCTGACAGCGATTGGGTGTGCAGAGCGCATCCCTAGCTGTGAAACATCTGCTGATCTGCAGTTAAAGGCCAGGTGCACAGAGCCTGAGGCTACAGTTACAGGCTGCTGTATGGTGACTCAGAATAGGGTGGAGTGGTATTTGCAGGCTGGGGGGAACCAGCCCCAGATGCTGTGGGGAGCCACATTACTCTGATGCTTTTCTCCGTTGACCGGCAACTCACGCCGAGAATATGAAAAGTGGAAAATGGAGTGGCTCTAAACACTGCAGTATGCGCTGTGAGCAGTGCTACAGCATTGTTTATTCTGTGGCAAGGACAATGTTGTTCAACAACAGGTGTATGTGGAGAAGTCACATAACTGGCAGGTATAGGCGAAGAAACCCACCAAGGGCTATAGCAGAGCACATATGTGAAGTGGGGCAAGGAAAATGTAGAAATGTACTAAAGATGGCTTTCTGAAGACAAAAAAGACTCGTACTCGTACTACCTACACAAATAGGGAAGCAGCACATAACATGGATGGACCAGCAACGGCTTTAACAACTCCTGCTGTGCAAAAAGAGGTGTCAATTTCATTTTATAAGAGAGGATCTAACAGATTGTTTGCAGGAATTGAGACAAAACATTAAACAGGCCATACACTCCCTAAAGAAGAACAAGTTACTTACCAACTGGTACTGTTCTTTAAACTGGAGGTCCCTCCAACGTATTCCTCATCTTTGACATGTAATGGCCAGCTTCGGTTGCTTCGGATATTTTTCGGCAGAGGGCACCCTGCGTCGAGTCTATGGCCCTCATTACGACCCTGGCGGAGTGGGTTTACGCCAGCGTTATTCGCGGCGGACCCGTCCGCCCTACTACGAGTTCCCGTAGCGCCATGGAACGTTTTCCGCCTGGTTTTTCCGGGCGGAGAAATCCATGGCGCTACGGGACCTTGATGTTAATTACGCCACCGTATTTTGCGGTGGCGCAATTAACGCCTTCCCCACTCCCATTATACCCTATGGGGCAAAAATGGGAATGGGGAAGGGTAAAATGGGGAATGGGGATTTACCGCCCCGCCAAGGTCGGCATGGGGCGGAAAATCCGCCAACCTCCATGGCGCTATCGGCAGCTTTCCGCCGTGCTCCGCGGTGCATTTAGCACCGCGATTTCCGCCAGGGTCGTAATGAGGGCCTATGTCCTTCGGAGGCCTCCGTCAAGGGTGACGTCATTGGATGTTATAAGTAGCACGCACAGCGCCCATTGGCCTCAGTTCTGTTTTTCCCCTCCTCGTGTTAGCAAGAAAGCCCATGTACATGGGCAGGACAGTACTCCGCCTTGTTGGAACGAAAGCTGTAATAACACTGGAAATTCTACAGAGAGGTAGATTGGTTAGGGCGATGAAGAATACATTGGAGGAACATCCAGTCGAAAGAATGTTACCAGTTGGTAAGTAACTTGTTCTTCAAATGGATTGTGTCCTCCAATATATTCCTCATCTTTGACAGACTCCCAAAGCAGTATCCATGTTTGAAGGAGGGTGAATAATTTAGATATGGACAGTGTTAAAGGGCAGAGTAAAGCACTGCCTTACCAAAAGTGACATCCTGAGCATGGGCAGTATCCAGAGGATAATGCTTAGTAAACGTGTGTGTAGTGATGACCACGTTGCAGCATCACAGATGTGTTTAATAGGGACACCCCTTTGCAGGGCTGTCGAAGAGGCAATGCCCCTGGTGGAATGTGTACGTAAACCCTCAGGAGGGTCCTTGCCTGTCAGTCTGTAGCATTCAGAAATGATGAGGATGATCCACCTAGACAAGGTCTGTTTGGAAACAGCCTGGCCTAATTTACGTCCAGTGTACCCAACAAAAATCTGGTCGTCCACTCTGAACTTGGACATCCTGGAAATATAAAAACGTAATGCTTTCCTAGGGTCCAACCTATGGAGCCTTTCCTATTCCTTACTAGGATGCAGAGGAGGATACAAGGCTGGCAGTACAATTTTCTGACTTAAGTGAAAGTCCGAAACAACCTTAGGTACGAAGGAGTCTCTTACCCTCAACACAACCTTGTCCTTGTAAAATATAGTAAAGGGTGGCTTGGAAGAAAGTGCCTGCAACTCGCTCACTCTACGTGCAGATGTAAGAGCAACAAATAGTATTGTCTTAAAGGTTAAGAACCTCAACTGACATGTGTGGAAGGGTTCAAATGGTGCACACATTAGGAATTTCAACACCAGGTTGAGGTCCCAAACCAGAACCAGAAAAGCAGAAGGTGGTAACACATTTGTGAGCCCTTTTAGAAATTGAGTCACCAGTGGGATTTTGAAATAGGAGCATTCCTCAGATGAGCGCTTGAAAATGGAAAGCGCTGCCAGGTAACCCTTAATGGTTCCAACCTGAAGACCTTTGTGTGCTAATGAAAGCAGAAAGGATAGACCATCCGGAGTCGTACATTGAAAAGGATCAACATTCTTTTCCCTGCACCAGTCGCAAAACGTATTCCAACGGCAACGATACAGAGACTTTGTTGCTTGCCTTCTGGCCGAAAGCAACACCTTCATCACGTCATCAGGGAGGTCCCAATCCTTGTATCTCAACCTTTCAGAAACCAAGCGTGAAGGTTGAGAGTGTTGATCTCTGGATGGAGAACCCGACCCTCCTCTTGCGAGAGAAGATCCTCTCTTTGTGGAAGACGTATCGGAGGACAGATGGACATGTCCATAATGTCCGGGTACCATGTTCTCCTGGCCCAATCCGGGCAATGAGGATCATATAGCTCCCGAACCGTCTCAACCTCCTGAGAACTTGAGGAATGATGGGGAGGGGAGGAAACACGTACAGCAGCGGGAATTCCCAATCCAGCACAAACGCGTCTCCTAGAGCTCCTCTCTGAGAAAATTCCCTTGAGCTGTACTGCTTGCACTTCCGGTTGACCCCGGTTGCGAACAGATCCACTTGAGGGGTTCCCCAAAGGGTGAAGCTCTCTTGAAGGACTTCCTGAGCTAACTCCCACTCGCGGGAGACCGTGCTCTGCCTGCTCAGAGCATCCGCTGCTGTGTTCTTCTCCCCGGCTAGGTGAACTGCCGACAGGGAGATTCCTTCTTGAATAGCCCAATACCAGAGCTGCATTGCCTCTCTCCACAGTGGTAGTGACCCTACGCCTCCTCTCATGTTGAGGTAGTGCATGGCCACCGTATTGTCCGTCAAGATCAGGACATGCCTTCCCCGCACAGACGGCAGATAAGCCTTCAGCGCTAGTCTGATTTCTCTCAGCTCCAAAAGATTGATGTGTAGTTTGGACTCCGATGGAGACCAACGACCGCTGACAGTCAAATTGTTGGCGTGAGTTCCCCAACCCATGAGTGAAGCATCCGTCACTACAGTAATCTCTGGCCATGGTTGCCAAAAACATTCTCCCTTCAGAATATTTTCCTCGCAGGCCCACCACAGAAGATCCTGTGAGACTCTAGTCGGGATCTGAAGTTGGTCTGACATCTGTCCCGAGAACAGGGACCATTGCGTTCTGAGAGCCCACTGAAGGGACCTCATCCGCAGGCGGTCCTCTGGCACCAGAAAAATGCAGGATGCCATGACGCCTAGCAACCTCAAGAATTCGAAAGCCGGGAGACTGTGGGCATTCTGGAATTTCGCTACCATCTGGAGAATGTCTTGAGCCATCACCTTGGGTGGCGAGCACTTTCCCAAGGACATGTCTAAGACAGCCCCAATGTACTTAAGCTGTTAGGAAGGTGTCATCTAGGACTTCTTGAAATTGAGGGAGAAGCCCAGTCTGTGAAGGAAGTGGCAGGTAACGTTGAGATGACCCGTGGCATGTTCGGGAGAACGCGCTCTGATCAGCCAATCGCCCAGGCAGGGGTAAACGTGAATCCCCTCTCTCCTGAGATGCGCTGCCACTACCACCATCAGTTTGGTGAACACCCTCGGGCGGAGGTCAACCCGAATGGCAGGACTCAAAACTGATATTGCGTGCCGCCAACGGCAAACCTCAGGTATTTCCTGTGCTTGAGATGGATCGGCACATGAAAATAAGCATCCTGAAGGTCCAATGACACCAACCAATCCTGCAATTGGAGGGCCTGAGGGATCTGAGAAAGAGTGACCATGTTGAATCTGTCCTTCCTGAGGAGCTTGTTCAAGTATCTCAAGTCCAAGATGGGTCTCAGTCCTCTGTCTTTCTTGGGGATCAAAAAATATGGGGAATAGCAACCCTTGTTCCTCTCCGCTACAGGCACTGATTCTATAGCACCTTTCTCCAGCAGGGTCAAGATTTCCTGCACAAGGAGCAGATCTGGAATCCTCAAAGAGTGTTTCCCTGGTGGATTGGTATGAGGCTTTTTTATAAAAGGAAGACAGTAAACGTGGGCTATTGTTTCCAGAGCCCAAGCATCTGAAGTAATGGCTGGCCATTCGTCGAGATGCTGAGACAGTCTGCCCCCCACTGGTGAATCGTGACGCAAGCCATCAGAGCGGTTTTGAAGTGGCTGCTGCAGACGCTGATGGCAAGGAGGCTGCAGCTTGAGCTGGCTTAGCACCTCTACCTCGTCCACCACGAGGACATTTTCGTTGTCCCCTTTGACTGGCCATTCCTCTCACCCTTCCAACTGAGAAGTATCGACCCCTCCAAGGTTGTCTGACGAAAAGGCTGAGGTTGCCTACAGCGGCACCTAAAGTCTTGGCTGCCGCCTTCGAGGTCTGCAACTTCTCAAGGCTCTCGTCAGCCTTGCTGCCAAAAAGAGGAGACTCGTCAAATGCCATGTTGAGAAGACGAGCCTGCACATCCGGTGCAAAACTCGACTTCTGCAACCACGCAAACCTATGCATCACGGTACTCGTAGCCATGGACCTGTTGATGCTATCTGCAGTATCCAACCCAGACTGAAGGGACTCACACATGGCTTCCTTGCCATCCTTAAGAATAGCCAGGAAGCTGTCCTGTTCCTCTCCTTTGGGAATATGTTCTGCTGCGATAGAAATGCACTCCCACAGAGAGTACGAAAGTTTTGCCAAGGCACAGGTGGAGTTGGCCGACTTCAGCACCATACTCCCTGTTGAAAATACTGTACATGCCCATCCATCCACACGCTTATCGTCCCTATCAGTAGGGATTGTAGGGTACGCTGCCTTGTTCGAGGTAGCCATAGCTGCCTGGACCACCAGACTCTCAGGAGTGGGGTGTTGGGACAGGTAGCGGGGGGTCGCTACAGGAGGGTGGTATTTTCATGTAAGAGATTTGTCCACCGCCGGATTAATTCATGGCCACCCTTTTTTGAAGAGCCACATCGAAAGGTAACACAGAATCCGTGGGCGGACCCTGGTCCAAAATATCAGTGAGATCATCCTGATCAAAATGCACTGGAGGTCTAGACCAGCCCAAATATTCCAGAACTCTAGACATAAGTTGCCGATAGGAGGAGTTGGCATGCTCCCCTGGCTCTGTCTTGCTGAACTCCAGCTCAGGAGAGGTGTCAATGCCACTAGCATTATGCAAAGTGCAAAGTGTCACAAAGATCTGGCATCCTACTCTCCTCTGAAATGAGACAGTCAGGCACATTAGTGATCCCACACTGGAGACCAAACGGGGCATCTCCCTCCTCCGAAGGCTCCTCCTTCAAAAATGGAAGTGAGGGATTTACTAAAAATCCTTTTTCGGTAGAGGAGTAACATTTAGTTCAGCTGTAGACCCCAGAGGCTTTGAAACAGTCGAAGGCATCGACCTTGACTTTGCCAGAGACTTTTTCTGAGGTTGCACAGGCCCAAGGAGCTGAACTGACAAAATCAGCCTCAGCGTCGATGGCATTGGTGTCGACAATGGTGTTGAAAGTGCCGAAGGCCTGACAGGAGTCGAGGACCCGATGGGTTCCGTCAACGGCTTTGGTGCCAAGTTGAATGCTCCCTGATGAAGACTCAGGTGGAATCATGACAGGAAGGAGGATCTATTGAGAAAGGCAATCCAATCCAGCCCACAAGAGCTGGAGAATTTGTTGTCAGGGTCTAGGGATCACACCTTTATTTCGAGAGAGTTCGGGTCGCTGCTGTCAAAACTGTCTTCTGTGCTCTCCCGCGCTGCAGGTAAAATAATGGAATCAGTGAAGGTTGGTTGGTTTGATTCATATTGTACTAGAGCCAAATCCCATCTACTATATGTTTTGAGTTGCCCACTGGTTTCTAAAAACTATTGTCTGTGCTAGGTCTCATTATAAGAAAGTCCTGACTAAAAGGAAAAGGGCCATAGAAGACGAGGCGTGGGACACATGGGTTGATGCTTCCATTTTATCAGGAAATTCTGGTCTTTAATGTACTGGGTAACGCTTGGCTGGATCACTTCTCATCCTTATATGGGGAAGTGCATTGTGGACCTGTAACCTTGAGTAATTTGGGGCATTTGGTGGTAGGGGGTGATGATGCAAGAATTGTATTCACGTTGTTGGGAAGGAGCTAGCGCCTTCCTTCATTCCCAAGCGCTTTAGAATTAGACAAGACTTCTTTTGACTATTTCTAGGCACTACAAGAGACCAGGGGAGGAGGCGGTAATTATTTTAATACAAGGTGCAAATAACTATTAGCTGAATACATTTGTAAATGTTAAATCCTATTTAGTTTTAAAATCCAAAAGAAATGTGGCCTGCGCTAAAAATGGATCGCAGAGCTCATGCGGTGTTGCGTCACTGAGGCTAGCTCTGGCAGAGCAGCATGTAACTCAGCAGCTGTTTGCTGTCTGTCAAAGGGCCCAGGCAGGCTAAGGCTCATGAGCACATGCAGAATTATGAAAACAAACTTTTCAGGTGATTATAAGACCAGATAAAAATATCAGTCGAATGAATGAAATATGGAGAGCATGACGGGAAAATGTTTTTATATATAAAAGTTCACAATGCAGCAAAATGATGAAAAACATGAGCTACAGTGTATTCTTGCATAGGTTAGCAATATGTTAAGTAGCATGGCCTAAAATCGCCAACCATGAATAAAAGAAGACTTTGCAGCACCTCTTGTAGGGAAGAAGGACAGTTTTGGATGGAGCCATGCCAGTATCTAGTGACCAAGTCAAGAGTATATAAGCTCCTGTCTGGCTCCAGTCTGCAGGAGAATGGGACGGTTGAGGGACATAACACACCATTCAGGCAGCAGAGTTCTTTGCTCCTATCCTCATTTCTGTAAAGAATACATTTGTTAACCTTGCAAGATAGACTCTTGGCCTTAATTCCCTAGAGGGGTGAACTTTAATCTGTTGTGAGCATGATTAGGGGTACCTATATAATTAAGGGGTACCCATGTAAGTTGGGCTACCCTTACAGTGGTGACGTTCCCGATGTGATGTTAGTTTTATGCCACCATACTTTGGCAAGCCCTAGGCTAGCCACCAAGAAAGAGCCACGCCCATCTATAGTGATTGGTCCCCTAAATCAAAAAACGCTCTCTGCTCACTAAAGTGGGGCGTGGCTCCAGAAAGACAGGCCAGCTTTGTAACAGAGAAAACTCAAGGGAAACACGCCCATGTGAGTATACTCTTGCAAGTAATAACAACATGGGAACATGCATGTATGAATGTATGATAGTATGGTGATGTGGATGATGTACAAGGTCAATGGAATAGATGGAACATGAATTTTGGTGATATATTATGGAATAGGACCTTTGGTGATGTATTATGGAATAGGACTTTTTGGTGATGTAATATGGAATAGGATTTTTGGTGATGTGGTACGGAATAGATTGGATAGGATCTCAGGTGATGTGTTAAGGAATAGATTGGATAGGAGGTGGGTTATGTATTGAAATTGTTGCATATTTTTGTTTTTCTACTCTTTATAATGGAAAAAGGGAACCTCAGCGTATAAAGACAGAGAGGAAAGGGAGCCACAGCTTAAGGACTGGGAGGTAAGGGATCCTCAGCCACAATAGGTTGACAAGGGAGTACCACGCATTATTCTCTTATGACAATAAAAGCGATGGGATCCTAAGCATATTAAAAAAGCTCGGAAGGTAGTAATTCAAAGGACATAAGGAAAAACAATAGTGGCTCGGTATAAGGAATGGACCTGGATTTTAGTCAATTATGTTTTGTATATTTTCTCTTGCTGTCTTTTGTGGTAAAAAAGGAAGGAAGGTGAATGAGTCGTCGTGTGTGTGTGTGGGTAGGTGAAATCAAAGGGGAAAAATAAGGGGTGTGGGGAAAAAGTGGGTTGATCTGTATTTTTGTGTAACAAGTAGCAGCGTGCACAGCCTAGCAGTAGGGTATAAGTGCAGCATTAGGGAAGAAACTCCAATAAAGCACATGCATAGGGTCCTGCCACTGTATTGTGACAGGAAAGACAAGTACCACAAACAATGGATAGTAGAAACAAAGGAAGGGGGGATGTCCTGCTCCTGGTCAGAGCAGGGATCCCATAACAGAAACATGCTAGAAAAAATGTACATCTTTTTAGCAGCAAAATATAGAGGAAAACAATTCCAAAAAAGAAAAGAGATTTTAGATCTCTGGAAATTATTCAAGGATATGGAAGATCAGGAAGATGAAATAGTGAGCCTATGTAAGGGGATATACCCCGTAACGCTTAAACATGCAGTGGGGTATACAAACCCAGTCTATAAGCCTCCAGTGGTAGAGAGAGTGTCAACAACTGGCTTATCAGGATTAGCAACTAGGGGGGAACGAAAAAGAGCTTTTGCACCTCCACCTCCATATAACCCATCCACAAGCACTGACATGCCCGTAGCATCAGTGTACCCAGAGGGTAAACAAGCAGATATAAATAATGAGTTAAGAGCATTGCGGGAAAGGTAAGGCAGGTTATAAGAACTTGAAGAAGTATCACCAGAAATAAGGGTACCAGTGCAGAAAATAGAGGATTGAAAGTCAGGAGATTTTTTGGTTAGATTCAACCCAGGGTCAATAAGAAATGTATGTGTTGAAAAGGATGATGGACAGAGGGTATGGACGGTCCTGGGACAAGAAGTAGAACAAGCAAGGGAAAATGAATGGGAAGATCAAGGTGGCAGAAATAATGAAGAGACAGGGCAAGAAAGAGATCAAGGAGCGGAGGCGACCAGAAACCTGTCCCTGCCACAAGAGGCAGTGAGGAGGTATAGGCCAAGATTTAGACCAGATTTAATGGTAGTACAAAATCAGAAGAAAAAAGGGGTAGAAGACAAAATAGATATACAGATTCCCCTTATAGATAAAGGAGTAGGGATAACTCAGTATGTGCCATGGCCTCAAATGGACAAACATAATGTGATTAAAGCTCTCCCACAGCTTGTAGCCAGAACTAGTAAATGGATCTATGAATCTGAAAAATAAACAGCAGGGGTAGCCTTAGCAATAGGAGACCTTAAGAATTTACTGGTCGCCATAGTTGGGGACCAGGCTGGGGATATATGGGCACGGGCTGGTTAATCTGGGCTAAGTCTTGCAGATAATGAACATGATGGAGCAGCCTTTAATGAGGTAAGGGTAAGGGTATGGGATGCCCTACGAAGGATGTACCCAGATAGCCCTGACTTACATTCTCTAATGTAGTGCACAATGGGTGATGATGAGGACCCAGTTAGATTTATTCTTAAGTTACAGGAAATGTGGAGAGTTGAGACTGGGGCAATGGGACCATTTGGTACAATTTTTCTATTTTATCATAAAGAGGGGATTACCAAAAGAGGTCCAGAAGGCACTAGGTACAACTGTGGGAGTTGAAGCCAAATGATGGGCAGAGATACAAAGTATAATAGTCCACCATTATAAGGGAATCAAGGAGCGGGACATGGAGACAGCCCAGAAGCAGCAAACGAACGAGGCAAAACAAGTGGAAAAGAAACTAAATAAGGTTGTGACGGCACTGGCTCATGGGCTCATGGGCAAAGGACAGGAGACTCAACAAATTGTGAATGCCACAATTGCAGCACTATGGGGCGAAGGAGGACAGGGACAATGGGGTGGGGGGACAGTACCCCAACCCACAGTGGCAGTAGGAAGGAGCATCAAGCGGAAGAGGAGGATTTCGAGGAGCAAGAGGCTTTGGGGGGGCGGGTAGGAGGATTGGGAACATCACAGTGATGGAATTTCAGGAGATGGGGCATTTAGCTATGGAATGCAGGAATAGGTCTGGTATGGGATTTAATTATGGGCCATCACCTCCAGGACAGGGATTCCAAGGGCCTCAAGGTTCAAGGAATGGGACAGCAGCAATTTGGGTGAGGGGGGGGTCAAAATCAGTTCCCTTATGGGGCTGACAGGCAAGGGCAACATGGGCAGCAACTAAAGCAGGGTGAGGGAACACAGTTCAACAGGATGACGGGGGAACAGGTGCCCCATTCTAAGGAGTTACAATGGTGGGGGCGGCCCTTTTTCATTGTCCGGGACAAATACATATTCTGATTAGCACAGCCCACAGAGAGCACTTGCGTGTTCAATCCTATTGACAACTGCACACCCTGAAGAGGAGACCTTGGTGGAGGCGGAAATAGGAAACAAGCAATTTATATTTATGTTAGATTCAGGTGCAATTAAATCATGCATTATGGAGGGGAACTTTCCATTATTGGGTAAAACTCTTGACATGCAGGGATTCTCTGGGGCTATTTCTACAGTTTCATACACTGAGGAGCTGGATAAAAAAGTGGGAGGGAAGGTAGTACGAGCCCCCTTGGTATATTCAGAGAGTTCCCCTATTCACTTGTTGGGGAGGGATCTGCTCAGTAAACTAAAATTAACTATATCATTCACAGATCAAGGGGTAGTGTGTTCCACTCCAGGGATGTGTGTAGCTCGAGCAATGGTGATAATCAATGCAATAGCAAGGGAGTCAGTAGTCCGTGGGGTTCCTGTGGTCCCGGACATCGTTTTCTATGGTATTAAGGTATTAGTAAAAGCTGTGCCTCCAATTGCGACAAAATGTTGGCGAATGCCTACAGATTTTATTTTCCGACCCATGGTGCCACCCGAGATGGTGGCACAGACAATATTGTCATTAGATTTGCAAGGACTAGTAGTGTCAGACAAAAGAGTAGTCTTGATTGGAACAGACCAGGATAGGTGTGAGTGGCGCACAGTATTATATATAGACCCAACAGTACAATTAAAGGAAATGACTGACGAGTTATTTGAGGACAGTAAGCAAAATGGGGAGATTATTTTGGAAATCTGCATCCCGTGTGATATCATGGTGCAATATAGAAAAGTACAGTGCCCCTTGGTGGCAGTGGGGACCCAGTCTTTATTTTTTGAGGAGGACATGCGATATTTGCCAGCACAATTATGGACTGTTACTCCACATGATGTTGGGTTACTGAGAGATTACAGTACAGATTACATTGAAGTCAGGTGCCTAGCACAATCCTCCAGTATGTGGATGATCGGGTTGGTATGTAGTGAAAATAAACATCAGTGCATGAGGGATTCTGTTGCATTATTGCAATTGCTAGCTCACAAAGGGTACAAGGCAGATAAAAAGAAGCTACAATACTGCCAACGGGAGGTACTATACTTGGGGCAACTAATTTTTGCAAACAGGAAGAAAATATTACCAGAAAGGGCAGCAGCAGTACATGCCACTCCTAGACCCAGTAATGTCAAGGAAGTGCAACCATTTTTGGGCTTATATAATTATTGTAGGGCATGGATCCTAGACTACGCAGTCTACACAAGGCTGCTGTTACAAAGTCTCAGGGAAGGACAGAGGACTTAAAAGTAAATTGGAATAGACTGACGAAATTATTAGACAGTTTGAGGACTTAAAAGACGCTATTTGCATGGCCAGTGTTTTAGTAACCCCGGATTATATGCAGGAGTTTTATTTATTTTCCCACTCTGGTAAACGGCTCATGCTTTGACGGAAGGAGACATACTATATGTTGATGGATCATCAATAATTGACCAGGTGACGGGACGGAGGCACACAGGGGCGGTAGTGGGGCACGGTAAAGGGGGGGAGAAATAGTGACCACCCCTGTAAAAAGCAAGAACATGGTTCCATACACAGCATTGCCCATATTACAACTGGACCATTATTACCTGGGGAACTGATCAGCCCCGGTTTTCAAGGTCCTTATGAGGTGGTGTTCTGTACTCCCCTCGCCGTCCGTATGAGTAAGACATTAGGTGCATCTTTCGGGTGTCTAAAGAGCACCTGAGCAAGGCAAAGCTCAGTAAGGATATAGATATAGAAGAGAAATTTTTAAGGATCCAAGGCAGGGGAGTGTTCAGTGCCATACGCCTGATTATTTCTTTTGTCATTTTTTCATTGTTTATTGTTCTTTTATGTTTTATCTTTTTTCAATTTTTTTATTTTTCAATTTTTGAAGGTTCAGAACCCAGTCAGCCCTGGTGGGGGAAACAGGCTCTCCCCTCTTACTCTCCCTCTCCTGTATCCCTATCCTCTCCTTCTCCCCCTCCCTATATCTCCCTCTCCTTCTCCCTCTCTCTCTATTTCTCTCTTGTTCTCTTACTCTCTCTCACTCTCTTTCTCTCGTTCTCGCTCTCTCCTTCTCTCTTTCTTGTTCTTTCTCTTTCTTTCTCTCTTTCTTGATAACCTTTTTTCTCCTCTCCAGGAATAAGCAAGGATGGCTGACCGAAGTGTTCAAACTTCTGTTATGCAGGGATAATGATAAATGTCACTTGCTCCAGGAATTATATATTATGTTTTTTAAGTATTATATTGTTTTGTATGACACTGGCTGTGGTTGTTGAAGTGGATGAAGGTATGTCTGTTATATGGGGTGGCCATATAAATGGGGGGATGGACAGTTGGAAAATAATGCTAATATGAATATGTCTATAAAAAAAAGAAATCCAAATGTCTCACTTTTTGACGGCCACCCCTACAAGTTTTCCTAGACGAATGAAACGGTCAGTACGAATGACGTATGATCTATTTAAGGGATTGAGTTTTGATGCCATTTCTGATATCGAGTACCCAGAATCCTCCAGTAGCTGGTACTCTGATATACCCACTGCAGGAAGAAATGTAATACATGAAAGCTGTTACGTGTGTGCACTTAGCCAGCACGCATTAGGGGCTCCTAAGGTTTTAGTTCCACATCCAGTCCCAATTACAGAGGCACAATGCCTGGTACATCTTGCACTATGAAGGATAAAGGACACATTCCAGTCACACAGTGTGCAGTTGAGGAGCACTGATTTAGACCAAGCATTATGCAATGGCAACACGAAATACCACCAGTGTCTGCAAGTACCATATTTTTCCTTGGGAGGTTACTCACATTGCAACGACAAATGGCAGGGCACCACAGTGACGTGCCCGGCAAATGCACTGATCGAGTACAGTGGAGAATCAATAGCCCAAGAAGAGACCATGGGTGCACAAATATGGTCCCAATACATCACAAGGCTGACATGAATTGCAAAAATGGTGAAGCCAGTGCAAATACATAGAGACATAGGGCCTCATTACAAGGTTGACGGTCTGGAAACAACGGTGCCGGTAAGCTTGCCGGTACCTTTGTTTCCGGACTGGCAAACTACGAGTCTGCCGTAATGCCCCGGTAAATCCCCATTGACAGGCACTGGAAAGAAAATTACTCCAGTGGCCGCCGTGCCATTTTTACCGGGACGGCTACTGCCTGACTCATAATGAGGCCCATAGACTATGAAGACAATAAAGGAACAGTTCCTGTTCGCGCAAACACGCAGTGCAACCAAACTCTTGTGATCCCTGATAGGATGAAAGTGTAACGCTCACCTGATTCCCGTAGAGGCGCCGGTCTTGACTGGGCGTATACCGTATCTTCAAAGGTGATGTGTAACACACGGCTGGCTCTTTGGGCTGGACCTCTGTGCACTGTATGTCTGACTCGAAGGGTAAGATGTCTTAGGTAAGTGAACGCCGTGCTCTCCATCTGCCTCGGGACAGGGTGCTGTAACCAGTTTCTTCACTGGATAAGGGGAGCAGGCCTCTTGACTTCAGAGGACTGCTGTCCGTCGTTTACTGCACGAACGGTAAGTTTCGAGTAATTCTAATGTCTTTAAAGTCTTTAGTAATGATGTTTCTTGTTTTGCAGGGTTCCGGCGATGGCGGATGACGGGCTGAAGTGAGTTGAAGATGGAGCCCGTGTGATGAACAGAAGCGCCTGGAAGCACGTAAGTAAGCGCTTGTTGCCTGCTTCACGATGCGCTCTAACTGTCTTTTTATTTTGCAGGTACAAGTTCGGAGCGGCTGCAGGGTGCCGGAATACCCACTGGGTTAGATGTGGAAAGGAGTAATGGCACGTGAGTATTAAAGTTCCCCAATGTCTTTAAACACACCTTGTTTTGTCTTTCAGATGCGGGATGCAGCGCCGAAGGCCTCCGGAGCGTGCGAAGAGTTGGTAAGCTTTTGTCTTTCAGATGCCGGAATGCAGTGTGAAGACCTCCGGAGCGCACGAAGAGTAGGTAAGCCTTTGTCTTTCAGATGCCGGAATGCAGCGCGAGGCGTTGGTGACAGCCGATGGACCAGGTAAGTGAAGAGCTGACACTGAAGACCGTAATGCTAACCTGTTCTTTCTTGTCTTTATAGGTGTTGCTGAAGACTGGATTCAGGATGGTAAGCCTTTTTCCTTAGGCCCAGGATCAGATGCAGAAGACACGATGAGCGTTCTGCTGCAGAGGATGCAGAATAACACAAAGCAAGATTCATCCATCGGGTGTGGTTTAAATAGCCTCCTGTAGTGCTTAGGTGTCTCCTTCCACAGCCACGCCTAGGTAAGAAAAGAGTTCCTGCTTTCCAGAAGAGTTCCAGTGTTCTGAATCTAGGGAGTGGCTCCTGCCCCACCCAACAGGAAAAGTAGTTCCAAACAGAAGAGGATCAGAGGCTCAACTGGCAGGCAAGAAAACAGCATGGTCTGCTGCAAGTATCCACCCTAGCAGTAAGAGCCCGGCGCATCCTGCACTGTGACTGGGCATATTTATGAGCCTGGTGCCACTGGCGCCAGGACTGGGTCCAAAAGGTCCCAATTGGGACTGGTTGGCACTCAGAACCTGGGTTATGGATCTGCTTCCAAGGGAGTTGGGAAAACCCTGACCTTTTGGAAGCAGAGATCATGACAGTACCCCCCCTCAAGGCCCCTCCCAAACCGGGCTTCTCCGGGGGTTTTGGCTTGTCAGGAAATGTTCGGTGAAATCTTTTGATTAGGCGAGGAGCGTGGACATATTCAGCAGGTTCCCAGGATCTCTCTTGGGGGCCGTAGCCTTTCCAGTCAATTAGGTAAAATAGTTTAGATTTGGAGATCTTGGAGTCCAGAATGCTTTTGACTTCAAACTCGAGTTCTCCATCAACTAGGATAGGTTTTGGAGATTTAGTTAGTCGGGTTTGAGGTTGCACGGGTTTTAATAGAGAGACGTGGAAGACCGGATGTATCTTCATGTGCGGGGGCAAGTCCAACTTGACCGCTACTGGGTTTACTATGGTAGTGATGGAATAGGGACCAAGGTATCTTGGGTTGAATGTGCGTGGCCCTTTTAGAGGTAGATATTTGGTGGATAACCAGACTTGATCCCCTACTTGATATTGAGGGGCTTCCTTCCGATGTTGATCTGCTCCTTTCTTGTATTGTTCTTTAGCCCTTTGAAGGTGAGAAACAGCTTCCTTAAAGGCTTGGGTGATTGTAGAATGCAGGTAGTCTACTGCTGGTGTTTCAAGATCTTGGAGGGGATCCAACTCCGAGGTTCGAGGGTGACTGCCGTACAAAAGAAAAAACGGGGTTTTCCCAGTTCCCGAATGGACAGAGTTATTGTAGGCATATTCGGCTATCCAAAGGATGTCTTTCCAAGTTTTTTCAGTTTGTTGCAGCATGCAGCGTAAATACTGTTCCAGAGTTTGATTGGTCCTCTCGGTTTGTCCGTCGGTCTGAGGGTGGTGACTGGTCGATAGTCTCACATCAATTTGAGCCGACCGACAGCAACTTCGCCAAAAATGAGAAATAAATTGACTACCTCGATCCGAAATTAGAACCGAAGGAAAACCGTGCAGTCGGACGACGTTTTCGAGAAATTCTCGGGCCAGAGTTGCTGCTGTTGGCAAGCCTTTGAGCGGAATGAAATGCGCCATCTTGGAGAATAAGTCCACGATTACTAGAATCGTATTGTATCCAGAGCATGGAGGTAGATCGGTGATGAAGTCCATGGAAAGCGTATGCCAAGGGCGAGGTGGGATGTCAATAGGGCGTAAGAGGCCTGCTGGTCTTTCCTTTTGACTCTTGTTTTGGGCGCATACTCCACAGGACATTATAAAGTCTCTGATATCTTTTTTCCAAGACGGCCACCAGAAGTAGCGCTTGATCTTTTCTGAGGTCTTGGCCATACCGGGATGTCCTTCCATTAAAGAATCGTGATAACCAGAGATTACTTTTTTCTGTAAATCTGTGCTGGGTAGGTATAATCGTTCTTGGAAATACAATAAGTTGTCCTTTACTGCAAAGTCCTTTCCCTGCAGATGCCAATTCTGTATGTCTGCTGGAGTTACAAGTTGCCTGGCTTTATCCTTAACTTCCTCTATGGATTCTGTGGCGATTACACCCAGAATTCTTTGTTCGGGAATGATTGGTACAGGTTTAGGGTTGATCAAGTGTTCTTCCACTCCCATCCGAGAAAGGGCATCAGCTTAACCGTTCTTTGTACCAGGTCGATAGGTAATTATGAAGTCAAACTCGGCAAAGAATAATGCCCAACGGAGTTGTCTAGAGGATTGGGCTTTTGCGGTTTTCAAATATTGCAGGTTTCGGTGATCCGTAATCACAGTAACGGTGTGTCGGGCCCCCAGCAGATAATGCCGCCAAGCCTTAAAGGCAGACTTGATAGCCAGAAGTTCCTTGTCAGTAATCGTGTAATTGATTTCAGGAGGCGAGAATTTGCGGGACCAAAATGCCACGGGATGCAACTGATTGGTTACCGGGTCCTTTTGTGATAGAACTGCCCCCATGGCAAGGCTTGAAGCATCAGTTTCCACGATGTAGGGGAGTTCGGGGCGAGGGTGTTTTAAGATTGGTGCAGAGATAAATTTAGTCTTCAAATCCTGGAAAGCTTGTTCCGCCTCGGTAGACCATTCAAAACGTTTGTTTTTCTTTAACAAGGCAGTGATGGGCTGGACTATTCGAGAGAATTCGGGGATAAACCTGCGGTAAAAGTTAGCGAAGCCTAACATGCTTTGCACACCTTTTACAGAGGATGGTGATGGCCATTTGAGAACTGCATCGACCTTCTTTGAATCCATACGCACTCCGCCAGGTGATAATATGAATCCCAAGAATTCAACTTCAGTCACGTTGAAAACACATTTTTCCAACTTAGCGAAAAGTTTGTGTTGACGCAATCTTTCGAGGACCATTTTCACGTGTTTCCGATGTTCAGATTCCGATGAAGAATAAACGAGGATGTCGTCAATGTAAACAACAACACACACATCTATGAGCTCTCTGAGGACATCGTTCATAAAATATTGAAAGGCGGCCGGGGCATTGCAAAGTCCGAAGGGCATGACCTGATATTCAAATAGCCCATACTTGGTGCGGAAGGCCGTCTTCCATTCATCGCCCTCTTTTACTCGTACCAAGTGGTAAGCTCCTCTAAGATCCAGCTTTGTATATATGCATGCTTTTCTGACTTGGTCCAGGAGTTCAGGGATCAAAGGTAACGGATATCTATTCTTAACGGTGATCTGGTTCAGGGAGCGATAATCTATACAAGTTCTAAGGTCTCCTTCCTTTTTTGGAACGAAGAACAAAGCTGAAGAAGCAGGGGACTTGGAAGGACGAATAAACCCATTTGCCAGGTATTGATCCAGGTATTGTCGAAGGTGAAGGTTCTCAGGCTCGGTGAGGGCATAAATTCTACTACAAGGAGGAGTAGATCCAGGTATCAGGTCTATCTGGCAGTCATAAGACCTATGAGGAGGTAGAGAGTTAGCCTGATCCTTCCGGAAAACATCTTGGTATTCTAGGTACTCGGGAGGTAACTGGGGAGTCTCTGAAGAAATTGCTGCCAGTGCAACACCAGGTGGAGGGTGACAAGTAGAGACACATTCTGGAAACTGGACCGTTCTTGCTCGCCAATCGATCAGAGGATTGTGTTTCTCTAACCAAGGTATTCCTAGAATAATCTGAAACTGAGGGGCCTTGATCACATCGAACACGATCTTCTCATGGTGTCCATCTTGACTTACTAGCGTCACCTCTTGAGTGGTATGCGTTACTGGCCCGGAGGCTATCTCCGTACCATCCACCGTAGTAATGACGTCCTTTACAGCCTTGGGACAAAGAGTTAGATTCATCCTCAAAACCATTTCATGATCCACATAATTGCCGATGGCACCGCTGTCGACGTAAGCTTCAATTGCATGTAATCGATCCGGATTATCAGGGCTAATGAGGACCATAGGTATCACGAAATGCGAGGTCACGGAACTGGTTTTCACGCTCGGCAAGAGGACCTCTATTCTTGTCGGGCGAGGTCGTCTCCCTGCTCAGAGTTTGTAACTTTGGTAACTGCAGCTCCTACTGCCTTCTTGGCAGGTTTCACCGGACAGTCTCGAAGAAAGTGCCCTGAGTTTCCGCAATGGAGGCATAATTGCAACTGTTTTCTCCTTTCCCGCTCCTTTTGTGTTAGAGGACCTTTCAGACCCCCTATTTGCATGGGTTCCCCAGAGTCTACTCCTTTGGAAGGAGTTGGCGGTTTGGAAAATACTCGAGCATCAAACTTGGAACGATCGGCCTTCCTGTTCTGCAGTCTGTGATCTATTTGAACAACTAAGTCTATATAGTCCGAACAATCTTGTGGGGGATTCACTACTTGGGCTAACACATCTTTGAGCTCTCCACGTAGACCTCTATAAAACAGCGTAATCCTTTTGTCCTCAGGCCATTGAGTTTCCACTATCAGTCTGTTGAAAGACGCAATATAAGCCAAAAGGTCTTGATTACCTTGTCGCAACGAAAGAAGCTCATTGTCCAAGGCCTGCCCCTGTGAATGTCTTGCGAACAGTTTTTCCATACTGAGCTGAAAAGCTTGATAATCATGGAGGACCGGATCATCTTGATTTACTAGAGGGATCGACCAGTCTGCCGCATTGCCACTAAGGTACGAAAGCATGAAAGCTACTTTAGCTTGATCAGTTGGAAAGGCTGCTGGCCGGCATAAGAAATGCAACCGGCACTGATTGATAAATACTGCAAACCTCTTTGGGTCACCAGAAAATCGTTCGGGCGGAGCCAGAGGTACATTCCCAGGTAGGTTGATCTGCACTGGATTCATAGAGGATGTAGAAGGAAGATTTCCCCCAGATGCGGGTAACGGGGTCTGTCCGGCTAGTGACTGTAGCAATTTTCTAGCGAGATCATCTGTTCGCTCCTTGGAAATAATCAGTTCCCTTCTTAGAGCGTTCGTTTCCTGACGGGCTGCATGCACTTCTGCCCTTAGTTCCCCAAGTAACTGGGCTAGCTGGTCGGTATCCGAGGTTTCCATAGCGCCTGGACGGGAGTTTTGTGGTAGGCTTTGTGTTCTGTAACGCTCACCTGATTCCCGTAGAGGCGCCGGTCTTGACTGGGCGTATACCGTATCTTCAAGGTGATGTGTAACACACGGCTGGCTCTTTGGGCTGGACCTCTGTGCACTGTATGTCTGACTCGAAGGGTAAGATGTCTTAGGTAAGTGAACGCCGTGCTCTCCATCTGCCTCGGGGCAGGGTGCTGTAACCAGTTTCTTCACTGGATAAGGGGAGCAGGCCTCTTGACTTCAGAGGACTGTTGTCCGTGGTTTACTGCACGAACGGTAAGTTTCGAGTAATTCTAATGTCTTTAAAGTCTTTAGTAATGATGTTTCTTGTTTTGCAGGGTTCCGGCGATGGCGGATGACGGGCTGAAGTGAGTTGAAGATGGAGCCCGTGTGATGAATAGAAGCGCCTGGAAGCACGTAAGTAAGCGCTTGTTGCCTGCTTCACGATGCGCTCTAACTGTCTTTTTATTTTGCAGGTACAAGTTCGGAGCGGCTGCAGGGTGCCGGAATACCCACTGGGTTAGATGTGGAAAGGAGTAATGGCACGTGAGTATTAAAGTTCCCCAATGTCTTTAAACGCACCTTGTTTTGTCTTTCAGATGCGGGATGCAGCGCCGAAGGCCTCCGGAGCGTGCGAAGAGTTGGTAAGCTTTTGTCTTTCAGATGCCGGAATGCAGTGTGAAGACCTCCGGAGCGCACGAAGAGTAGTTAAGCCTTTGTCTTTCAGATGCCGGAATGCAGTGCGAGGCGTTGGTGACAGCCGATGGACCAGGTAAGTGAAGAGCTGACACTGAAGACCGTAATGCTAACCTGTTCTTTCTTGTCTTTATAGGTGTTGCTGAAGACTGGATTCAGGATGGTAAGCCTTTTTCCTTAGGCCCAGGATCAGATGCAGAAGACACGATGAGCGTTCTGCTGCAGAGGATGCAGAATAACACAAAGCAAGATTCATCCATCGGGTGTGGTTTAAATAGCCTCCTGTAGTGCTTAGGTGTCTCCTTCCACAGCCACGCCTAGGTAAGAAAAGAGTTCCTGCTTTCCAAAAGAGTTCCAGTGTTCTGAATCTAGGGAGTGGCTCCTGCCCCACCCAACAGGAAATGTAGTTCCAAACAGAAGAGGATCAGAGGCTCAACTGGCAGGCAAGTAAGCAGCATGGTCTGCTGCAGGTAAGTCCACCCAAGCATTATGAGCCCGGCGCTTCCAGCGCTGGGACTGGGCATATTTATGAGCCTGGTGCCACTGGCGCCAGGACTGGGTCCAAAAGGTCCCAATTGGGACTGGTTGGCACTCAGAACCTGGGTTATGGATCTGCTTCCAAGGGAGTTGGGAAAACCCTGACCTTTTGGAAGCAGAGATCATGACAGAAAGGTACGGCAGTGGTGATGGATTACTACTGGGTTTGTGGCCGACAAGCCTACCTGCACCTCCCACCATCCTGGAGGGGAAAGTGTTCATTGGCCACCCTGCACTCAGTGCTAATAGTAATCCTGGAAGAACACCTGAAGGGAGATGAAATGCCTGTCAAGGTGCTAACAGCCACTCCAGCACCCAAAGAAGCAGAAAGGAACTTGCAGATCACACAAGAATTAGGTATGTTGCCCGAAAAAGGACGATTTCAACGGCAGGGAAGAAAAAAGAGATCAAACTATGGGCCTCATTACAACACGGGCGGTAAGTGAACAACGATGCCGGTAAAGGATTACCGGCATCGCTTACCACTCTGGCCGATTAGGACACGATTATCCGCTATTAGCGGCACCGTAATTAACAGTGCCGTTAATAGCGCCAGGAGCGCGGACATGCGACCATCCATGCCACAAATACTGGCATGGCGCAAACAGGGGAACATCACAAGTCAGGCGGAGATGCAAACAACGCCCCACTGAAGCCCGAAAAGTACCTTACCGCCATGGAGCTAATTCCGGCATTGCGGATCACCCGTAAACGGCCATGTGTAGTGTTCCCAACTGCCACAGGTGCACACAATCAGCACAGGTGGAGGCAATACAGACTGGGCCAGCACAAAAGGAGCACACCCCACCCCTTCCCACACCCAGTCACACTCCACAATGATTCCAATACTACTAGCAATGCTGGGGCTGGAGGATATGATTGCTGTGGAACTGCTGCAACAACAACAACAGGCAGCACAGAGGAGACGCAGGAGAAGGAGGGCGAGGCAGGGCCAGCATGCCCCACCAGTGCAGCCAGTGCCACCACGCAGGCAGCCCCCAATCCCTCGCATCCGAGCCAGTCCATTCAACCTAACCCCCGAGCAGATCCACACCCTGTACCATCTGGACCGGGACACCATCAACACCATTGTGGATATGATACATGACGACATTGTCAGCCTGAATGAATCACGCACCGCCATCCCACCCCTACTGAAGGTAGTGTCTGTGCTCCACTTCCTGGCCACAGGCACCTACCAGCATACAGTGGGGCACATGCATGGCATATCACAACCATTATTCTCACGTAGGCTGAACCAAGTGCTTGATGCCCTCCTAAAGCACACAGGCGACCACATTTACTTACCACGGTCTGCCCAGGAGATCTCAAACACCAAAGTTGGTTTCCATTCACTGGCCGGCATCCCTGGTTGCATTGGCGCCATCGGCTGCACCCATGTGGAATTGGTGGTCCCACATGCCATGGAGGTAGCGTACCGCAACCGTAAGATATACCACTCAATCAACCCATGATTCAATGGTCCTGCGGAACTCCACGATACCACGCTATATGGAGCGACATGCAGGGCAGAGATCCTGACTTCTCGGTGAGTCGCATGTTAGGCCCATGGAAATGTGATGTGGGTAGGTGATTGGGGTAGAGATGCATACTTCACCTGGCTGAGAAGGGGGGGTAGAGATGCATACTTCACATGGCTGAGAAGGGGGGGTAGAGATGCATACTTCACCTGGCTGAGAAGGGCGGGGGATGCATACCTCACCTGGCTGAGAAGGGGGGGAGAGATGCATACTTCACCTGGCTGAGAAGGGGGGGGGAGAGATGCATACTTCACCTGGCTGGGGGGTGCATACTTCACCTGGCTGAGAAGGGGGGGAGAGATGCATACTTCACCTGGCTGAGAAGGGGGGGGGGGATGCATACTTCACCTGGCTGCGAGTGCCTGAGAGAATGGACCATGCTCATACCCCAAAGCAGCCCAGACTGGACCTGACACCTGACCACATAGTGAAAGATGAAAGCTGCCCTAACATGTAAATGATGCAGTGTCGCAACCATTCCATAGCCATCTACATGTGCACTGTACTCAATCAGACCGTATCCCCCTCAACACAATGAAGCTACAGCAATTACTATGTCCAATCCACAGCACCAAATACCATCAACTGAAAGGACAATCCCCCATTACTGCGTACATAGGAGTCACATGAGGGCCGATTACATCAATGCACCACTACACTGACACAGAGGTTCAACAGTGCATTTCACCATTTGTTTTGCATAGTGACATCATCATGAGGCTCATCCGTCCTTATGAGCTACAGATAGTCCTCTTTTTAGGGGCTGGGTGGGTGAGAACAATTAAATACCAAAACAGCAAATTCCCACAAGCTAGCTTCCTATCCTTTTCACTAAGAGCGAGTGTTCACAGATACCAATGCATCAGGTCATGATAACCCCCTACTCAAAAGAAGGGCGAATAACCATGTAGTTTATCAAAAAATATACATATTTTAATTTTATCAACAACACATTGTACTCAACATTATTATGCTAAAAACAATTATACAACAACACAATTTGGAATTCATTCCTCTGTTTGTATATGACTTGTCTCTCTGGACTAGGAATTCATATACCAAAACCCTTTCTGTACCCCACTAGGGGGTCTGTGTGTTAACCCTCAATTATATTATTTATGCCCTTCCTAATTTACATGGGCAAGGAGAGTGTGCCAATACTGTATTCATGTGTTTCTAGGACCAGCATAAATCTAAATTGCTACAGAAATATATACATTGAATCATCCCCAATACATATTCTGCTGGTTCTGTCTTCGGGGCACTTGTATTTTTCAGTGTATCACGTGTAACATTACGTGCTACCAGCCATATTTCCAATAATTCTAAAAAAACAAAAAATAAAAACATATAAACATTCTAAAAAATATGGTAATATAACTTAAAACATGACATTTCATACATTGGATCTGTTCAACTTCATCTCTATTTTCTAATACCAGTGAAAGGATATATTACATAATGGTATCTTTGTACACCACTCACATTTCATTTCTTTAACATGCAGTCTCTTTATATTTCGCATATCTCAGTCTTTCTGAGTGTTTTCATATATATCACTTATAGCCAATGTGATTGTTATATCAACATTTCCCAAAATTTTAATCCTTTCCTCAACCATTGTCATTAAATGTTCTGAACACAGGGTAACTCGTGATACAAACTTCATCAAAGTGTACCTAGACATGGCTTCATTTGCCAAAATGTTGGGCGGTCTGTACGCTACATCCGCCCTCAGCGAGAGGCATTCCTCTCTGTGTCACCAAAATGACTGTTCTTGCTGTCTGACTTCGGCCTTCAGCCGTGTAATTCTAAGAAAAAAGAAATACATTTCCCTAACTTAATCACTATTACTTAATGAGATTTGGACACTGCATAATATCTTTCAGCCGGCTTACCGGTTTGGGAGTTTTCAAGGTTTATCTTGATGTAACTGGCTGCGTACGGGAGACTCCACTTCCCCACTAAATTCTCACTCTACATGTGCCGGTAGTTCTAATGCCTACTGGATCAAAAGGGGGAAAATGATTCAGAGACGTATGATCGTCCGGGTCTTAAAACTACCAAGCTTCTCTTTCATTGTTCTTACCTCATGTGGGAAACACGTCCTCGCAGTATTCTGTCCGTCAGTGGGTTCACGTCAATCGTCTCCAGCGCTATGCGACTGTAAGACTCCATACTCGAGTTTAAATGGTATACAGCATCACGTCACGTGTGACGCGTGCGTACTTGTGCGTGTAGGGTCACCTGACTGACGGCTCTCCGCCATTTTGGAACGGGGAGCAAAACATGCCGCTTGTATATCGACATCAGGACAACCCCATGAAGGGGGGCAAACCCGATGTCAAAAAAGCCCAAATCTGGTAGTGTTTACTGAATACCTAAATAAAGTTATATTGGCACATAATGCCAAAAAAACTTGAAGGGGTTTTAATGGCGAGATAAAGTTTTTTCATAACCCAATCAACCAAAGTTGCTGTTGGCAATAGTGTATGGGCCAAATTGGCGGCCCATACACTATTGCTTATATTAGGTGCCCGAAAAAATTATTATGTAGGCATATATAGCCACTGACTAAAAACCAGGCGGTCGCAGCACATGGAGCATTACCTTGACACGGACCAACACAAATGCCCATAGTCGAACTTCTACGTTTTTTTGTGTCGTACAGAAATAGGCATCTGTTCTCCTCCATATGTCGCATTGGCTATGAGCCTGTTATTTTTTAGAATGAATGAACAGAGCCCACTCAATGGAAATATTCAAACCAGTCTTGACCGTATCTAGTGAATAAATCCATTTCTGTTCGGTCTGCCTAAGTTTGAGATCTCTATCTCCCCCTCTCGGTTGCGGAAGAATCACTTCGATAATGAACCAATGTATATCGTCCGCATTATGGTGAGCACCTTTAAAATGTGTCACCAAAGGTTTTTCAGGAACCTGATTTTTTACACAGGACCTGTGTTCACAGATCCTCTGTCGCATCGGCCTCTTAGTTTTCCCGATATACAAAAGACCACATGGGCACCTTATTCCATATACCACCCATTTCGAGTTGCAGTTGGTGAAATTTCTGAGTTCCCACTTTCTACCTTTGAGATCTACGTATTCCATATTAGATGTAAGTTTACATACTGAACAGTTACCGCAGGCATGTGGATGAGAAAGCTTTTTTGATACAACAACATCCCATCATACCTGCTTTTTATTGTCTCCCCAAGATTCACAAGTGTACTGAAAATCCCCCTGGCCGTCCTATTGTGGCAGGGATTGGTTCAATTTTGGAACCAATTTCAGTATATTCAGATTTTTTCCTGAGACCCTTTGTGAAAACTATGCGTTCATATATTCAGGACACCTCACAAATGATCAGGGTATTAGACACCGTCAATGTGGGTACCAACGACATTTTAGTTACTCTTGATGTCGAAGCATTATATACGAGTATCCCACAAATGAAGTGTATACATTTACGAAAAAATATCTAGAACAAAGAGAGGACATAACAGTTCCATCAGCATTAATTTTAGAATGCATTAGATTGGCCCTCACTAATAACTTTTTCCTCGAACAGAACACCTTTCTATCTACAACAACATGGAACAAGTATGGGTTCCACCTTTGCACCTGATTTAGCGAACCTCTTTATGGACGATTTAGAGATACATTCAGTTTACTCACTGAATAATCCTTTTAAACATCTCATGAAATTGTGGGTCCGTTACATCGATGATGTGTTTATGCTGTGGGGGGGCACTTCTCGAGAGTTTGGATCTTTCCTCAGCTGGGTTAATACACAGGAACAGTGCATTAATTTCACTATGAGTTCAGATATGAATAAGATCCTGTTTTTAGATCTTGAGATCTTTAAAGATACAAACAACAAGTTCGGTACTACCCTGTTTAGAAAAATCACAGATATGAACACTTTACTATCATTTGAGAGTTTCCATCCCCAGTCCTTACGACAGAATCTACCGTTCGGCCAGTTTCTTCGGATTCAAAGAAACTGTACCCGTAGAGAAGACTTCGATACCAATAGTAAAGACCTATCAGCCAGACTTCACGCGAGAGGTTACCCTCCATTCATTGTACGCAGGTCAATGAAAAGAGCGAAGAATATCCAAAGACAGGATTGTCTGGTCCCACAAGTACGAGTTGCAGAAAATAAGATAACATGTGTTTCCACATATTCCCCCATTAGTAATGATTTACGCAGATGTATACTGAAGCATTGGAATATCATCAATACTGAGGATTTCACCATCAACAAGCCTCGATTTGCGTTCCGTGGAATGCCAAATCTGAGAGATAAGTTGGTCCATACCTACAAAACATCTAAGGAGACTGGGATGATGACACAGTCGACATTATGGCAATTACCACCAGTAGTGGGCCATTATGCCTGTGGTAACTGTTCAGTATGTAAACTTTCATCTAATATGAAATACGTAGATCTCAAAGGTAGAAAGTGGGAACTCAGAAATTTCACCAACTGCAACTCGAAATGGGTGGTATATGGAATAAGGTGCCCATGTGGTCTTTTGTATATCGGCAAAACTAAGAGGCCGATACGACAGAGGATCTGTGAACACAGGTCCTGTGTAAAAAATCAGGTTCCTGAAAAACCTTTAGTGACACATTTTAAATGTGCTCACCATAATGCGGACGATATACATTGGTTCATTATCGAAGTGATTCTTCCGCAACCGAGAGGGGGAGATAGAGATCTCAAACTTAGGCAGACCGAACAGAAATGGATTTATTCACTAGATACTGTCAAGACTGGTTTGAATATTTCCATTGAGTGGGCTCTGTTCATTCATTCTAAAAAATAACAGGCTCATAGCCAATGCGACATATGGAGGAGAAGAGATCCCTATTTCTGTACAACACAAAAAAACGTAGAAGTTCGACTATGGGCATTTGTATTGGTCCGTGTCAAGGTAATGCTCCATGTGCTGCGACCGCCTGGTTTTGAGTCAGTGGCTATATGTGCCTACATAATAATTATTTCGGGCACCTAAAATAAGCAATAGTGTATGGGCCGCCAATTTGGCCCATACACTATTGCCAACAGCAACTTTGGTTGATTGGGTTATGAAAAAATGTTATCTCGCCATTAAAACCCCTTCAAGTTTTTTTGGCATTATGTGCCAATATGACTTTATTTAGGTATTCAGTAAACACTACCAGATTTGGGCTTTTTTGACATCGGGTTTGCCCCCCTTCACGGGGTTGTCCGGATGTCGATATACAAGCGGCATGTTTTTCTCCTCGTTCCAAAATGGCGGAGAGCCGTAAGTCAGGTGACCTTGCACGCACACGAACGCGCGCGTCACACGTGACGTGATGCTGTATACCATTTAAACTCGAGTATGGAGTCTTACAGTCGCATAGCGCTGGAGACGATTGACGTGAACCCACTGACGGACAGAATACTGCGAGGACGTGTTTCCCACACGAGGTAAGAACAATGAAAGAAGCTTGGTAGTTTTAAGACCCGGACGATCATACGTCTCTGAATCATTTTCCCCCTTTTGATCCAGTAGGCATTAGAACTACCGGCACACGTAGAGTGAGAATTCAGTGGGGAAGTGGAGTCTCCCGTACGCAGCCAGTTACACCAAGATAAACCTTGAAAACTCCCAAACCGGTAAGCCGGCTGAAAGATATTATGCAGTGTCCAAATCTCATTAAGTAATAGTGATTAAGCTTAGGGAAATGTATTTCTTTTTTCTTAGAATTACACGGCTGAAGGCCGAAGTCAGACAGCAAGAACAGTCATTTTGGTGACACAGAGAGGAAAGCCTCTCGCTGAGGGCGGATGTAGCGTACAGACCGCCCAACATTTTGGCAAATGAAGCCATGTCTAGGTAAACTTTGATGAAGTTTGTATCACGGGTTACCCTGTGTTCAGAACATTTAATGACAATGGTTGAGGAAAAGATGCACATTTTGGGAAATGTTGATATAACAATCACATTGGCTATAAGTGATATATATGAAAACACTCAGAGAAAGACTGAGATTTGCGAAATATAAAGAGACCGCATGTTAAAGAAATGAAATGTGAGTGGTGTACAAAGATACCATTATGTAACATATCCTTTCACTGGTATTAGAAAATAGAGATGAAGTTGATACAGATCCAATGTATGAAATGTCATGTTTTAAGTTATATTACCATGTTTTTTAGAATGTTTATATGTTTTTATTTTTAGTTTTTTTAGAATTATTGGAAATATGGCTGGTAGCACGTAATGTTACACGTGATACACTGAAAAATACAAGTGCCCTGAAGACAGAACCAGCAGAATATGTATTGGGGATGATTCCATGTATATATTTCTGTAGCAATTTAGATTTATGCTGGTCCTAGAAACACATGAATACAGTGTTGGCACACTCTCCTTGCCCATGTAAATTAGGAAGGGCATAAATAATTTCATTGAGGGTTAACACACAGACCCCCTAGTGGGGTACAGAAAGGGTTTTGGTATATGAATTCCTAGTCCAGATAGACAAGTCATATACAAACAGAGGAATGAATTCCAAATGGTGTTGTTGTATAATTGTTTTTAGCACAATAATGTTGAGTACAGTGTGTTGTTGATAAAATTAAAATATGTATATTTTTTGATAAACTACATGGTTATTCGCCCTTCTTTTGGGTAGGGGGTTATCATGACCTGATGCATTGGTATCTGTGAACACTCGCTCTTAGTGAAAAGGATAGGAAGCTGGCTTGTGGGAATTTGCTGTTTTGGTATCATCATGAGGCTGACATCAACGGTGCCAGGATGAAAGCATACATCAGCCAGATCATGGAAACAACCGGCATGGACTAACACAGTGCATGAGCACTCACAAGGAACTCGACCCCCCTGCGCCCACTAGTCGATGGCACACACACCAGTCCATAGGAGGAATACACACTTAGCAGTCACATCGTGTGTCTCCATTCATGCATGGGAATGTGGTTGCAATCAGGAAATAATGCTATGGTGTCATTGATCAAGGTCACATATGATGTGATGACTTACACTCATACATTGTTGCCCACATGCAGGTGATGCAGGCTATCCCTTGAAGAGGTGGCTCCTTACCCCAGTCCGGAACCCACAGAACAGGCACAAGGAGGACTACAATCGTGCACATACACGTACCCGTGTGGTGATTGAGCAGACATTTGGCCTCTTGAAGGCATGGTTTCGCTGCCTAAGCAGGTCTGGTGGGGCACCCCCGTACCGCCATGAGAAGGTGGCCAAGATCATCATGGCATGTGTCATGCTACACAATATGTGCATCAGACGGAATGTGCCCCTGCCCCTGATGCAGAACTGCAACCACCTGACGATGAGGATGAGGAGAGTGGGGATGGGGCAGCACCTCAGGGAGGCAGCGATGCACAGAAGGGACGTGCCATGCGTCAGACTCTGATCAACCAATGTTTCTAGTACACATGGACGTGGAGTGTGACATGGATGTGGCACTCGGGGCACTGGGTGTGTCAGGGACATGGACACTGTAGACTGTTCACCAATAAAGCACACATACCCAATAAGCAATATCCACACATGTGAATCATGAGTCACCAAAATGTGTATTAAAGAACCATAACAAAGTGAACAAGCCCTCCACCCCACACACCCTCTCCCCCCTCAACTCCCCCACACACCCTCTCCCCCATCCACCTTCAACTCCCCCACACACCCTCTCCCCCCTTGACTTCCCAACACATGGTGTGCAGTAGCGCGCACCAGTAGTCCACATGGCACCAGTATGCAAGGCTGTGCCTACTGCCCTCCCCCTCTTCCAGCACCAGGTGCCCCCTGTCTGATCTGCGCAGGTTCCTGCCAGACCGACGCACAGGGCTAGTCCTAGTAGAGCTGGCATTTGATGATGGTCCAGATTCTCCTGGCAACTGTGGTGGATGCATGTCCCGCATTGCTGCCACCATTTCCGAGAGGACATGGCGCACTGCTCCAAGTTCCGCACAAATGTGTGGACTCGATGGCTGATTTTATGGATGCAGCTGCATTGATATGGAATGGTAGATGATTAACATTGGGGGGAGTGACATACGGGTTGCCTCACTCTTGGGTGGGTGATGCATGGAGGCGTCTGGGTTGCAACACATATGGGGTGCATTATGCATCTGGACAAGGTGATGCTCTGCACTGCCTGTAGACAGTCTTGTACTTATGTGTCTGGTGGACCCTGCTCTACATCAATGCACTGTCAGTTCAGGTGGACATCATCGTGGTGGTATTAGCATTGTTTAATTTGAGACACCGACCTGCATCGGCTGATGACGGGGCTCCTCGCTCCATGTCCCCGACTCCCTCTATTGCCTCGGTGCCTATGGTGGTGGCGCATATCTCCTCCCATGGTTGTAGTTTTATGGGCGACTCCGCACCTCTGCCTGTCGCCATCCTAAGATTGCGGTTGGCGGAGAGTATACTTCGCACACGTAGACGTAGGTCATCCCAGCGCTTACGGCATTGTTTGTGTGTGCAGGGTGTGGTGCCAACGGCACTGACTCTCTGGGCGACCTCTTCCCAAATCTGCTTTTTACGCTGCAGTGCTGGACGGGACATGTCGTTTGAGAACACCACATCTGCATGTTCCTGCAGTGTCTCCGCTAACATGGTGAGCTCCTCTCCGGATCTCCAGTTTTTTTCACTGCTTTTGGCATCCTAAATTGCAACAGGTAGTGGTGGAGGTGTGTTGGAGTTCTGGGGGTCAGATGGCTCCTGGTTGTGTGCGGATGGCAATGGATTGTGTTTTTAAAGATGGCCGCCGTGCTCTTTCCCGTTCCTACGCGATGACGCTACTTCCGGTTCTGCGAATTTACGGTCACCGCTAATAGCTGTTACCGCTATTAGAGGTGACCGCTAATGCCAATGGCTTGGATGCCGGAGGAGCTATTTCCACTACAGACGGTGCCGGAAAGGGGGATTTTTCTGACTTTTACGGCATGGCAGTGAGGTCATTATCGGCATGGCGCAAAGCTCGTGCCCGCAAACTCGTAATTGGCTGCTTTTAGCGGTCTATTGCCAGCACGGACACAGTAATTGCGGGACCCAATGGGGCATTTTTGGTGCAAATATCACACACTAATTGCGCCCGAAAATGGGCATTAAGTCGGCGCATTTACGCCCAGCTTCTAGCTGGGGGTAAATGCTGCCAGACCCCTGATTGGGTGGACCCTTAAATGCAGTGGTAATAGCGTTACCGTTGCATTTAAGGGCTACCGCCCAACTCGTGATGAGGCCCTAGACTGATTGATTTGCTACTTAAATTTTACAATGGTAACCCACCCTTGGTTGCTAGATTTGGGATGAAGCTGTGGGGTTATACCAATGTCACCTCTATTCAAACAGTGGAGAACCACTTCCTTGAGACATTTCTGCACCTGCTGTCCTTAACTCCGAACTTTGGAGTGCATCTAATTGATGTGTTTTTTCTGCAGCCTGTCTCTTATTGGCTCAGGCTATGGGGTAATGAGAGAGCAACCCTTACCCATGAGTTGATTAATTTTATGATTGTTAAAGATTCCTGTGGTAAAGTTCAATGGCTGTGAAACATTAAAGAAATATATAATGGCACTCATCATACATTTGTTCCCACCTCCAAATGTGCATTCTCGAGGTGAAGTAAAACTGTGGACCAGCCATTTCCATGAGCATGTTGGGGCAAACAGAGAACGTATGGAGATGCTGAAACCCAAGTACAGAGGGCTAATGGCCATTATGTTCCCAGGCATACAGATGTATATATTGTGGGCGGAATTTGTGGACAGTGTCCTTATTATAATGGAAGGGTTTGCTCGTGTTATGGTACGGGCGGTGGTGGCAGCCTGGTCTGGGGAGGGTGTTAATCAGTCTTGCCCTTTGTGTGATTCTCCATACAAGGATCTTGCCCATTTGATGTTTTTTTCCCTGCGTATGTAATTGTGAGAAGTTCTGTATTATGACCTTTACTTTGGGAACTGTGCAATATCGGCCTGCTTTAATCTATTTACTCTGGGCTGAATCACAGCGGGTGGGTTATTCTCTAAACATATCTGCAATCAGCACTTTATATAAGAAAGGGTTTGCTCAGGAGTATGATCTGACATGAGGACTTGCGTGGTTGCTTAATATTTTATGAGATGGTAATCTGTATGGTTTTTAAAGATGTTATCCCTGTTATTTGTACTGAAATGTATTTTATATCTTGTATTGTTTCTATGGAATGTTTGTACATTTCCAAAAATAAACATGAATGATGATGAAAGGCGGCAGGGCCAGGCTTTCTAAGCCCCATCAGCATCTTATTATTGCACTCAGATACAAGCAGCACAGTGCCCTGCAAATAATGGACTAAATAAAGTTACTTACCGTAGTGACTAGAGTACTCATAGTCCATGGATCCCTTTCCTCCATCTTTCTGGGCGTCCACCAACAAGGGGACGGTACAGAATCCTTTAAATTTAGAATTGTGAGCAGAGGCACGGCGTCAGGCATGGGAACACCACCCACCGAGGACCCGCACTCCCGCGCCTCACCTCAGTCCCCTTTGAACACATTGGACGCTGAGATGGGAATAGTTTCTTACCTGTAACTCCATTTCTCCAGCATTGGTATCTTTCATGGATTCACATGCTTAGAATATTCCCCGTCGTCAGGCTGGGAATCCCCGGTACATTATATAGACCCTTTCCCGTAGGAAAACTTTTTCGACGCTTATGCGTCCTATCCACCTCGTTTTGTATCATGCGTGCCCGCGCCGTCAGGACGCCATGATATAAATACAGGACCCGCCCCCGCGCTCCCTCAGATTTCGGCCCCCAAAGTAGTGGGGGAACCAGTTTGCATGGCCAGGGGAGGCAGGCGGGCGCATGTGAATCCATGAAAGATACCAATGCTGGAGAAATGGAGTTACAGGTAAGAAACTATTCCCTTCTCCAGCATTGGATCTTTCATGGATTCACATGCTTAGAATAGATTACATAGCAGTACCATCCCGAAAAGAGGAGGCGTGCATGCAAACTCACATACTTTCCTCACAATGCCAGTTCCCTATGGTTGTATACCCATCGGCAATAGTTAACATAGAGAACGAACAATATTCAATCATAATTGCAACCAGATCAAACCCCTCAACCGGGGCTTACCTTATTGGAATAGGTGTCGAAGCACCGCCTGTCCCATCCGAGTATCTTCGGCATGTTGTTGTGACAGGCAGTAATGGCGGGTAAAAGTGTGTGTAGCCGCCCAGGTAGCCGCCATGCAGATGTCCCCCAGAGGGACTCCAGACCACAGCGCCGTCGACGATGCCGCCGCTCTAGTGGAATGAGCTCTTGGGCGTCGCAGAAGAGGCTTCCCAGCCTTGGAATGGCAGTACGAAATGGTAGACGATACCCATCTTGACAGTCCTTGCTTTGAAATGGCTTTGCCTTTAGCACCCAGACCATAGGCCACGAACAATTGCCTCGTTTCCCTGAAAGGTTGCGTGCGATGAAGATAAAACTTGAGAGCCCTCTTCACGTCTAATGTGTGTAACATGCGCTCCGCTCCCGAGCATGGCTCTGGAAAAAACGTAGGTAAGACAATAGAGGAATGTTTATGGAACACTGAAGGCGCTTTCGGTATGAACTGTGGGTTAGTGGCAAGGACCACCTTGTTCTTGAAAAATCTTAAGTATGGTGGGTCTACCATTAGAGCTTGGATTTCCGAAATACGTCGGGCTGAAGTGATGGCCACCAGGAAGGCCAATTTCCACGACAAAAACTTTAGAGACGATGATGACATTGGTTCAAAAGGAGGTTTCATAAGAGACGCTAACACCAGATTGAGGCTCCACACCGGAGGAAATCTCTTCTCGGGAGGGAAACTCCTGAACAAACCTTTAAGGAAGTGCTTAATCAGGCGGTCGCTGAATAATGGTGCGGAATGCCGTTGATGCGTAAACCTGGAGATGGCGGCCAGGTGTACTTTTATCGACGACACCGATAAGCCCTTTTGAGCTAAGAACAGCAAGTATGGAAGGAGCTGTTCCGGCGTAATCGACTGCGGAACCAGACCTGGTTGATCCACACACCACTGACAGAAACTCATTTGTACGAGTATGAAGTGTTTGTGGAAGGTGCTCTTGCCGCTTGCAGAATACGACGACACTCCTCCGGAATCGTTAGCCGACCAAATTCGGCGAAGTCAGGAGCCAGGCCGTCAACTTGAGGCTGTCCGGGTCGTGATGCCAAACGGTACCCTCCTGTCGAGACAGAAGGTTGGGGATCTTCCTGAACCTCATTGGCTCTGCCGCCGCTATGTGCAGCAGGTCTGAAAACCACACCTGTCTGGCCCAATACGGGGCCACCAGAATCACCCGACATGGGTACTTGAGGATCCATTGCAACGCCCTCCGGATAAGAGGAAATGGAGGGAATGCGTACAGGAATTTGTTCGACCATGGGAAGGAAAACGCATCCCCCAGTGAGCCCTGCTGAGGCCATCTGCTTGCATACTGCAGGCATTTCCTGTTGTCCTTCGTCGCGAACAGATCGATGGAAGGATGTCCCCACTTCTTGAATACATGTTGTAGTTGCTGGTCGTTCAGCACCCATTTGTGAACTTCGTTCATTTCCCTGCTGAGGGCATCTGCCTCCACATTTCTCACACCTGGCAGGTGGAACGCCAAGATTAGCATGTTGTGTTGCAGGGCCCAATGCCAGATTTTCTGTGCCTCCATCGACAGGGACCTGGAACGTGTTCCTCCTTGTTTCCTTAAGTAAAACATTGTAGTCGTGTTGTCCGTCATGACACGCACCACAGAGTCTCTCAGTTGAGGAAGAAAAGATTTTAGAGCCCACCGCACTGCTCTCAGTTCTAGCAGGTTGATATGCAGGGAGGACTCTTGTAACGACCACCGGCCTTGTACTTGTAACGTCTCCAGATGAGCTCCCCATCCGCTCAGCGATGCATCCGTCACCACCGTCTTCTGGAACTCCGGTTCCACCAGAGGCATTCCTTTCGTTAGATGAGTAGAAACTCTCCACCAGCGGAGTGCTTGTACCAGTTGTTCGTCGATGACCAGTCTGTCGGACCAGCGACCTTGGCTCTGCGTCCAACGGTCCGCTAGAAATTCCTGGCAAGGTCTCATAAACAGACGGCAGTTGTTTATCAACGGAATGCAGGACGACATGGTCCCTAGCAGGGACATGTATTTGTGCACCGACACCCTGGTACCGCATCTCCATTCCGACGCCTTGCTTTGTAGCTTCTGTATTCTTTCGCTGGATGGTCTTACAAGGCTTGTGTGCGTATGAAACTCCGCTCCTAGAAAGACCAAGGTCCTCGAAGGCTCTACGGAGGACTTGCTGAAGTTTATCGCGAAGCCCAGTTCCTGTAAGAGGGACATCGTGGCCTCCAGACTGTTTCGTGTTTGTTCCATGGACGAGCCTCTGACCAGCCAGTCGTCTAAATATGGATAGACATGGTGACCGTCCTTCCTTAAATGGGCCGCTATGGGGGCCAAGCACTTGGTGAACGTCCTGGGGGAGGACTTGAGACCGAACGGGAGGACCTTGAACTGAAAATGCTTTCGCCCGACGACGAACCTTAAATATCTCCTGTGTCGTGGACGTATTGGGATATGAAAATATGCGTCCTGAAGATCTAGCGACGACAGATAATCCATGGGTTGCACTGACCTGATAACCTCCTGGAGCTTTAGCATTTTGAATTTTGAGCTCTTTAGCCATTTGTTGAGTACCCTCAGGTCGAGAATGGGCCTCCATTTTCCATTTGGCTTCTTGACTACGAAGAACCGGGAATAAACCCCTCGTCCTTCCTGTGCCACAGGAACCCGTTCTACCGCTCCTTTTTGTAGCATAAGCGCCACCTCTTGTCTTAGAACTCGAAGGTGGGGCTGGGCCGAAAACACTGGCGGAAGACTTGGAGGCTTGTTTTTGAATTGCAGCGCATGACCCATGCGAACCGTGACCAGAACCCATCGATCTGTGGTGATGCATTCCCATTGGTCGATATGATGAGAGACTCGACCCCCCAGGACGTTCTGAAGGCCGTCATTGGTTGCTGGTTTGCTTGTCCTTCGTCGACGAGGGACCCGAGCCTCGTCGTCTGGAGGCTTGATAATCTCTGCCTCTACGTGCCGACTGGGATGCCCGTCTGTAACCTTGTGAGGAGTATGAGGGCCTGTTAAATCCACGGTCCCTAGAGGCTCCAAAGCGGGAGTTTCCGGAGGCACCCCTGAAGGGGCGAAAAGAGCGAAAACTTCTACCTGTTTGGAGGGCGCCAAGAGACCTAGCGGTATCCGTGTCTTTCTTCATCCCCTTCAAGGCTTCATCAACCTTGTCTCCAAACAGATGTTCTCCTTCACATGGCATGTCTAGAACTTTGTACTGGACTTCAGGTCTAAAAGTAGTACATTTGAGCCACGCTTGTCGACGAAGTACTACGCCATGATTGATTTGTTTGAACCCCGACTCTGCTAGGTCCACCGCAATATTAATTGCATGGTTCGAGGCCTCCTCACCATCCCGTACTAGTAACATGGCTGCTTTGCGATGTTCTTCCGGCAGGTGTTCTAGGATAGGGGCTATTTTATGCCACATCTCCCTATCGTAACGCGATACAATCGCCAAGGAGTTGGCTGCTCTTACCGTCGTGGCGCCGACTGAGAGCACCTTTTTCCCGAAGGTGTCCTGTCTCCTTGCCTCGCTTTCTGGTGGGGTTGAACATTTTTGCTGTACTCTGGCCTTCCTAGCCGCTGCCGCCGATACCACAGAGTCTGACAGTGGCTGTGATGTTAGACATTTTGGAGTGGACTCCGGAGCTTTAAACTTTTTCTCAATACGCCCCTTAATAGCCGGTTCCGAGAACGGATGACGCATCGTCTTGAGGCCTTCTTGCCATACGTGGTCCAGGATTGGGATGGCAAATACCGATTTCCTCCTTTGACCCATGTGATCAAAAAGAAAACAATCTTTCTTTTGCTCCTCAGGAATTAAGCCGAACTCGGAACACGCTTTTCCCATCATTGCATGGAAGGCTCCCACATCATCCGGAGGAGATGGTTGTGCCTGGCTCCTCGTAGACTCTACCTCTACTTCCGAATTCCATGTTGGGTCTCTCGACGGTGACAGGGAGATGTCCGACCCTGAGTCACCTCGTATAGAATCGGACTCCGATAGCTCACCCTCCTCCTGCACTCGAGGACGATCCTTCACTACCTGGGAGGCCGACGGGCTTTTGGTCGTCGTGCGAGCTGCTTGAGCTTGTTCGTCGACGGAAGGTGCAGAAAATATCGACGATGAAGAGGCGCTGCAGGAGCTTCTGAAGTGTATTAAGCACATCCAGAGATAAAACCGTCTGGGGGGTCAGCAACGTCGAGGATAGAGGGACCACACCCCCACCCGCACTCGTCGTCGACGTATTGGAAGGCCGTAGGCCCAAGTCCGACGGCTGCATAACCATGTCACCTTCTCCTTCCACCGACGACCCCGGCAAGGCTGTGTCTTGCAGCAGGACCTCAGGGGGGGCCAGGTCACAAACCTCTGGCTGCCAGGCCATAAATTGAGTCCCCGTCGACGAAGGAATCCCCACCGCTGCTGCCTGAATAGTAATAGGCATCGTCAGCGATACTGGGGTCGACGAGCAAGTCGCCGGCACCGAGCCTTTAGACTTCGTAGCAGATTTCGTTGCCGACTTCCCTGCTGAAGCGTCTCGACTCACGGAAGACCTAGGACGGTCCCCTGAGGAGGATTTTGATGCCGCTTGCCTCTCCGTCTTAGAGGATGAGGAGGAGGAGGACTTTTGTGTGATGAGGAAGACCCAGCATGCTTCCCCGCATGCTTGTCCGCAGGGCATTTTTCGACAGGCCTCACCTTCTTCGAGGGAGGTTCCGACTTGCTCCTGGAGGCCGTGGAGCCAACTTCTGATGCCGGGTAGGCACCCGCTCCGTCGTTAAGCCAGTCGACCAACCTTCTTTTCCGGTCTTTAAGGGTTTTTTGGGAGAAACCCTGGCATATCTCGCATGTATCCGCCGTGTGGTGCGGGTGGAGACAGTAGATACAATCCATGTGGGCATCACCTTCATAGACTTTTTTGAGTCCACATGTCGCACAAGGACGAAATAAAGCTTTTCCAGACATATTTTTTTTTTTTTTCAAAACGTAACTTCGCTGAAGCGAAAACACAACCTAACTTCAATTAGCAGTAACCGCGAGGATCCCACTACTTTGAAAGACGGTTGAAATCTGAGGGAGCGCGGGGGCGGGTCCTGTATTTATATCATGGCGTCCTGACGGCGCGGGCACGCATGATACAAAACGAGGTGGATAGGACGCATAAGCGTCGAAAAAGTTTTCCTACGGGAAAGGGTCTATATAATGTACCGGGGATTCCCAGCCTGACGACGGGGAATATTCTAAGCATGTGAATCCATGAAAGATCCAATGCTGGAGAAACCTGGTAACACTTACTACATATTAGCCCCTGGCATACAAGCCAGGGAAGGTGGGTGGTACGTATGGAGGAAAGGGGACTATGAGTACTCTAGTCACTACTGTGAGTAACTTTAATTACTCATACGTCCTGTCCCCTTTCCTCCATTCTTGTGGGTGATTCCACCAAACAAGACCATAGGGTGGAGCTGTGACCACTGGCCTCATATCTAGGACGAAGCAAAAAGGTTCTTCAGAACCGCCTGACCGAACTCAGCATCACGCCTGGAGCTGGTATCCAGCGAATAGTGTTTACAGAAGGCCGATGGAGTGGTACAAGTAGCCGCCTTGCTGATGACATCCCAAGAAGCATGTCTCTGCAACGCGACGGGCATGGCCTCAGCTATGACTGCATGGGTGTGAATCCCCTGCACATGGCCGTATACGCCTCCGAAGTGGTCTGAACCATCCAGGACGATGGAAGCCTTGGAAGCCTGAGAACCGGGAGAGAAGCCCCCGAAAGTCAAAAACAAGGCATCAGGCTTCCAGAAGGATTTCATCTGAGAGAGGTAAAACTTGAGGACCCTCCTGAGGTGCAAGGAATGTAGGGCTCTTTCTGCCTCTGACTGTGGGTACGGGAAGAACACTGACAGGCATATGTCTTGATTCAGATGAAATGGAGAGACCACCTTGGGCAAGAAGTTTGGGTGAGTGCACAAGATGACCTTGTTGTTGTGAAACATGACGAAGGGCTTGCACAAAGTCAGAATCTGCAGCTCACTGACCCTGCGTGCAGAGGTGTGCGCCACCAGTAAAATTGCATTTTTTGTCCACAGAGGCCATCGGCCTGAAAGGTTTGCGCTGCAAAGCTGCCAGAACCACATTGAGGTCCCAGACCGGGTGCGGCATATGCACCAGAGGAAAAAGCCTGGACAACCCCTTGAGGGGGGCCTTAACCACTGTGTTGGCTGCTGAAAACACATGCTCAGGAGAATTCTTGTAAGCCTCAATGGCTGCCAAATAAGTGCAGCAAGTATCCACCTGAACTCCAGAACGAGCCACGTGTGCTGAAAAAGCCTGTAACTCATCCAGAGGACAGGTGACAATATCTCGATCCTTGTAGCGAGCCCAATGGCAGAACCTAGTCCTTTTGTTCTTACACTGGGACCGAATAGAGGGCCTCCTGGCTTGTTGAATGATGTCCCAGTTGTCATACGAAAATTGAGCATGCTGAAGACTCAGCTGGTCAGGAACCAGGCCGCCAGTGCCAGCCTGGCTGGGTCTGGATGTTCCACTGCCCCCCCTTGCTGCGTCAAGAAACTCCTGTTTGTGATCGGAAGGTGGATGGGCCACTGGGAGCACAACTGCAGCAGATCCGAAAACCAGGCTCTCGAAGGCTAGTGGGGGGCAATCAGGATGAGGCTGCAGCCCACTGAAGCCCGGAACTTGCAGAGGGTCTGCTGGAGCAGAGGGCGGGAGTCTAGGGGGCGGGAACGCATAACACCTGGGGCCGTGCCAACAGATCAGGAAGGTGTCTCCCAGAGACCCCGGACCCGGTCCTGCCAATGAAGCAAACAATGGGGCACTTGGAATCGCGAGGAGATGCAAACAAGTCCAGGTACAAATCCCCCAAAGTTGGAGCAGGGGCAACAAGGAGTCGGTGTGCAACTCCCACTCATAGGTGTTGAACCCCAAGTGGCTCAGCTGATAGGCTTCTCCATTGCTGTCCCCCGGTAGGTGGACTGCAGAAATCCAAACACCCTCCGTCAGGGCCCATTCCCAGATCAATACTGCTTCCATGCAGAGGAGTGGGGGACGGGTGCCACCCTGCTTGTTCAGGTAAAACATAGTAGTAGAATTGTCCAACCTGACCAGAACAGACCTGTCCCTGATGAGGGGCAAAAATGCCTTGAAGGCCAGGCCCACTGCCCAGAGCTCAAGCTTATTGATATGCAGGAGGGCTTCAGCCCTCGACCATGCTCCATGAATCATCTAGCCCCCCAGCTCGAAAGAGAGGAGTCCGTCATAATCACCAGTGTAGGTTCCAGGCGGGCAAAGGTGGCTCCCATGTAAGCATTGCCATCCATTAGACACCAGCAAAGATCGGGCAGGAGAAGCGGGGGTATTGGGATCCTGTTCGACTGAGACCCTTTCTCCTGATCCCAATTGGGTGACAGGTGGAGCTGGAGGTGCCTCATCTTGAGGCGAGCGTGCTGTACAGTGAACGCGCAGGAGGCCATCAGCCCCAGAAGGTGCTGGAACCACCATGTAGAGGTGGTCGGGTTGGCTCGAAAGAGGATCCTCTCGGGCGTGGGGAACACCTGCTGGACGGCCGTGCTGCAATGCACCCCTAGGAAGACCAGATCCTGGAAGGGGCACAACTGTGACTTCCTCTGGTTGAGGGGGGAACTCAGCTGACGAAGAATATCCCCCAATCGCTGGCAGCAGTGTATCACCCCCTCGGGTGAGCCCGCCCTCACCAGCCAGTTGTCCAGATAGGGGTATAGGTGTTGGACCTCCAAGCGGAGGAGACACGCCACTAGTTCAGGCTGAAAGGCAGCACCTTGTACTGAAAGTGGTACAACATAATCGTGAACCGCAGAAACATCCGATGCAGCAGGTAGATGGGGACATGAAGGTATGCATCCTTGAGGTCTAGGGTACACATCCAGTCCCCTGCACACAGACACGCTGTAGCGGTAAAGACAGGTTGAGAAATGAAAGGCTCAGGACAAGTCACCGGCAAGCCTGGTTGTTCTTGGGTACCGCAAAAATCCTGGAGTAGAAAACAGAGCCCATTTCTGGTTGAGGAACCAGTTCCACTGCCCGCATCTCCAAGAGCGAAAGGACCTCTCGTAAAAGAGCCGGGGACCCAATCTGACGAAGAGGAGTAGAGGATGGTAGAGGAAAAGGAAGGAGACTGAAGTCCATGGAGACTATGGATTGAAAAGACGCTTGCAGCTGTCCTGGAAAGGAAGGGGAGCAGACAAATCCGTGCAAAGTCCTCTGCTGCTTCCTCCTGTTGTCACTGGGCGACCTGTGAGGCCTCTGTGTACTGCGGTCCCGGAACCCCTTGAAGTAAGTGAAAGTGGTTTGAATTTGTTTCTGCCCTGAGATCGAGGGAAGGACTTCTGCCCAGGCTTTGTCAGGATGGCCAAGGACTTGGCGGTTTTGGTGGAGGTTTTCTTCTTGGTCAATGACCTCAAAAGGAAGATTTAGGATCCGCTCTTGCAAGTCAGATGAAAACTTAGTGGCATGCATCCATGCCGTCCTTCTCATCCCGACACCCAGGCACAGCCCTCTGCTGACTGTGTTGATGTGGGTAACCAAAGACTCCATGAGGTCCTGCGCAATGGTCCAGGCATCCGCCAGAGCGGCCTTGAAGGAGGCTTGCCTCTCCAAAGGGAGGTTGGGCTGAAATTCCCAGATCTCCCGATACAGCTTCTGGTTAGCCGCGGCTAAGAGGGCAACAGCGTTGGCTTGCCATGGATGCAGTCCTGAAATGTCATAACAGTGTTTGCCTAAATATCTTGTCCTCCTTGGAAAGACAACTGGAGGCGGCTTCCATGGAGGAAGACGACAAAGACTATGGTTTAGAATATAGGCCCCCACCAGCAACTGATGCCCCCACCAGCACAGGGAAGCCCTGAGCACCATCTAGCAGCAACAGGGAAAACACATCCTGGGAGGCGGAGCCAGAACGAAGGGGAGAGAAGCACCCCGTGGCAGGACTTGGGCCCACACAAAGTAGGAATCCTTTCCAATGTCACGCTGGAGCACTAATCCAGCAGGAGAACAGTGTAGTCTGCGGTTTGGCCAGTGGAGCTGGACAGTGGTGTGAATACAAACTGCGGTGCGTACAGTAAGTGGCTGTGCCCCCTATTGCCCCCCCCCTAATGAATCACCGCCAGCAGCGGAGCCAAGGGAGACTGAGAGTGGAACCCCCCACATGGCAAGGGAGGAGGTGCTGGCCACATTTTGACAGGCCCCCATCTAGTAAATTTGACTGGTGGTCTATTACTTGACAGGTCCAGCAGGGCGGCCCAACCTGGAGACACCCATGAGGTAAGGAAGGGCGCCCCCCCTCCCTTGAGAAACACTGGCATCCACTTGGAACCGGGGAACGCTGGAGCCACCAAGCCTCAGTACTGTTGGACACGTTGCCCGGGGTTATCGGGGGGGGGGCCGGAGGGGAGGGAGGGGACAGAGAGGACTGATACACACCAGGAAATCTGAGAACGCTGGGGTCAGACACCAGGCGCAGTGAATGGGGCCACTAGACCCTTGACCGCCCTTCCTTGGGGGGCCCAATGGAAAATACTGGGGGAGCCTATGAGCTGGAGGGACGCCTTAGCTCGGTTTCACTACCTAGGGGGCGAGGACATGGCAGAGGCAAAGGGAGAAGTGGATCCACCCCCGCCACACCGGAGCTTGGGTTCATCAAGAGTAACATTCAGACCATTGTGGAGGAGAGAGGAGAGATATGGGGGCGAGACTCACTGACTTCTCAACCAAAGGTGGTACCCTTGAGGACAGAATGGTGGAGGCCAATCAAACCTCAAAGGGATTCTTAGAGACGAAAATGGAGGCACGCATCATGGAGATGGAGAGGCGTGAAGAGGAACTGCGCCTCAAAGTGGATGATATTGAGAACCGCGAGAGGCGGAACAACCTCCGGTTCTTTGGGCTGCAAGAGACAGCGGGCCTGGAACACAAGATACAGGAATTAATAGGGATGGTCCTAGGTTCCAGGGAAGGAGACACAGGGCCTCATTATGACTCTGCCGGTCTGGTAACAACTGTGCCGGTAGGCTCACCGGCACTGTTGTTACTGGACCGGCAGAGTACAAGTCTGCGAGCTGGATGCCTTTCCGCCCACCACCCGCTTGCAGACTTTGACGGAAGCACCGGCACTGTTGCACACGGAGCCGGTGCTTCCATCCTCCCCATTCCCATTGAGTCCTATGGCACTCGAATGGGAATGAGGAGTTACTTTTTTCCGGCGCTTGGCTTCTGGAACTGCCAGGGCTGTAACGCCCCGGTAATTCCCCAAAGCCAGGCGCCGGAAAAAAACACAACTCTGGTGGCAGCCGTGATATTTTTACCGGCACTGCTACAGCCAGGCTCGTAATGAGACCCACTGTCACCATAGACAGAGTGCACCGCACAGCAGGGGGAACACGGGTCCCACGCTCAGTCCTGGCCCGTCTACATTACTACGGAGACAAGATGAGAGAGAGCAAAACGCATGAAGGAAGTGGAATATGGTGAATCAACTGTGTCTATCTTTTAGGATCTCTCAGCCCACACGCTGCTGAGACGCAAAAAATGTGTGGCCCTCAACCAGATGGCTCCAAGAAAAGGGGGAGAGCTACCGATGGGGCTACCCCTTTGTGCTGGTGTTTGAATGGGGAGGGGAGCGGCATCACTTGGTGGCAGAGGAAGAGACACAGCACGTCACGGATGATGCCCTGGACTACATTGCCCCTCTTAAGCTACGTAAGAGCAAACAGACACACCTCAACGCTTGGTTCACCCCTCACCTTAAAGAACTAAGACTACAAAAAGGAAACTGGAATCCCGTTGGCGACACTCCCCGACCAACAAAAATAAAACACAACTTAAACAATTTGCCAATAATTACAAAAACGAAATCCTACGTACAAAAAATAAATCTATACAACGAAAGAATATCCAATGCCAATTCCAATAGGAATTGTTTACTATCCTTAGGGAATTGGAATCCCTCATACCTCCCCCAGACAACATCCCCAAAGACAAACAATTGTGTACTAGCATTCAGAACGCCCTAGCTAACAAAATAACAACTCTCCAACTAAAAATTGCCAAAGAAAAGCCACCCTACCCTCTAGTGAGACACTACCTATCAGCCCCACTGAAAACATGCCACGCCCTGCTCCCTTTAAATTTACCAAACTATGCGTCCAGGAAACGGAAAAAACTATTGCATCCCTAAAGCCGTCCAACAGCAAGGGAGACAGTTGCCCAGCCCAACTTATTAAAGACGCCGCAATGGACTTAGCCCCCTTCATCACAAAACTAATCCACGCCTCCTTCTCTACCAACACTGTACCAAATAACCTAAAAGAGTCATGGGTTCTGCCTCTCCTTAAGAAACAAACTCTTAACCCTTCTATCCCTACCAACTACAGGCCCATCACTATGGTACCCTTCCTCCTCAAGATAATAGATAAAGTGGCCTACTTCCAAATCCAGCATTATCTTGAAACCAATCATCTCCTAGGCTCCCGCCAATCTGGTTTTAGACCACAACATGGCACAGAGACGGCTTTAATAGATCTTAAAACACAAACTGACAAGCTTAACGACAAGGGAAATACTGCCATGCTGCTCCTCCTTGACTTGTCGGCGGCCTTTGACCTGGTGGACCATGCAGTCCTGTGCAAACACTTGTTATCGGTGGTCAACTTCTCAAGAGAGGCTAGAGCCTGGGTCCAGTCATTTCTAGACAATAGAACAATGAGAGTTTTCCCCACATTATCAGCAGTGGATCCTATTAAAAAAGCATGCGGTGTGCCCCAGGGCTCTTGCGTCTCGCCAACTATGTATAATATCTTTACCAAGCCCCTATTTGACAAATTGGACAGACTGGGTGTCACCTACACTAACTATGCAGATGAAACTCAGATCCTCATTCCCCTTTTGGGCAATTCTGCTTCGGATACGGCCTTGGTAAACAAAATATACCTTATCATTCGGGCATGGATGGTAACTCATGGCCTCTGCCTGCATGATGAGAAAACAGAGATCCTGCTCCTCGGATCCGCCGCCAACCTAAAAAACTCAACCTGGGCTATTCTGCTTTTAACATTGACGGCAATACAATTACAGTAGCCAAAAAAAGTAAAGACGCTAGGCTTTTACCTTGACTCCACTTTAACATTGAAGAAACAGGTAAACTCTCTAGCATCATCAACCGCTTACACTTGCAAACTTATTAGAGCATGCAGAGCTTTCCTAACTCAAGCTAGCTGTATTATCCTCGCTAATGCCCTTATACTTTCCTGATTAGATTACTGCAATGCCCTTTACATAGGAGCTAATAAATATATCACAGATAAAATTCAGATACTACAGAATAATGCCTTGTGAACGGCCTTGAACCTTCCCACTAGAGAACATATATCTGATATGAGAAAAGAACATCATTGGCTAAAACCCAGAGATAGAATTGCACTCAAAACAGCCTCATTTACCTTCAAGTGACTAAATAATGCAGCCCCACCTTATCTGCTGGAAAGAATAGTCAGAAGAACATCAAAATCAGGTGGAAGGAACTTTCCGGTTAAGGCGGCCCAGTACTGGAACACACTCCCACTTGACCTCAGAAAAGATCAATCTTATTACAACTTCAAACGAAACATCCTCATATGGCTATGCTCTAACGACCGCGTTGCTTGACAATACACATTGCACCTGTGATCATCTGATTCCTGCTCCCTTCTGAACCCACCCCTTTGTATATGTATGTACTCTTTTTGTATATCCACTAGTTAGATCTGTTGATTATGTATTTCCTCCATATTTGTATCTGTCCTCACTCTGTAACCAAGCTTGAAGTAAACTTGAATGCTGTGGCGCCCAGTTAACTAAGGGTCCGGCGCACTTGATAAATAAATAAACAAACAAACAAACCTTGTGGGTAGCTGTGAGGACTCCACTTCAGAATGCAATGGACAAGGATTGGATACCAACTAGGGCCCTGGTGCCCAGATGCAGTACGGGGAAAACAAAGGGCACCCGGAGGTTCCAAAAGTTGAACACCCCCCCCTCTCCGCATAGTCATGACAACTCTTGAGGGGTGATAGCGAAAGACATCTTCATATCTCCGAAATTCCTTACTGCCAGGATTCTACCGATGGGGGACTCCATCTGAGCTGGTGGGGTTGCTTGAGAGAATGGGCATGGTAATGTTTGAGTGGTCAGTTTGTTTGGTTACCGTAATGGAGTTGGGGGCTGGGAGGGTGGGGGTGCACAAAAGAGGCACATAGTTGTTCTAAGGTATGACACAGGTGTTGGATGAATTAGTTTTAATAGTTGAAGAAAGGATGGGTAGGGACCCCCTCTGGGCCGATGGGAGAGTACGATCAGAGGGGCTGCCCGACATTGTGCTTAAGGCAGGGGATGCATCCCTGATAGTTCGATGAACTCGCCCAGGGTGGCTAGGGCGCGAAGTCGAACGCCTCAAAACTAGGATAGAGAGGGGAGAGAAGGGGGGAGTTGGGAGATGGGTGGGATGGGAGGGTGGGTAAGGAAAAGACCCTTAATCAGTGAAGCACAAGCAGTCCCCTCTCTAGGCCATGCTTTATTTAAAAAAAACAGCCCTTCTACCCTTTTTACTGTTATGTTTGTAGCACTCCCCTCATTGCCTGCTTTAAAACACTCACACATATCCACTAATAAGTTAAAAAAAACTCTATAGCTAACCTTATCAGCATATTAAACTTTCACACACCACCTGCAACTTAAAAGTGTTGTACACATCTTCTCCATATTCATTTCCCTTGCTTATCGAAGAAAATTGTACACACTGCTGCTATAAATGCACATATGCATTGTGAAGTAAAAGATGTGCGTGAATGGAAAGAGAAGTAAGGATTACCAAGTGCTCATAGAAGCCCATAAGGAAAGTACCAATACATTCCAAAGAGGGAGTCCATTAACTACCTGCTGGGGTAAAGGAGTCCCAAAGGTGTGCTACACAGCCGCCAGGTGGTACACCTGCAATGGCAGTGCTGAAAGGTGGAGGGGGTGCACTTGTGTCGCCTAAATGTAGGGCCTTGAACCTGTGAGGTTTATGAGAGACCAAGCAACCAGTGTCAGTGGTATGAGTTAGTAGCAAAGGGATTAAGTGAAACAGGAGAACAAAAGCACAGATTTCATAAGTTTTCAGAACAAAAAGCAGCACATTCGACATATTATAGTCCTTGCAATTAGCAGGAGCCAATGTACACATTTTCGGGCTGCAGCAATACCTCCTTGGGCTTTAGGCCAAGGATAAGCTTGCAGCCCTATTCAAGATTAGCCGAAGGGGGAATAGACAACAAATGGGGAGGATAAAGAAAAGGATGTTGCACTAGTCCAGCCTACACACTACCAGGGCTCTACAGAGATTGAGCTCCTGGGGGAAGGCAAGGAACGGTGCAATGCCTGTAAGAAGGTCAAGCTCAAACCATGGGCTTTCTTTACAAGCTCCAAAATATAAGGAGTAAAAAAGAGAAAACACTTAAAGATAACCCCAATGTTTTTGGCCTCACAGACTGGTAAGAGTAGACAGCCCAAAGGCAGCAGCCACATGGTAGGGCCACATGGTAGGAGAAAAACAGGGTACAGGTGTCATAATAAGAAAGATCTCTGTCTTACTGCATTGAGACAGAGATTGTTAGCCGCACACAATGCCTCAATGGCGGTCAGACAATCAGGGGTAAAAAACGAGGAGAACAAATTAGTTCAGCGAAGTTTAAAGAAAGCTGTGTGTCATTAACATAACAATGGAAATGCGAAAAGAAGAAAGACATTAGGTGAGCCAGAGGGAGAAAATAGATATGTAATTGCCACAATGAAAGGATAAAACCCTGGGATACTCTGCAGGTACACAGTGAGGTGGTGGAGTAGAAACAGCCCAGTTGCAGCAGGGAAGGACGGTTAGTGAGGAAAACAGATGAGCCAGTCCAGTGCCCGGTCCATGATGCTAAAGGTACCATGTAACAGTTTAATAAGGATACAATGGTTCACTGTATGAAAGGTGGACGAGACATCAAGTAACACTAGCCTCAATTGTACAACAATCATAAATACCATATACACTTTAATTATATAATTCCACCATATTACCAATACTGTATACTCCCCCACATTACCTATAATTACTGTACATATATTACTATACTATGTGTTGCCAGTGGTCAGATTTTTGGGGCATGGCCGTAGATTTAAACCATATAACAAGTACATACAATGCACCTTCAAATTGCTAAACACAGCTAGAACCCCCTGCCATCCATATAATGTCTGCAGGCAGTGAGAAGAACAAGTTACTTCTTACCTTGTATCGTTCTTTCGATGGGATGTTCCTCCGACGTATTCCTTATCTTAGATATCTCTTTCCAGCTTTGCTGGCCTCGGAAATTTTTTCTCTCTAGAGGGCGCTGCGCGTCGACGTCCGCCGAGTCGATGTCCCTCGACAGCCGCCGTATCGACGTCGACGTCATCCTGCCTATAAAGGCCGCGCGCAGCGTCCGTTGCTCAGTTCCGTTTTGTAGCCCACATAATTCTTTCTGGACTCAACTAATCACCCTGAAGGAGCGTAAGCTGCAACAACAAGGGAAGTAGTACTGCGGGGATGGATGGGAGGGTCGATAAGGAATACGTCAGAGGAACATCCCATTGAAAGAACGTTACAAGGTAAGAAGTAACTTGTTCTTCGAAGGGATTGTGTCCTCCGACGTATTCCTTATCTTAGATAGGCTCCCATAGAAGTATTCTGTTATTGGAGGTGGGAGTACTGACTTCATGCTTCCTCTTATTGATGAATAGAGTGCAATACTGCCCTTCCAAACCTAGTTTCCTGACTGGAGGAGGAAACCAAGTTGTAAAACCGTGTAAAGGTATGGACGGACGACCATGTGGCAGCCGCACAAATGTCTCGAACCGGCACTCCTCTTTTGAGGGCCGATGAAGCTGCGATACCTCTGGTCGAATGAGCCCTAAGATTTTGAGGGGGCTCTTTTCCTGCCAGTTTATAACATTCCAAAATGGCTAAAATAATCCATCTGGAAATGGTCTGCTTAGTTATCGGTAGCCCCAGCTTGTGACCTGCGTAGCCTACAAACAGCTGGTCTGCTTGTCTTATCCTAGCCAGTCTACTAATGTAAAAACTTAAAGCCCTTCTTGGGTCCAGCCTGTGTAACCTCTCTTCCTCTTTCCCCGGATGGGGAGGAGGATAGAAAGATGGAAGGGTAATCTTCTGTGTGATATGAAATTCAGAAACCACCTTTGGGAGGAAATTAGGCTTCACTTGCAGAACAACTTTGTCTTTGTGAAAGATTGTATGAGGGGGTTTACAAGAAAGAGCTTGTAACTCGCTCACCCTTCTAGCAGATTTAAGTGCTACTAATAAAACAGTCTTAAGGGTAAGAAATCTTAACAAACAAGAGTGGAGTGGTTCGAAAGGTGTGCCCATCAGGAAAGTTAGGACTAAATTTAAATCCCATAGGGGAACATGGAATGGTCTTGGGGGATAAACGTTAGTAAACCCCTTTAGAAACTGTATTACCAAGGGTAACTTGAAATAGGATGGTTCTTCCGCAGTGCGCTTAAAGATGGATAGCGCTGCGAGATAGCCCTTGATGGTGCCAACTTGAAGGCCTGAATTCGCTAAATAAAGTAGGAAGGACAAAACCATTGGTGTACCACATGAAAAGGGATCGATATTCTTTTCCCTACACCAGCTGCAAAATCTGTTCCAACGGCAGCGGTATAAAGATTTTGTTGCTGGCCTTCTTGCCGAAAGCAACACCTCCATAACGTCATCAGGGAGGTCCCAATCCTTGTACCTCAGCCTTTTAGAAGCCAAGCGTGAAGGTTGAGGGTTTTGATGTCTGGATGGAGAACCTGACCTCCCTTCTGTGAGAGCAGATTCTCTCTGAGTGGAAGTCGAATTGGAGGGCAGATGGACAAGTCTAGAAGGTCCGGGTACCACGTTTTCCTGGCCCAATCTGGGGCAATTAGGATCATGGTTTTCCGGAATCTTCTCAACCTCCTGATCATTTGAGGAATGACAGGGACCGGTGGAAACACATACAGGAGTGGAAACTCCCAGTCCACTATGAACGCGTCTCCCAGAGCTCCTCTCGGGGGAAATTCCCTTGAACAGAACAGATCGCACTTCCTGTTGACACTGGTGGCGAACAGATCCACCTGAGGGGTTCCCCAAAGGGCGAAGATCTCTTGAAGAACTTCCTGAGCTAGTTCCCACTCGTGGGAGACTGTGCTCTGCCTGCTCAGAGCGTCCGCTGTCAAGTTCTTCTCTCCGGCTAGGTGAACTGCCGATGGAGAGATTCCTTCTTGGATTGCCCAAAACCAGAGCTGCATCGCTTCCCTGCACAGATGTAGTGATCCTACGCCTCCTCTTGTGTTGAGGTAATGCATGGCCACTGTGTTGTCCGTCATTATCAGGACATTCTTTCCTTGTACAGATGGCAGAAAAGCCTTCAGCGCAAGTCTGATGGCCCTCAGCTCTAACAGGTTGATATGTAGTCTGGACTCCGATGGAGACCAACAACCGCTGATGGTCAAGTCGTTGGCGTTGGCTCCCCACCCCGTGAGTGAGGCATCCGTGACTACTGTTATCTCCGGCCAAGGTTGCCAAAACTGCTCTCCTTTCAGAATGTTCTCCTGACAGGCCCACCACTGAAGGTCCCGAGCCACCCTGTCGGAAACCTGAAGATCTGTCATTCTCCCTGAGAATTGTGACCACTGAGTTCTCAGTGCCCACTGGAGAGATCTCATTCTCAGGCGAGCCTCTGGCACTAGGAAAATGCAGGATGCCATGAGGCCTAGCAACCTCAAAAAGTCGAAGGCTGGGAGACGTTGGGCATTTTGAAACTTGGTGACCATCTGTAGAATATCTTGAGCCCTCACCTCTGGTGGCGAGGCTTTTCCCAGGGAAGTGTCCAGGATCGCTCCGATGAACTGGAGTCTCTGCGATGGTATCATTTGAGACTTCTTTAAAGTCTGTGAAGGGAGTGGCAAACATGATCTAGCTGGATCTGAGCTTGTTCCGAAGATACAGCTCTGATCAACCAATCGTCCAGGTAGGGGTAGACGTGAATCCCTTCCCTCCTTAGACTTACAGCCACTACCGACATTAACTTGGTGAAGACCCTCGGGGCGGAGGTCAGCCCAAATGGCAGCACTCGAAATTGATAATGAGAGTTGCCAATTGCGAACCTCAGGTATTTCCTGTGTTTGAGATGGATTGGCACATGGAAATAAGCGTCCTGAAGGACAAGAGATACCAACCAGTCCTGGCACTGAAGGGCCTGAAGGATCTGAGAGAGAGTTACCATCTTGAATTTGTCTTTCCTGAGGAATTTGTTCAATTCTCGCAAGTCCAAGATGGGTCTCAGTCCTCCGTCTTTCTTTGGTATGAGAAAGTAAGGGGAGTGCCAGCCCTTGTTCCTCTCCGCTACAGGTACCGGTTCTATGGCACCTTTCTCTAGCAGGTCTAAAATTTCCTGCCAGAGGAGCGGATCTAGAGCTTTTTGAGAGCTGATCCCCGGTGGATGACTCTGAGGTATGCATAGGATAGGCAGGCAGTAACCTTGTGTAACTGTCTCCAATGCCCAAGCATCTGACGTGATAGCCTGCCATTCCGCCAGATGTTGAGTTAACCTGCCTCCTACAGGTGTCTTGTGAGGGAAGTCCTCAGAGTGGTTTTGGGGCGGCTGATGCAGATGCCGATGGTAAAGAGGCACCTGCTGTTGCTGCGGCTTTTGAATATCTACCCCGTCCACCTCGGGTAGTTCTTCTTTGTCCCCTTGGAGCCGGTCGTCCTCTACCTCTTCCGAATGCGGAGTCGAAGCGAAAGGACTTGCCTCTCGCAGAGGTTCCTGTGGGACGAATAGGTGTTTGACGGATTGCAGCGCCTAGGGATTTTGCTGCTGCCTTTGATGTTTGCAGTTTTTCTAAACTGTCATCCGCCTTTTTCCCAAACAAAGAAGAGCCATTAAATGGCATGTTCAAGAGCCTGGCTTGCACATCTGGGGCAAAACCAGACTTTCTCAACCAAGCAAATCTCCTGGTTGTTTTACTTGCCGCCATTGCTCTGCTGATACTGTCAGCCGAATCAATGCCCGTCTGGAGGGATTCGCACATAGCGTCTTTACCGTCCTTTATGATATTTAAGAACGCCTCCCTTTCTTCTCCCTCCGGGATGCAGTCAGCCGCTGTAGAAGCACACTCCCAAAGTGTATGGCTAAATCTAGCAAGGGTGCAAGTAGCATTAATAGATTTTAACGCCATGCTACATGCCGAAAAGACTTTCTTAGCCATAGCATCGTATTTTTTATCGTCCCTGTCCTGTGGGACGGTAGGGTAAGCAGTCTTGAGGTCAGTAGAAGATGCTGCCTGTACCACCAGGCTTTCTGGGGATGGGTGTTTGGACAAAAACTCAGGGTCTGCAGAAGATACCCTGTATTTAGTAGACAGTTTTTTATTTACTGCCGGGACGACATCTGGGATTTCCCAGTTCGTCATTATTTTTCTATGAAGTGCTTTATGAAAAGGTACTACAGGATCCTCCTGTGGACCTTTATCAAGAATATCCGTGAGGTCATCTTGTTGGAAAGCCTGTGAAGGTGTTGACCACCCCATAAATTCTGTAATCCTGGCCATTAAGGCTCTATAAGGGGTTTCAGCATGCTCCCCTGGGTCTGGCCTAGGAAACTCCACCTCTGGGGAAGTGTCTAAACCACTTGCCTCATGTAAGGAATCATGGAGTTCCTTTAATCTGCGTTCCTCTGAGGATAACTCCTCTTGAACTGGGGTTGCAGATCCCTGCAACTCAAATGTCTCTTCTTGGTCAGACAGTTCACCCTCTTCCAAAATTGAGGACATAGTTCTCAATTGTTCTGAACTCATAAAGGGAGTAAATCCCATTTCCAAGGCAGAGGGTGCCAAACTTGTCGTAATCGGCTTCGAACGGTGGAGGCCTCGAGGTCCTTGATAGAATCGGAATTCTGCTTGAGGATATCGACAATCTCGATGACATCGTCATTGAAGACCTGGGAATAGCCACTGGGTGTGCCAAACCGTGACTTTCCTTGGCGTCGACGCCGGTGTTGAGGATGGCGTCGAGTCGACAGACCCGTGTGTCGAAGGTCCCTTTGACAACGGCGTCGAAGACACCGACCTCAGCGTCGACGGAACCTTCGAAGAAGGATTCGAGGTTTTTGCTTTACTCGAGGGTTCGTGACGCGCTCGAGAAGCTTCCTTCATCGGGTGCTGCGACTCGCGGCGTTTTGGACCTTCGGGTCTTTCGACCAGAGCATCGCTCTCGGCAGTCTTCGAGGGGGTCGAGGCCGCTTTCTCGAAGACGCTCATCATATTTTTTCAGAATTCCTCCCATTCAGCCCGGGAACTATGTTTCGTGGGGCAAGGGATTCTCTTAGGTGAAACAGAGGAAGAGGAGGACGAAGAAGGGGATCTTCGGCGTCTCCTTTTCGAGTGCTTCGATCTCGAGGAGTGATGGGACCCGCTTCGAGACCTGGAGCGCGAATGGTGACGAGGAGAAAAATGTCTCGACTTCGTTGAGGAAGAAGAAGCTTTAGAAGTCTTACCTTTTTCCAGCTTCCCCCTACGCTCCTTCAGGGCCTTATCTGTCATGGACATACAGTCCTCGCACTCCGAACAATGGTGTTCTGCTCCCAAATACAACAGACAGACCCTGTGTTTGTCCGTCAGCGACATCTTTTTTCCACAGTCTCGGCATTTTTTAAAGCCGGACCGAGGGGTCGTCGTTTCAGACGAGGAAGCCATCGAGTATGGGTCGAATATCTCGAGGAAAATGGAATAATTCTCTACGAAACTGAGCAACGATATTCCGAGGCACTGAGTAAGCGCGGAAAAACGGAACTGAGCAATGGACGCTGCGCGCAGCCTTTATAAGCAGGATGACGTCAACGTCGATACGGCGGCTGTCGAGGGACATCGACTCGGCGGACGTCGACGCGCAGCGCCCTCTAGAGAGAAACAATTTCCGAGGCCAGCAAAGCTGGAAAGAGATATCTAAGATAAGGAATACGTCGGAGGACACAATCCCTTCGAAGTGCCCGCGGACTCAGCGGCACCTGCACACCCCTTTATCTAGCAACAGCTAGATATTATCTTCATTGGACTCCGCTACCCTTTTCACACACTCTTTCAGCCATCAATAACGACAAATGTGGTTTCCAAACTGTTTGTTCACTGCACTGTCCGTGGACTACCGCTATGTCCGTGGACCGGCAAATGTGTTTTCATTACTTTTTGCCCACTGCGCTATCTGCAGACACCAACGATGTCTGTGGATCCAACATGTCCACTGGTTAAAAAAATATGACGCACCTCAGCTTTTCACCGTCCAATCACCGGGCAGACATCCACAGACATCACAGCGGACCCTGATTGGTCCTGGCGGGTGTCCGCGGACTGAACAGAGAAGTGAGTATGCGGACCGGACCCAGATATCACTAATTTCTTTTTAACTACTGTTTGGCAGTTTTACTACTTTTCAAATACATTCTTATTATTTACACATTCAGTTTGCGATAAAACAATTATACATCTTCTATAAACATAAGAATTTGTACATAGTTCATATAAAATACATAGTTATGCGCTGTAAAAAAGCAACCTACTATACAGATTTACTTTTAAGTTTCTTCAGAGAATACTACATCAAGGAATTGTATTACTGCCTTCATCACAGTAAATTTAGTGCTAGAAAATAATTCATTCCAAATTTGCTTTTCATCTGTGACATTACACAGGAACACCAGATCAACTAAAAATTGTTTCCGCTGTGCTCTTAGTTGAGGACAAGATACTACGACATGTTCAATGGTTTCCTTTTCTGTACTGTTTTTACAAAACCGACAGAAATTCATTTCAGCTGTTATGACTTGTCCTCTTGCAAGGATATCCCTTGTGAGGCACAAATTCAGTCTGAAACGTAAATATTTTTTCCTTATAATAGGAGATGGACATTTCACTAGATAACTTGTCATTTGACGTAACTTTTTATGTCCAAAACTATGTGTGTCAAAATCTTTATATTTTAGACAAGTCTCACGATTCTTTATCCAACCCCAGTGATAGAATTTGGTCTTTGCTCTTGTTTGATGCTCTAGCAATTGCGTTATTGAGATATCTGCGCCCATTAAGGCATTCAACACACTATTGCGCCATTCAAAGGGAAAATTAGAATTTGATGAAATTAACTGACGGGCCACAACACTCAGAAAGTTATCGGTTTCCGGATTTAAGAGGCATTTTCTAAAGAAGATGCACATTCGCCACATGATTCGACCGGCCAGAGAGATGAGGCCGAATTCGAACCTTAAAATCGGCATCGGAGTACAGTTAGGGAGATGTAACACTTTTCTCCAAACGCATGCCTCTAGTTTGTTCCACATCTTATTCGATGTGCATAGCATAGATTTGATTCCATACGTTAATATAAATACGACTTTCTGGTCATAGAAAAGTAGAAGATGTTTATAGGTACATTTTCCAAATTTATAGACCAATATTCTAGCTTGCGAAAATTAAAGAAGTTTGGATTGCATATTTATAAGAAAAGTGGAGTTTGTAACCATGTTCTGAAATGTGATACACAAGTATTTGTACTCAGAAACAACTTGCAAGGGTTCATCATGATAGGTCCAATTTCTGAAATCAGCTTTCCGGATCTTTCTGGTGTTTTTACAAACCAATATTTGTGATTTTTCACGATTGACTACTAAGTTGTTCTTCTTGACATAGAACGCTAAGGATGACAATAGGCTTTGTAAGCCTTTTGGAGTCTGGGACACTAAGACCAGGTCATCAGCGTACAACAACCAGGCTATACGCTGACGACCAAGTCTCGGCGCATCAGAAACAGTTTCCGTAAATGATTCGCCCATGTCCAAAATAAACAGGTTAAACAAAATAGATGCCATAATACAGCCTTGTTTAAGGCCCGAAAAGGTGTTAAATGATGCTGAAAGGAGTCCTTCCAACGACAGACGTGCCTGCATTGTAGTATCTGAATGAAGTTGTATTATCAAAGCCAGTAGGGCATGGTGGACAATCAAATGATTTTAACTTAAGAAATAATTAAGAGCGATCTATAGAATCAAAAGCCATACGGAAATCAATAGAAGCAAAATATAAGGTTTGTTTCTGCAAAGCATATTGTGATTTTAGCATGTTTAAAGTAATCATATTTGGTATGGTGCCTAATCCACTCACAAATCCTGACTGGAAGGAATCTCTTTTAAAATATTTACTGGACCACTCATTCAATTCTCTCAAAATTATACGACAAAAGATTTTCCCAGGAGCATCAAGCAAGGATATTGGTCTGTAGCTTACCGGATTTGCACGGTCGCCCTTTTTGTAAACAGGGGTGTTGATTGAATGTTTCCAAGAAGCTGCTATTTTTTTTTCTGAGATTATTTTGTTAAACATAATATACAGTATGTCGGCCCACAATTCAGGGTGTTCTTTCATGGTCATGTTTGATAAACCATCGGGGCCAGGCGCCCTCGATTTACTAACTTTATAGATAAAGTATAATATATCCTCTCTGTCAAATTTTAAGTGAAACTCTCTATGTCTCTCAGACAGAATTAAGGGCAATGGAGAAGTGGATGCAGTGTAGATAGTTGTGTAATATTTGATCCAATCATTTTCTTTCACATCATTTGTTTAAACTGCTTCTTGATGTCCTGTAGAGGCTTGATTTATAATTCGCCATGATTCTGCGGAGTTCTTAGAAGACAATGGGCCTCATTACGACCCTGGCGGAGTGGGTTTACGCCAGCGTTATTCGCGGCGGACCCGTCCGCCCTACTACGAGTTCCCGTAGCGCCATGGAACGTTTTCCGCCTGGTTTTTCCGGGCGGAGAAATCCATGGCGCTACGGGACCTTGTTGTTAATTACGCCACCGTATTTTACGGTGGCGCAATTAACGCCTTCCCCACTCCCATTATACCCTATGGGGCAAAAATGGGAATGGGGAAGGGTAAAATGGGGAATGGGGATTTACCGCCCCGCCAAGGTCGGCATGGGGCGGAAAATCCGCCAACCTCCATGGCGCTATCGGCAGCTTTCCGCCGTGCTCCGCGGTGCATTTAGCACCGCGATTTCCGCCAGGGTCGTAATGAGGCCCAATGCTTTCGAAATATGGCTACCATCATTTTGGTAGAGCTTTGCTTTCATGCCTCTTACCCAATTCCTCTATTTAGTTCCAATTCGTGTTAGAGCCATGCGTTGACTAGGCTTTGGTAATTTTAGGGCTTGCCTTTTTCAGATCGAATTTTTGATTTCATAATTCTCAGATCAGGATTATAGATGTGCAAGTGTGGTGTTTGTTTTGTTCTCTGCCTGATTGAATCTGGCTGAAACAATTGCATTAGTTTCGGATAGGGTATTGAAAAGTTCTGTTTATTAGTTCCTTCATTATTCGTCAGAGAGCCATTGCAATCTCTGAATGCTTCTAATGATGTTTCTGTCCATATTAGCCTGTTCCGTGCTGTATTTATGTTAATAGATCCATGAATATATTCATTATGTCTTGTAATCACTTGAATTTTTGGTAACCAGGTAGCATTCAGTAAATTGTGATCGCTCGCATCAGAATAAAGCACTTGAAAAGATTGCATTGAACTTAACATTTCTTCATTCACATAAATATAATCTATGATCCCATTGCTGAAACCTCTGTGCCAAGTGGACTTTGGCGGTATATCTGACTTACAGGATCCATTTAGCATGAACAGATTTCTGGAATTGATTAAATTAAACCACTTCAATAATCGATTCTGATTTTTTTGTCGAGAAGGTTCTAGACAATGTATATTTAAATCACTGGCTATTATTAAATTGGTGATATTACTATTCTAGAGTCACTAAATCCAGAGCTTCATTCTTACATTCCAGGAACTCATTGTCCGTTATCCCCAGGGGATTCCAGTAAATATTGATTAGTGCATAAAGTATGGTATCTCTGGAAAGTTTAAGCATTTGAACAAAAGGGTTAGGTGAGTACCATATTTGTGAAGTTATAAACAAACTTTGCTTGATAGCAACTACTAAGCCCGATATTGGTCTTCCAAAACTTCCCTTTTTAGCTGGGGTCAGAAAAATGTCATAGTTGTCCCAAGATGGTGTAGTCATTAACCATGCTTCTTGCAACAAGATGATATCATGGGACTGAAAATTGGTTGTATTACGGGCAGGTTTTAAGGCTAATTCACCATGCTGCAGACGTGGATTTGACTTGACTGTTTGCATCTCATGAATAGCAATATTTTCGTCATCATTGTGTGCCCTTGTGTCAGTTGTAAATACTTTCAGATTTTTTTGAACAGGTTTAGATGACATATATTCATCAACTGCTTGCCTAATGTCTTTGCGACGAGCAATTAATCTTTGATTTTCAAGGTCAGAATTACTGTTCAGCTTTAAAGTTTCTTCATTGTCATGTGCCATTCTACCCGACGTTTCTTGCACTGCAGCGTTTACTAGAGCATTAAGGGGACGTAGGATTCTATTTGTGTACTCTTATCCAGGATAATCTGATTTCTCCTAAACTGAGATTGTATCATGTATTTCCTAGCGATCGCCTTAGTCGCTGTAGTAGCTGCTGTGCGCGGGCGTGTAAGATTTTTAATAAAGGACCTTGTTTGTGATGTTGATATTGATTTGACACTTTTTATGTTTTTCGGTTTCTTAGCTAAATCAGCCTTGTTTTGTTTATTTTTGTTATGCAGTTCCATTACATATGAACCAGTTCGTTCAGCCTTATTTTGTTTGTTTTTAGTATTCAATTTCACTACCTTTGAATTAGCTTGTTCAAAAAGTGCATAATTTACTTTTCTCAGTTTTATTTTGAGTATCTTCTCCATTTGGAAGAACAGATTCTTCAGAGCTATTGCAAGTTAGGTCTGTTAAGGGGTGTATGGAATATAGGGAATTGGGTTGCTCAGCAACTTTAGATCGTATTTTCCATTGTAATGTACTTCAGTTTGTGCTAACTGAAGCTTTACCAGTAGTTGGAACAAAAGAGGTACCAAAAGAGTTCACTTTATTACCCAATGTTTGCTGCCAGGCTATGATTTGGTCAAGTTGTTGTGATTGTTTATCAGTTCTAGCACTTAGGGGGTCATTCCGAGGTTGCAGGTAAGGTCCAAACCATGCCGGTAATGCTTTACCGGCATGGTTTTCCGCTCCACGCTATTCCGACCCCTCAGACCGTAAATTACGGCACCGTAAACTACTATGCCATAATTTACGGTCTTGGGTCGCGCGTGCGACCCACCATGCCGTAATTACCGGTATGGCGTAAACCGGAGCTGATTCCAAGTAAGTAGCACACGTAAATTACGGCATCCCCAAGGCCGTAAAGTACCTTACCGGCATGTAGTACATACAGGCATCTCAGAGAAGGAGTAAAGAACTCTGAGCAGTGGTTCCTAGAGCCACAGGTGCACACAATCAGCACAGGTGGACTCAATGCAGTCTGACACAGCATAAAAGGAGCCCACCCACCCACCACACCCCCTCCCACACCAAGATGACACCAATAGTAGCAGCATTACCGGAGCCGGAGGCCCTGCATGCAAGGCAGCTACCACAACAACAGCAACAACAACAACCACCACCACCACAGAGGATACACAGGAGGAGAAGGAGGGTGCGACAGGCCCGGCATGCCCTACCGGTGCAGCCACCATTACCACGCCGGCAGCCCCCAATCACTCGCATCAGAGCCTCCCCCTTCAACCTCACACCAGAGCTGATCCACACCCTGTACCGGCTTGACCGGGACACCATCCCCACCATAGTGGACCTGACACATGACGACATAGTGAGCCACATACAAATCCACCCCGCAAACCCCCCTCGACTCAAGGTAGTGTCTGTACTCAACTTCCTTGCCACAGGCACGTAGCAGCATACAGTGGGGCACATGCATGGCATACCACAGGCCATATCTTCACAGATACTCAAACAAGTGCTGGATGCCCTCCTGAAACACACAAGGGACTACATATCCCTACCCCGGACACCCCAGGAGATATTGGATACATGAGTTGCCTACCATGCACTGGCAGGCATGCCAAATTGCATGGGTGCCCTCGACTGCACCCACGTGGAATTGAACTGTCCACATGCAATGGAGGTGGAGTATTGCAACTGCAAGCAATACCGCTCCATTGACGACCAGGTGGTATGAAATGCCAGTAAAGACATCACACATTGCGGTGCCCAATACCCCAGAACAAGACATGACCCCCTGGTCCTGCGAAACCCCACACTACCACGCTAGATGGAGCTACATGCTGGACAACGTGCCTGACTGCTTGGTGAGTCACCTGATTGGGCCATGGCAGCGCATTGGTGCCATGATTGAGGTGGATGAATACCCCAACTTGGTGGGAAAGGGTGGGGGTGCATACCACACCTGTGTGGGAATGTTGACGCCAGTGCACGATGTGCACCCCACAGAACACAGTGCCCCAAGGCAATCGACATGGCACATGACTGCCTAACCTCACAGCGATGCCAGAATGTACAAAACACAACACTACTCATCCGACAGGTAACCTGGCCCAATAACACAACACAAGCACCACTCATCGGCGGACCACACACACCGTAAGGGCATCCTGCACCATGCACTGCATATGCACTACCTCGCAGCCTCCTGCATCCCACCACACAAGACAAACGTCCCTGGGAGTGCATAGAAGTGAGCACAACAAGGATACCGCAGCGTGTCCCTGGTTCCGCACACCCATAGTAGTGGTGCAAGTCACCATGGTACTGATCAGTGCAGCAAGACGAGTATGCTACTGACTACAGTCAACACCCCCTGCCACCAAATCACACAGAACCCAACACATCAATATATTCAGGCCAACACTGCTGCACGCATATACGGTGCACGTGCAACAAGATGTGAGTGCACACCATAAGCCACCTTGAAGAAGCTGCCCCCTCCATCATTCCATGGTACAGGACACATAGCCGGGCCAGTAATGGGGTTGATGAACCAGGGACATGTGTGTATGGCCAGGAATCACCAGCTGCCATGCAAGACTGCTACAGTTCCCCACCATCAATGTACAAACACTTACCTTCATTCCACTTCCATGCAGAGGATGGTGGCTACCCTTGGAAGCCGTGGCTCATGACCCATATCCGCAACCCACAGAACAGGCATGAGGAGGACTACAATCGAGCCCATATCCGTACACGGGTGGCCATAGAGCAGACATTTGGCCTGTTGAAGGCACTATTTTGTTGCCACAGCCGTTCGGGTGGAGCACTCATCAACAGCCACGAGAAGGTGGCCAGGATCACCATGGCATGTGTTAAGCTGCACAATGCGTGCATCCGTCGGAACGTGCCACTGCACCCTGACCTGGAACTGCTACCACCAGATGATGATGAGGGGGTGGAGGAAGAAATGGCAGGACAGCATCACGGTGCAGGTGCACAGGAGGGATGTGCCGTGTGGCAATCATTGATTGGACAATATTTCTGACACTCAAGTCAGGTGAGGGTGTCAGGATGACAGGGCATCGGGCAGTGGTTGTAGGGATACATGTACACCATGCACTGTGAGTCATTAGAAGACGCATGCACATTGAACAATGTCCACTCTGATATTTTTATGCACAACCGGTGTATTGTATTTGTAGGTTCCAACATGAACAACAAAACCTCCACCCTCCCCGCCTCCCCCCAACTCCCATATACACCCTCACCCCCCCCCAACTCCCATACACACCCTCACCCCCCTCCCCCCAACTCCCATACACACCCTCTCCCCCCCTCCCCCCAACTCCCATACACACCCTCACCCCCCTCCCCCCAACTCCGCAACACTAGTCCCGTGTAGCACATTGAGTCCACATGTGCCAGCATTGCCTATTCATCCATGCTCCCAGGGCCCGGGGGGGGGCATGTTCCTGCGCCGCTGAGAACGCAGCGAGCGGCGCACCGGGCTTGCCAGGGTGGGGCGACTGGTAGAGGGGGTGTCCTCCTGCTGAGTCACATGGGTGGGATGTGCTGCCACAAGGGCGTTTGCAATGCGTGCAAGTGCCTCACACACACGGTTGGTGCCTTCCGTGAACACCTGACGCATTTGCCTGAGCTCCTCCAGTAACTCCAACCTGCCCTGGCGGTTCTCCTCATTGAAGTCAGTAATGAGGGCAGTGAGCTGTCCTGCACGTAGTGCATCCTGGGATGGCGTATCATCCCTGCAGGGGATTAGGGCAACATGCTCTGACAGGGCCTCAAATGGGGTACTGGGCACGGGATCTGCGTCTCCCGGTGCATCGCCACGTGCACTTCGGACTGGTGTGTCACCCTCCCCTGAGTCACTGCATGACACCTGGGGGACATTGGAGGGCTCGGGTGTGTGTACAGTGGGGTAGTACTCCTCCTCAGACGCACCACCAATTGACAAGGGGCTGTCCAAAATTTGCAGAGGGGACGTGGCTGCCACCTCCCCAGAGATGCTGGAATCCTCTGACCTTGGTGTGGCGATATTAGCAGGCGCAGATGCAGTGAGGGATGGGGGTTGTGCAACCTCAATGGGCCTTGGAGGAGCTGTGGTGGTTCGGTCCTTCCTGGCCGGTACGCGGTGGTCCCTGCCTTTGGCACTCGATGTGGTGGGACGGCTTTTCTCAGGCTCATCGCCCTCATGCTCACTGCCTGTGGGTGTAGAACAAAGGTACAACATGAGTGGTTGTGTGAGACGCTAATGTAATTAATGGCAGCATTCACATTTCAGTCATTTTGGGTTGGTGGCATTTTGGCCGTTACTACATCACTGGATTCTACGCATGTGTTGGATATGTACGCAGGTGTTGGAGTCACTAATCCTGGTCAGGTCATGTGCAGTCTGACTCGCACACTGCCAAGCCTGCTGCACAGTGTGCTTATTGGGATGTGCTACTTACTGCAATGTGGTTGGTGGGCATTCTGTGGTGGCACTTGTCCCTTGGTGGCAGTTGTCTTGCCATTATCAGGATGGGTGGAGGGCAGTATGGCAAGGTGCATTGGACGTGGCATGGAGGTGTATTCTGCATGTGTTTGCCATTGGCGGTGTTGACTTTGGAGACTCACCTCCATCAGCAGACGACGGAGCCCCACACTCCATTTCGCCGACGCCCTCGATTGCTTCTGTGCCAATCAATGCAGCGCATGTTTCCTCCCATGGCTCTAGTTTCGCTGGTGAACTTGGTCCACCTCCAGTTTGCAGTGCCTGGCTGCGATTGGTTGAGAGGATGCTCCGCACCCTCAACCGCAAGTCGTCCCACCTCTTGCGGCAGTCCCTGGGGGTGCGAGGGGTGGTGCCTACCGCGCTCACCCTTTGGGCAAGTTCTGCCCATATGTTTTTTTTGCGGGCCACTGCCCCTTTGCGCATGTCGCTGCTGAACACGACATCTGCATGCTCCTCCAGGTGGCCCACCAGGGCCTGCAGCTTCTCGGGGCTGAAGCGCTGCTCGCGGAGGCGGTCCGCGGACTTCTTGGGTGCTTTGGGCATAGCTGGCGGTTGTGTGGGCCTTTTCCGAGGTTCAGGTTCGTCCCAAGGGTGCTTGTGTTTTTAAAGATGGCCGCCGCGCTCCTTCCCGTTCCTGTGCGATGACGTAATTTCCGTATCTGTTATTTAGCGGTGACTGTAATTTACGGATACCGTAAATTACGGTCACCGCTAATTACAGTCGGCAAAGCTTCGACGGCGGTGTTGTTAAGTACGTCTCGCTTCATGCCGGTAAGGGGTTTAACGAGCCCTTTAGCGGTATGCCGCTAGGGGATTTACCGGCATGGCAGAAAGCTTGTGCCCGCGAGGTCGGAATAGCCTGTAAATAGCGGCATGGTACCAGATCGGACTCGTTCTTTCCGCCATGCCGGTAAGAACTAATACTTACCTCCAACCTCGGAATGACCCCCTTAACGTCTCAAACAGCCTGGCTAAAGAGTGTATTGCAGCATTCATTGATTTTAAAGCTATCTCAGTTAAGCCACTCACATTTTCTCCCTGTTCAATTTCATCATAGGATGCATGAAATGTAATAGGTTTGCGTGGAGTGGGGGCAATGAAAGATAATTTCTCAACTGAATTCATGTCGCTGACATTTGTAAATAAATTAGGTGATTTCGACAAATTTGCAGACATTGTGTGCGAAGAAAAGCATGAATTATTAACTTCAATGTCAATAATTGCCAAATCAGCGGCGACATTTTCATTATGTATTTTTAAATTCGGACCACAGTTACATTGCACAGTAGTATGCTGTCAGTTAGAGAGACATTTTCATTTGCGAAAACAACCAAAGTATCCGGAACAATGCTTTCTTTTACCTGCAGTTTCTGTGCTTGCAATCCAAAATGATTTCCATGTCCTTTCTCATTCAGTTCGTGTAGAGTTCCGTTCTGAGAATGGCGATTAGTGTCCTTCATTTGTGTTGAAGGAGATTTTAAGGCTGCAGGGTCTCCGTTTTTATCTAGATCTACTATCCCAGCTGGAATTTGTCCTTTGCAGAAGGGGCAGATGTCCATGCTCGATGGTTTTTGTAGTTTAGAAGTAGATTTACTTTTAACCAACCCCTCACGAGGGGTGGAACTTTCATTGGGCATTGTGGAGAGTTCATCACAGAGGTGTCACCAAATGAAGTATGGGCTCTGACTACCAGAGGCATACCAGTTTCCAAAGACATCAAATTCTCTTAATTGTGAGCACTAATCAACTCAAACTCGGAGGGGACGAAGGAATTTCGTCGAGAAGCACCAGAGAGCACCAATCCGGCCCGCAAACCGCGACAAGCGCGGCAAAGTCCCCAAGCGGTGGTTTCCGGTACTTGCAGAGGAGCTTGGTTTTATAGCCCGCCTTCAAAAGAAGTAAAGTGCCTAAAGAAGAGAGATACAGGTAAATATACAATATAGCAATAATAGATGGTATAGCTATTATTCTCAGGGGATGTAGTAAAGTCACCTTGTGGGCAATGAAGTTCTAAATATCTCCGGCACGGTGTTATGTTGAAATGAAAAACCGTTGTGAGGAGTCCTTGAGAGCAGAGAACGCGGCCAAGCGGTACTTTCCGGTACTTGCCGAAACTGTTTGGCAGTTTAAAAAAAAAACGACTGGCAGAGTTACAAAAGCACGCTTTTGAGACCAAGCCGCCGCTCCTGGCGCAAATTTTGTGAAAATCCTTTCAGTGGTTTGGGCTGTAGGTGTGAGCAAAATTATTTTTCCATTGCGTCTATGAGGATTTCTACACATTTTGGGCCCCCCCTATAACTTTGCCCACCCTTGCCGAAACCGCACCACACTTCCAAGAATCGTTCAGAGGGGGCCATACACTTTTTTTTTGCAACGTTTCATGAGGATTCATCTGGGGGGCTAGGGGGGCAGAGTTGCAAGCTGCAAAAAAAGTGCTCTTGAGCAACTTAACGATAACTACAGGGCCACTATCGCAAGCCATTTTATAAATATATAAACAGAAAGAAAAAACAAACAATAAAGGATAGTGTTAGAATTCATCATGTGATATATCCTTTAACACTCAATGGGCCTCATTCCGACCCAGGCGGTAAGTTACCGCCTGGGTCGTACCTTTACCACCATGGCGTAAACTACGTTTACGCCATGGTGGTTGGCGGACTTACCGCCCCATTCCGAGGTTGGCGGGGCGGTAAGTCCCCAATCCCCATTTACCCTTCCCCATTCCCATTTTTGCCCCATAGGGCATAATGGGAGTGGGGAAGGCGTTAATTACGCCACCGTAAATTACGGTGGCGTAATTAACATCAAGGTCCCTTAGCGCCATGGATTTTAACACCTGCTAAAAGCAGGTGTTAAATCCTCCATGGCGCTAAGGGACCTCGGAATCAGGCGGTAAGGGTCGGCGCTGTTTACGCTGCCGTAAACCCCTTACCGCCTTGGTCGGAATGAGGCCCAATATATTGTTCTAATGATAAATTACCTATAGTATTCATATTCTTGTTGCTAGAGATTCCATCTTTATCTTTATGAACTTTAATATATTGGGGGGCGTGGCTTGGCAGCCATGCAGTGAGGATGTCTTCTCAGAGAGCTCCCGGTGATCCGTAAATATCCGAGCCTGAACATATGGATCCTGCTGACACTAGCCCATAAGTAATATAAACTTGGACGGCTGAAGTAAGCCGGCACAATCGTGTGCAAACAAAATGCAAATTGGATGGATTGTGCCCAAGAACGAGGTTGCAATGTTTTAGGACCTCACCGTAGACGAGGAGGCAAAATGGCGACAGGCTGTGGGACACAAAGGAAAACAGGGGATGGCGGAGCACTAGCAGGCGAAGAACGATCGCTTGCAGAGAACACTGAGTCTGGCTCCGACATTGGCCCGGCCCGGTCGGAAAGGATGTGGTGCATATCGCTGCGGCAGGAGCGCAGAACTAAAGGAGCACGACAACAGGGAGGAGCCGATTGGGTGCGTTACGAGCCCCGCTTGACAGGACCGCCTCTGCAGCACTGCAGGCTTTGGCCTGAATGAACGAGCGGACCTTGGCTGACTCCTCCTGGGGTCCGCTCCCAGCGTGCTGACAGTGCGGGCTGGGCGGCTGATGAAAACATGTGGCATCGCTCGAAACTGCAGAGCTGACTGACGGTCCCCAGCGCAGTCCGCCTTCCGAAACGTAAGCGGCTACGGGGTAACAATGTGGCAAGCCTCGGGCCGGCGGAGTTGAAACATACCGTACAGACAGTTCCCTGCAGGGTCCATCCTCTGCACACCAGCAGTGCCAATATGGCTGCAGCAGAACGCAAGCCCCACAGTGTCGCACAGGAAACGGAGACTGCCAGTTATGCCAGGGATAATGATGCAATAAACAACGGCTGCACCGCAAGATAGCAGCAGCGAGTGTAACACTCGCAGTATCCACTGAGTGAACAAAGTAGATGGAGGAACATAATAAAAGTGGGACATAACGTGGAACGACTGGAGCGCACACAAGTGCAGACGCCCTTAGTGGCAGACAGGCACCCCAGATGCTAGCAGATCCTGCCCTTTCCCAATCCACAAGTAGCAGCACAACGCCGGTCAGCAGAACGCGACCACTGGACCAGGGAAAGCACACCACTGAGAGCACAGGAGACAAGAGCAACCGATAAATACAGCCAGCGACCCATATAGGGTTGACATATAGACCTGGGCACATAGGGCGCTGGGGGGGCAGGAATGAAGGCTGGAGTAGCACACACGCACAAAGAAGATGCACAGCACACTGCCTCTTAGAAACCATATTCAGGTAACCAACCACACAACTGGGGAGTGTTACCCCCCTGGAGCAACACAGAGTGCGGATTGAACAGAGACCCTGGGAGAGCAGATGCAAGGGGGTGGCTAAGACGGGACCAAAATAGGGAAAGGATTCTGGATACCTAACCACCCTAGACCCTTAGAGAAGCACTTGGACCTGTGTCAGCACGAGTAGTGACCCCCAGAAACGAAATCCGGCACCAGACAGAAGAGCATAGGTGCAAACACAGAGCACCTTGGCCCAAACTACCTGACACCGCAACGCCAAGACACAGAGCTATGGCATGTAAACAGCCCAAGTCAAAGGGTAAACAATCCACAATGGAGGACTTCACCAAAACGCCACAAATAGCGGAGGGGGCCAGGAGCAAGGAGAGGAGTTCCCATGCGAACACATCTCCAGCACGTGGGGACCAGCAGATCCTTGAAGCCATCGCAGACCTGAAAAAGACATGGGAGACGAAACTAGAGACCGCCATGGCCACACTCGAGGAATCGCTAATATTCAAAATAGATGCATTACAAGTGGATGTCACCCTACTACGGCAGGATGTAAGAACTATTGCGGAACGAACAAGTGTGCTAGAGAAAGAAGTGGGATTAAATACAGCCGTCCGTACGCTACATGCCTCGGAGATCCACGCACTACGGCAACAAGTAAGCAACCTGGAAAACGGGGCTGAGGAAGCGTAAGGCAGCGCACGGAGAAACAACATACATATCGTAGGACTCCTGGAGGGACAAGAAGGATCGAACCCCAAAGAATATATAGAGACCATGCTGCTGCAAGAGATAGAAGGTGGGATACTTACCCAAGGATTCGCGGTAAAAAGAGCGCATAGGGCTCTGACAAGGAGACCCCCCCAGAATCCCCCCAGACCAATCATCGCCAAGATATTAAACTATCGCGATAGAGAAAGAATCCTGGAACACTTCCGCAAGGGAGGCACAACACAAAGAGCATCCGCAACCATCACTGCATATCCGGATTACACGCTCCAGGCGCAAAGACGGCGACTAAACATTGGGACAGTGAAGAGGAGACTGCGTGAGATGGGTCTCAGATACATGTTGATGCATCCGGCAAAGCTGAAGGTATTCCACAAGAACCAAGCAATATTCTTTGTGACCCCGGAAGATGCTACGGAATCGTTGAACATACAGAACTGTCCAACGGGGGCAGATGATCAGAAAAAGAGTAATGTTGAGTGAAGAGAGATCGGTTCTGGAAGCAGAAGTGCTGTATGACACTGACATTGGGACTTGATTATAGAGGATAGATACTAGACAATGACGGGCAGAATAAATGTGGCACAAGAACGGGAGGTACAGAGAACCCGAACTCACACCCCAATAAAATAGGTTAGTTGGGTCACTGGTAGTGCAGTAACCCCCTGCTGGGCTCCTAGCACCGGCTTAGCCAAGATAGGACCAAATGCGGGGTTGTCTGAGATCCAGGGATGGAGCTGGGCAACAGTTGTGGACTGGAAGGGAGGCGGGTGGGGAGGGAGTTGGGGAGTTTGTAGTGGAACTAGTTAGGGAACGAGCTTACACCCACGTGCTACTGCGCATGACACGCATGAAGAGGAGGGATAAGAGCGGGACGGAATATGGCTGAAAATGGGAGACCTTAAAATAATAACCTGGAATATCAGAGGGCTCAACAGTTATTTAAAAAGCAACAAGGTAATGATGTATTTGAAGAGGCAGAAGATAGACATAGCTCTATTACAAGAAACCCACCTTACGAATGACAAACTGGAAGTGATACGAAGGAAATGGAAGGGGACTACTATTGGGGCAACATACTCGGCATATGCTAGGGGGGTAATCAGTTGGATCGCCCCACATGTACCCTTTCAGCTAATACAGTCCACTGAGGACCCAGACAGGAGGATGGTGGCAATAAGGGGACTAGCTGAAAACAAGGAAATGTGCATAGTTATGCCCCTAATCAGGACACTGTAGCATATTTCAAGACACTCTATGGCAGGGTCAGCCCATATTTGGGAGGGATAGTTACATGGCAAGGTGATTTTAACTGCACGCTAGACCCAGAAATGGACAGATCAGATGGTAAACAAGGCAAACCCACCCGGCTGCCATGACTCTGAAGAACCTGGTGGGCGAATGCCAACTAGTAGATATATGAAGATTGTGTCACCCGCAAGAAAGACACTACTCGCACTATGCGGCCCCACAAAACCTATACACCATGTTAGATTACATGTTCGTTTCTTCAGAGATAATCGGAGAGATAGTGCTAGCAGAAAATAAAGCGAGGGTCCTCTCGGATCATTCCCCGCTAACCCTAGCATTGCAATACTCACCCCCCAGAGCGAGGATCCGCACATGGCGGCTCAGAGCTGAGGCACTGAAAGACACAGTGTTTAGAGAAGACTTGAGAGAGGATATAGTAGAATATTTCGAGAAGAACACCAGAAGTGTAGACTCGGCTGGCACCCTGTGGGAGGCCTTTAAAGTAGTGGTGAGGGGATCAGCCATATCAAAATCCAAACGGCTCCAAAGCGGAATAATTTGGGAGTTACAGAAAGTCGAAGGGGAGTTAGAAGCAATCATGAATAAAGGAGACAGCTCCCAGGAGACGGCTGAGGCCATAAGTAAGTTACAGCAAGCATGCATGGGATACTGGGAGAGGCAATGTAACCTGAACTATAAGAAATATACGGAAAGGCAACATGCAGGTGGGGATAAGCCAGGAAGACTGCTAGCATGGCTATATGAAACGGAAATGCCCAGATAAACCATTAGAGGAATAAAGGGGAAAGATGGCCAAATACTAAACACCCACGAGCAAGTGAACACAGGGTTCCTTGAGTTTTACCAGCAACGGTACAGAGATGAGGCGGAGGGAGAATGGAGCAAGATAGTAGAAACTTTAGAGGACATAGGTTTGTCGAAACTGGACGCAGAAAATAGAGAAAACCTAGAGGCCCCACTCACTTTGGAGGAATTGGAAGCGGTAGTCAAGCAATTACCTACATGCAAGGCCCTGGGAGCTGATGGACTCCCTAGCGAGTTTTATAAAATGTATGGGTCGGAAGTACTCCCCCCGTTGCTAGATATGCTGAACGAAACATGGGAGACAGGGAGGTTACCGGAATCGCCCAGGGAGGCAATTATTATCCCGCTCCTCAAGCCCAACAAACCCAGCACAGACTGCGGGTCATATAGACCGCTATCCATGCTTAATCAGGGTAGCAAGATCCTAACGGCGCCGCTGGCAAACAGACTGAGACAAGTTATAGGCAAACTCATACACCCAGACCAGAGCGGATATGTGCCACATAGAAGCATATCTGACAATCTTAGACGGCTTCACCGCGTCATAGAGCAATTGGAAAGGTGATACACAAGATGCAGCAACTGCATCACTGGATGCGGTGCAGGCCTTCAATTCAGTCAGATGGCCCTGGCTGATGGCGGCCATGAAAGAATATGGAATGGGGTCCGGGTGCCTAAAATGGGTTAAATTGCTGTATAGCTCCCCGCTAGCCAGGGTTAAGACGGGAGCGACCATCTCAGACAGATGGCAGCTCAGCAGGGGCATCAGACAGGGTTGCCCCTGGTCCCCGATGCTATATATCCTTGCTCTATAGCCCCTTGCGATATATCTGAGACAACAATACGAAGTGGTGGGGATTTACACGAAGGGGGGACCTCACCTCATATCACTGTATGCTGATGACATACTGCTATACCCGAGATATCCGGAAGAAAACGTACAATACATCCTTGAAGTGATGGAGCAATTTGCAACGCTTTCTGGGATTGCAGTTAGCCCCATGAAATCGAGCCTGTTCCCTCTGGGTAGATACACAGGGATCCCGCAAGAGAACTTACCAGTACTGCAGATACCTTGGAAGATTAGATCCTTTAGATACTTGGGGGTTGACATTTACCATAGGGTGGAGGATGAACACACACAAAACACGGAGACGGCATTATCACACTTGGAGAATAGCATAAAATTCTGGGCAAAGCTTCCCCTGGCTATGATGGGGAGGGTGTCACTGTTAAAGATGGTCGCACTGCCCAGGCTACTGCACTTTTTTGTGAACATCCCCTTTGCAATACCCAAGCGTTTCTTTAGCAAACTACAGAACCTATGTAGAGGCTTCATTTGGCATAACACCAGGAACTGGATAGCCTTGTGGAAACTGCAAAACACATACGATAGAGGGGGTATAAAACTGCCCAACTTCGAGATTTACTACTTGGCCAGCCAACTAAAGTATGTGGCGGTGTGCTAGCAGTGTGTTATCGTGAGACTGTGAGGAGGTTCAGTTGCAGTGAAGCTCTGTTGGATTGCAGCTAATTTGTTTGCGAGAGTCCTATTTCCATTTCCACACTTCTAGAGCCAGGAATTCAATAAACACACTGCGCATGCGCGGAGTGCTACGCAGTGTGCTAGCAGTGTGCTATCGTGTTTTTGTTTTGCGGAGCAGCGGTGCAGGACCCTGTTATCACTTTAAGATTTGTCTTGATCAAGCACTTCATTGGAACGGTAAGGTTGCCTCATACAACAGCCACACATGTATTTGACACGAGATCCGCATGAATACGCCCTTAGTGTAGCAGCTCTAAACGTATTTATTGTTCCTTTGGCAGTCACACTCGGAGAATGTGTGTCTAGCTATCAGCAGATGTTGACGCACATTGTACTATGACTGCTTTTGAATCCGTGCCTTGTTGCCAATGTTACACTGTACTGAAAACTTTGTGTATCACTCAAGGCAATTGTTGAAGTGACTGCAGACATTTGACACAGAACCTTGCATAATGCATGGTGCCTAAAAGGATTCATTTGGTATAATTCTATGAAATGTTAGGACAAAGGTTTTGGTTAGTTATATGAGCTACATGTTTGCAAGCGGTACATGTGTAGGTCGGGAAGACTATTACATATTATACCTTGTTGCTCATAAAAGGGTTGTCATGTTTTCATGAATATTGGAATACATAGATCTTTATTGATGTATCGCGATCACGTTGTGTCTGAAGCTTGAGAGTGTCCGTGGGCCCTTGTGTCACGGAATTTTGACTTGGCACCCCTTTGAGTACAGAATTAGGGTGCACTTGCAACAGGCATCAATTGTTTTGAGTAACCACATGTTAATAGATGTGCAAAGGTGACCGAGTGGCGGAATAGCCTTGGAGGCTCCAGCATAACGTCTTGATGCATGTGGTTCTACAGTATTTTCACATTCTGAAGGTATTATTTGATCAAGGGTGACTGCGGGCTTTCTGCCTTCGAACCCTGATCTTACATTCAGTAACGAAGGATGCAACTTTAATGTGTCCCCCTTCGATGTCTATGTTGAAGGTGACCGTGTGGCATAATAGCCTTGGAACCTTTTTGGATACCTCTTTTTGATGCATGAGGTTTAAGACAGGATACCAGTTTAAGGTACTAGTTGAACAAGGGTGACTGTGGGATAAGTTCCTTTGAACCCTGACTTTTTGTTTTGTTTCAATCCATGTGAATTACGTTTTATTGACACCAACACTCTGGTTCAAAGGTGTCGAGTGAGTTTTCTTTCCTTCTTTTTTTTCCTCTGTGTTTCCTTTCACATTCTTTAAGTTATATTGTTGGAGGGTGTGTGAGTACAGCTGCTCCAAAATGGAAACAAGTCTCAGAAACGGTAAGCACCTAAAGGCACTGGTAGAAAAAAAATCTAATGTTTTGGGAAAGAACAAAAATAGAGATGTGATGGAACGTGAAATTATGCCCTCAGACATTCATACTGATCAAGTGACCAGAGAGCTTTCTTTTACTATTCCATCTATTATACCACTGTTATCGAAATTACCATACAACGCCTCTGTTGCTCATATTGAAGAGCAAGATGTATGCTCGGCCTTACAATCCTCCCCTACTGCTAATAAAAATGAGGTACAGGTATTATACTTAAGCGATTTAAATGGTCCTAATCAGCGTCCTGGTAATGTTATGAAAAATGAGAATGACCAGATACAGGAGATGTCTTCAACAGACGAACATTTGGGAAATGTTGAGATTGCGGATATCTCGATGTTGGCACCTGTGATAATGGCCGAATTAGAAGGGCGGGTTTGCTTATGTACAGGACCTTCCACTCCACTCTCTACTCCTAGAAGACAGAGATTTTGTACATCTGCACACTACAAAAGAAGTGGAAATAAGCTGTAATAAAGATCTTGATGTTAAACTTGTGACAGGAAAGAGAGTAGTGGCAGATGTTACTGTTCATCCGCCTCCGTTTTCGGAGATTCCAAAAGAATGAGTTCAAAATGTATATGATGAGTTTGATCCCTTACATAATTTCAATTCTGGTAACACAGATCATCCCATTAACCCGCTAGGGAAAGGGAATATTTCGCAAAATGTAACTGATGAAACCATGTTAGATCTCAACGAACAAAACTGTCATACTTTTCCTGTCATAACAAGGATACTGAATCTCCTGGATAAGGGACATGAATACACACATTATGCAATAAAAGAGATGAAAGGTGCTTTGGCTGAAATTGTGGGAAAATTAAATAAAATTGAAGGGTTTCTGTTTGCTTATGAAGGTATGGCAACTCTTCCGATTCCCCGTAATGTCATTAAGTCAAACCCAATTGCGCCGCAGTTCCCTGCCACTAAATATCCTACCTGTAATGCTCACCTGATTCCCACGGATGCGCTGATCCCGGCTGGGCTGCTATCGTTTCTTCAATTGAGAAGCGTAGAGCTGGGACGACTCTCAGGACTGGGCTTCCTCTTATCGAATGTCCGACTTGCAGGGTAAGTTTTCTGCAGGTGGAAGAAAAAGGGTTAATCACCGTTTGATGGGATTCCTTCTCCCACCAATCGCCAGTTTCTCCCACAGCCTAGCTTTCTACTTGTCTCGGCGAGATCTCACCTTAGGCGTATAAATGCTGAGCTCTCCATCCTGCGTCTGGTGCAGGGGTGCGTGGATTCCAGTTACGTCACTGGATGAGTTCAGTGTTGAGGCTCAAGTCTTTTGCGGCCTTAGTTGTGGCACTGGTGCTGGGATGCCGAAGAGCGATGCCGCCGTTACTGCACGAGCGGATGCCTGTAAGTATACTGCAGTCTTTAGGCTTTAAAAGATGGGCACCTCAATAATGTCCCTTTTCCTTTGTTTCAGGCCTCGGGTTGCTGTGGGCGTAGTTTTCCGTTGCCGCTGCACGTAAGTATAATGTTCGTTGGCCGCTTTTAATGGCACCTCTAATAATGTCCTTTTTCTAGTTTTCAGGTGCCGGGATGCTGCGGGCTTTATATCCGTTGCCACTGCACGTGCTGATGCACGTAAGTATAATGATCGTTGGCCGCTTTTAATGGCACCTCTAATAATGTCCATTTTCTAGTTTTCAGGTGCCGGGATGCTGCGGTTGATGCGGCCGCTTCTGCGCGTGCAAAAACTGGTAAGTTAAGATAAATGCGACTGCCTTCACCCGAACCCCTTTATAATTATGTCCTTTGGCTTTCAGGTGCAGAGAAGCTGCCGAAGAGAAGGCCGCGGTTAGCTCCGTTGCAATCACGGATGGGTCAGGTAAGCGGGCACGGCTGCGAGCGAGTTGCACTTTTCTAACCTTATGTTTATTCTTTGCAGGTTTTGCCGGTGACTGGATTCTGGGATCTGGTAAGTATTGTTCTGTGTCTTTCTTTATCCACAGGTTGCTGCGCGGAAGCTGAAGATGACTCTGGACCTGGAATGCAGGAGCCGACTCGGTGAGCGTCCTGCTGCTGCTGCAGAATAACGCGAAGCACGTGTTTTCCATCGGGCGTGGTTTAAATAGCAGAGAAGTGCTTCCAGTGTGTGTTCTTCCACCGGTTCCACCCAGGTAAGAAAAGAGTTCCTGAATGGAGGGAATAGTTCCTCCCAGCCCTGATGGCTGGGGACTTCAACCAGACTGGATTGTTCTGGGTAAATATGCAGCATGGTCTGCCTCAGGTAAGCCCACCCAAGCATTATTACACTTTTTATCAATATGAGCCCGCGCCTATGGCGCCGGGACTGAAACCCTTCATCAGCCGGGCGCCAAAGGCGCCAGGACACGGCCCAAAGGGCCCCTGTAGGGGTCTGCTGGGTCCGGAGTAGTGGAAGACGGGTCTGCTTCCGAGGGCGCTGGGCCAGTACTGGCCCCTCGGGAGTAGCGCCCATGACAGCACCCCCCCTCAAGGCCCCTCCCAAACTTGTCCTCCCCGGGGGTTTTGGTTTATCGGGAAAGGTTCGGTGAAATTTCTGGACTAGACGAGGAGCATGGACGTGGTCATAGGGTTCCCATGACCTTTCCTGAGGTCCGTAGCCTTTCCAGTCGATTAGGTAGAATAGCTTTGATCTGATGATTTTAGAGTCCAAAATGTCTTTTACTTCAAATTCGGGCTCCCCATTCACTTGAATGGGCTCTGGAGGATTGGTCAATCTGGTTCCAGGTTGCATGGGTTTCAACAGAGATACGTGAAATACAGGATGTATTCTCATATGGGTTGGCAATTCTAATTTAACGGCCACTGGATTAATTATGGCCGTAATTGGATATGGTCCCAGGTATTTGGGGTTGAAGGTGCGAGACCCTTTAAGCGATAAATGTTTGGTGGACAGCCAGACTTGATCTCCAACCTGGTATTGAGGGGCATTGCTTCGGTGTTGATCTGCTCCTTTTTTGTACCTCTCTTTAGCTTGTTGTAGATGTGCAATCGCTTCCTTAAAAGCTTGGGTAATAACGGTGTGCAATTGATCCACGGCGGGTGTTCCAAGATCTTGAGGTGGATCAAGGTTGGAGGTTCGAGGATGAATCCCATTGTTACAGAATACTAGATTCTTAGACTAGGTTCAATGGATCTTTAAGAACCCCCGATTAAATAGGTCTGGAGGTCTTACCTGAGCAGACTGATATGTTCAACGGGAAGCAAATGCTGAACTCAAGAATCTCCCCGACCAACGCGTCAACCTCTCAACCGGTAGGGAAACCCAGAGTGAGAGGTATGCGCCAGTCAGGGAAACCCTCTGGGGAAGAAAACCCTGGTCGAGCGCAGGATCCGAAGATTGGAGTGTGGTTCGCAGGCTGATGACGCCAATTCGATCGTGGCGTAGAGTATCGGAAGACTGCTTCTGGAGAGGGAAGAAATGAGAAGCGACGTGATGAATAGCAGAAGTATAGGAAGGGGAATGGGGAAAACAGGAAAGAGACTAATTCCCCTGACCTCTTAACCAGCCGGATTGTAAATACCAGGAGAGAAGCTGAGAAAATGAGACACGGAGAGGGCGACTGGAACACAAGTCTGTCAGAAGGAAGTAAAGGTGAGTAAGCCCATAGAATCAAATCCTACAATACCTGAAGAAAGATTCAGAAAGGGACTTGGACGGGAGTATTTGTTATTACCCAGAATGTAAAGGCAGCGTTTCAGAATGAGACGCAGGATGAATCCGGGGGATTTGTGTCAACAAAGAATGCTGAAAAGAGAATCTGGAAAGTTAAGAGAAGAGGGGTTAGTAATGGTCAGAGGTAAGAGGTTTCTGCTGAAGATTTGAGATTGCCTAGTTGCGAACTCATAGAGCATCCGCTAGTACAGTAGCGGCGCGAAGAGCTGGAAGTCTCCGTATCCTATGAAGAGTCACGTGAGCGGTACGCCGTACCTCTGGCGAACGTGAGAGGACTGGAACGGTGATAGCGGAACCGTTCGTACTGCGATCCACCATCTTGAAGGTACCATTCCGAATGGAGCCACAGAGCCGGCTTCTAGACCAAAGGGACCAGCGCTTCGTGAGTGTAACAGTATGCCCCCTTCTCCTGGGGGGCGACCCTGGCTTCCCAGGATGTAACCTAAAGAAACGTTGGACCAGACGTGGAGCATGAACTCCTGAGGCAGGCTCCCAAGTTCTTTCTGCAGGGGAGTACCCCTTCCAGTCCACCAAGAACTGTAGTTTCCCCCTCCGATAACGGGAGTCACAGATACTGGCGACTTCATATTCTGGGCCAGCATCGGTAGAGATAGGAGGAGGAGGGGTACAGTCTGACCGGTGAAATCGGTCCGGTACTGTCAACCGAATCTGGGAGAGGTGAAAAACAGGATGGATCCGGGACCATGACGAGGGCAAATCGAGCTTGACTGCCGCAGAACCGACCATCGATAGGATCTTGAAGGGACCGAAGAACCTAGGGGATAGCTTAGAAGGGACCAAATGCCGGGGAAGAAAGCGAGAAGCCAACCAAACAGTATCTCCCGGGCTTAATGGTGGGACGTCTTGGCGATGTTTATCAGAAGTCCGTTTGGCCCTATCTTGAGCCGTTCGTAAAGAGACTTTAGCCAATTTATGTCCTTCTTGTATTTCGGAAATGAGGCCATCCACTCCTGGACAGTTAGAAGGGGATAAAGTGACAGAAGGAACAACGGACGGATGAAATCCATAAGTACAATGGAAAGGGCTAGTATGAAGGGCTGTATGAAGGGCATTGTTGTATGCAAATTCGGCTAAGGGCAACAAGTCCAACCAATTGTCTTGGGCTGCTGATACGAAACACCGTAGATAGGTCTCCAAGGTTTGGTTAAGGCGTTCCGTCTGTCCGTTCGTCTGTGGGTGGTACCCCGAGCTGAGAGCCCGCTTGATTCCCAAGACTTGGCAAACCTTTTCCCAAAACTTGGAGGTGTATTGAGGGCCCCTATCGGAGACCACTGTGTCCGGCAGGCCATGTCTGGAGAAGATTTCCAAAAGAAAAATCTTAGACATTTCCCCAGCCCCTGGCAGCTTGTTCAAGGGAGTAAAATGTGCCAACTTCGTAAGATAATCTATGGTGACCATTATGGTGTGCTTGTTGTGTGAGGGAGGAAGATCTACTATAAAGTCGGTAGAGATCATTTGCCAAGGTTTCTCTGGAATCAGCATCCGGGTGAGCAGCCCCAAAGGTGGGGTCCTGGGATTCTTGGATTGGGAACAAACGATGCAGGCTGCTACATAATCCTGTACATCATTGCGGACTTCTGGCCAGCAAAAATATCTTAGCACTAGGTCTAAAGTGCCTTGAACGCCTCGATGCCCAGCGGCCCGAGAGTCGTGACACATTCGTAATACTTCATGCTGCAGCTCTGAAGTAGGGATAAAAACTTGTGATTTGTGAAAAAAAAAATAATCGTTCTGGGTAAGATGATAAGTACTGGCTGTCTTCTTGCAGGCGTCTAGGTTAGAGACCGATGCAGTCCTCAATTCACTTAAGAAGTCGGCGATGACAGCGATGAATCTTGCTTTGGGAAACAATTGTTCAGAGCTGAATTGGGAGACAGGAACGTCCTTACGAGAGAGAGCATCCGCCCTCTGGTTTTGTTTTCCTGGAAGTATGGTAAATTCGATCCGGAATGGAAGGAAGAAATACGCCCAACGTGCTTGTCGACTGTTGGTTGTATGTGCATTCTGTAGGACCATGAGATTTTGATGGTCTGTACGTACCACTACAGGAAAGGGTGAACCAAGTAGCAAGTGTCTCCACTCTTCAAACGCCCTTTTTATAGCCAGCAATTCTTTTTCGAGCACTGAATAGTTTTGTTCCGAGGCACTGAAGGTTTTAGAAAGATATGCAACTGGTCTTTCATCTCCTTGGTCGGTTTGTTGAAGTAAAACCGCGCCTAGAGCATGATGAGATGCATCAGTTTCCACAAAAAAATGTTTATTCTGGTCGGGGGTTATCAAACAGGATGCAGAGGTGAACAAGAATTTAAGAGTCTGAAATGCGAATTCGGTGGATTTATCCCATACAAATGGAATTCCCTTCTTTAACAGTCGAGTAAGGGGCAGAATAATATCCGAAAAGTTAGGGATGAATTTCCTGTAAAAATTAGCAAACCCTAAAAAACGTTCAATCTCCTTAACGTTAGAGGGTATAGGCCATTCAACCACTGCGGAGATCTTTTTTGGATCCATAGAAATGCCTTGGGCTGACATCACAAACCCGAGATAGGTTACCTGTCTTTGGTGAAATTCGCATTTAGATGCTTTACAGTAAAGCTGATTTGACTGCAGTCGTTTGAGTACAGTTTTTACATGTATCAGGTGTTCTTCTTGAGAGTGGGAGTATACTAAGATGTCGTCTAAGTAGATGATTACAAAATGGAATAGAATATCTGCGAATAGATGGTCCATGAAACGCTGGAACACGGCAGGTGCGTTCACCAATCCAAAGGGCATGACGTGATACTCAAAATGCCCAAATGGGGTCCGAAATGCTGTCTTCCATTCGTCTCCAGGGGCATTACGGATGAGATGGTAAGCTCCGCGAAGGTCCAGCTTAGTATAAAAGGAAGCTCCTCGAACTGCCTCCAGGATGTCAGGGATTAATGGCATAGGATATTTGTCTGCCACTGTGATCTTGTTAAGACCCCTGTAGTCGATACAAGGTCGAAGTTCATCAGTCTCCTTCTTTGGGATGAAGAAGAGAGAGGCTCCGGCCGGGGAAACTGACTCAGTAATGAGCCCGTTCCTTAAATTGGTTTGGAGATATTCTTTAAGGACTACCTTTTCTTGTTGGGAAAGGACGTACATTCTCCCAAACGGGATGGGTTTGTCAGGAAGAAGTTCAATGTGACAGTCATCTCTTCTATGAGGCGGTAGAGTAGGGAACTGGGGATTGGAGAAGACAGACTGATACTTCGAATAGCATTCCGGAACAATCTCCAAGTTGTTTATTGAAGATACTGGTGAAGGGATCGAGTTTTCAGTCGGAATGTAGATGCCAACTGATTCCTTGGCTAAACAATGGCTGACACAGTATTCCGAGCCGAGGAAGAGAGTACCTGCTGTCCAATTTATAAAGGGGTTATGTCTCCTTAACCAGGGGAGACCCAATATAATGGGGAAATGGGCTGCCTTGATTAGATCGAAAGTTATGGTCTCTTTATGTGAGGCTATTTGACAGACAACAGGTTCTGTCTGTTCTCGGATAGGGCCGGAACTTAGTGGATGACCGTCAACTCCTTGGATAGGAGTGACCATCGCTTTGGGTATACAGTTAATTCCTTGTTTATTGGCCCATTGATCATCAACGAAATTCCTTGCAGCTCCGCAGTCTACCAGACCAGGTACGTTCTGTACCATCTGAGCGTGAAAAACGAGAGTAACAGAAATAATAATCATATTGTGAGTGGTTGCTACTGAATCCAGATTTACGGGGATTCTCTTTGGGGAATCAGAATCTTGTACCCCTACCGTTGTTCCCCCTGCGGTAGGGCTTTGAAGTTTCCCAACCCCTTAGCTGGAGTGCGTCGGGGAGGAACTAAAGGACAATCTCGTAACTTATGAGATGCGGCTCCGCAATACATGCATAGTCCCAAACTCTTCCTTCTCTCCTTCTCTGCTGCCGATAAGGGTCCTCTCACTGTTCCTATTTGCATAGGCTCGTCAGAAGCTATAGGTTTATTTGTTATGGCGGGATAATCGAGTTGGGATCGTAAGCCTCTAGTCTTCTTCTTTTCAGAAGAACGTTCATGTAAGCGGTAATCGATTTGCATGATGAGTGTTATCATATTCGCTAGATTTGCCGGACGCGGAACCTTAGCTACCTCATCCTTTAGTTCGTCTGAAAGCCCTCGTCGGAATAAGGTGAGCAACCAATCGTCTGGCCATCCTAACTCAGAGGAAAGCTGTTTGAAGAGAGTGATATAGGTAAGTAGGTCTTTGTTACCTTGTCTAAGATCTAACAGTCTTTCTTGCGTGGACACTGAGATCTCTTGTCTACTGAACATTGATTTCAAACTGTTGGTGAAAGCAGAATAAGAGTCCAAGATCACATTATTAGAGGTCACCAAAGGTGTAGCCCAGGCCAAAGCAGGTCCGGCCAAATGTGAAATCACAAAGCTAACCTTATCTTTGTCCGTGGGAAAGAAGCGGGACTTAAAGGTAAACTGCACAGTGCAGCTATCAAGAAACTCCTTAAGTTTGTGTGGATCTCCGTCAAACTTGCCTGTAATCAAACTTACTGGGGGAGAGTCTGAGAAGGCACGAATAACCTGTTGCCGTAATTGAGCATTATCCTGTTTGAGAGCCTGCATCTCTAGGGACATTGATTGCATGGCGGCCATAAGTTGTTGCATTTGCTGTTCCATTGAATCTCAGTCTGCAGTAGCCTTATTTATTTTTATTTTTTAGGCGTCGCTAACTGTTACAGAATACTAGATTCTTAGACTAGGTTCAATGGATCTTTAAGAACCCCCGATTAAATAGGTCTGGAGGTCTTACCTGAGCAGACTGATATGTTCAACGGGAAGCAAATGCTGAACTCAAGAATCTCCCCGACCAACGCGTCAACCTCTCAACCGGTAGGGAAACCCAGAGTGAGAGGTATGCGCCAGTCAGGGAAACCCTCTGGGGAAGAAAACCCTGGTCGAGCGCAGGATCCGAAGATTGGAGTGTGGTTCGCAGGCTGATGACGCCAATTCGATCGTGGCGTAGAGTATCGGAAGACTGCTTCTGGAGAGGGAAGAAATGAGAAGCGAAGTGATGAATAGCAGAAGTATAGGAAGGGGAATGGGGAAAACAGGAAAGAGACTAATTCCCCTGACCTCTTAACCAGCCGGATTGTAAATACCAGGAGAGAAGCTGAGAATATGAGACACGGAGAGGGCGACTGGAACACAAGTCTGTCAGAAGGAAGTAAAGGTGAGTAAGCCCATAGAATCAAATCCTACAATACCTGAAGAAAGATTCAGAAAGGGACTTGGACGGGAGTATTTGTTATTACCCAGAATGCAGTAACTCGAGAACTCAAAGGCAGCGTTTCAGAATGAGACGCAGGATGAATCCGGGGGATTTGTGTCAACAAAGAATGCTGAAAAGAGAATCTGGAAAGTTAAGAGAAGAGGGGTTAGTAATGGTCAGAGGTAAGAGGTTTCTGCTGAAGATTTGAGATTGCCTAGTTGCGAACTCACGGAGCATCTGCTAGTACAGTAGCGACGCGAAGAGCTGGAAGTCTCTGTGTCCTATGAAGAGTCACGTGAGCGGTATGCCGTACCTCTGGCGAACGTGAGAGGACTGGAACGGTGATAGCGGAACCGTTCGTACTGCGATCCACCATCTTGAAGGTACCATTCCGAATGGAGCCACAGAGCCGGCTTCTAGACCAAAGGGACCAGCGCTTCGTGAGTGTAACACCCATACAAGATGTAGAAGGGACTCTTCCCGGTACCCGAATGAACTGAATTGTTGTAAGCATATTAAGCTATTCAAAGGATGTCCTTCCAGTTACTCTCCGACTGTTGTAGCATGCATCGTAAATATTGCTCGAGAGTCTGGTTTGTTCTCTCGATTTGCCCGTCGGTCTGGGGATGATGGCTGGTCGAAAGTCTTACATTGATTTGAGCTAATCGACAACAGCTACGCCAAAAGTGGGAAATAAACTGGCTCCCCCTATCTGAGATTAGTACTGACGGGAAGCCGTGTAGCCGGACGATGTTTTCAAGAAATACTTTGGCTAGGACTGATGCTGAAGGTAAGCCTTTTAGCGGAATGAAGTGGGCCATTTTAGAAAACAGGTCCACAATAACAAGAATGGTGTTGTACCCGGAACAGGAGGGTAAGTCTGTGATGAAGTCCATCGAAAGGGTATGCCAGGGACACGGTGGGATGTCTAATGGTTGCAGAAGACCAGCCGGCCTCTTCTTCTGACCCTTGTTTTGAGCGCACACACCGCAGGACATCACAAATTCCTTTATGTCTTTTCTCCACGAAGGCCACCAGAAGTGTCTCTTCACCTTTTCTGTGGTTTTGGCAATGCCAGGGTGACCCTCAATTAATGAATCATGATAGCAGGAGATTACCTGTCTTTGTAAATCGGAGTGTGGTAGGAACAATCGTCCTTGGAAATAAGGCAAGTCATTGCTTACGGTGAAATCTTTTCCTTTTTGTAACCAGTTCAGTAAGTCTGGTGAGGTTACAAGTTGTTTAGTTTTTTCTTCAGTATCCTCAATGTATTGTGAAGAAATCAGACCCACGATCCTTTGTTCAGGAATTATTGGTACAGGTTCTGGATTGGCAACGTTATCTCCCATTCCAATTTGGGAAAGAGCATCCGCTTTGCCGTTCTTGTTGCCGGGGCGATAAGTGATCACAAAGTCAAATTCAGCAAAGAATAGAGCCCAGCGAAGCTGTCTGGAGGTTTGAGCCTTGGCGGTTTTCAGATACTGCAGATTTCGATGATCGGTGATCACTGTGACGGTGTGTCTGGCCCCGAGGAGATAATGCCGCCATGCCTTAAAGGCTGATTTAATCGCTAGAAGCTCTTTGTCTGTGATGGTGTAGTTGATCTCAGGCGCCGAGAACTTCCGAGACCAGAATGCCACAGGATACAGTTGGTTCGTCTCTGGATCTCTTTGTGATAGGACTGCTCCCATTGCTAAGCTGGAGGCGTTGGTTTCAACGATGTAAGGGAGGTCCGGGCATGGTTGTTTCAGTATTGGCGCCGAGGTGAATTTAGCCTTTAGCTCTTGGAAGGCTTGTTCTGCTTCTGCGGACCATTCAAAGCGTTTATTTTTTCTTAAGAGGGCGGTGATGGGTTGTACCACTCGTGAAAACTCTGGAATAAATCTACCGTAAAAATTGGCAAAGCCTAGCATGATTTGAACGCCTTTCACGGAAGTAGGAGACGGCCATTTGAGGATAGCGTCTACCTTTCTCGAGTCCATGTGGACTCCTTTGGGTGTCAGAATAAATCCCAAAAATTCGACCTCAGTGACATGAAAAACACATTTTTCGAGCTTGGCAAAAAGTTTATGTTGGCAAAGTTTTTCAAGGACCGCCCTTACATGATTTCGATGGTCAGCTTCTGAAGATGAGTACACAAGAATGTCATCTATGTAGATGACAACGCAGACATCAATGAGCTCTCTGAGGACATCATTCATAAAATATTGGAAGGCGGCCGGTGCATTGCATAGTCCAAAGGGCATCACTTGGTATTCAAATAGCCCATACTTAGTGCGAAAGGCCGTCTTCCATTCATCTCCTTCCTTGACCCGTACCAAGTGATAAGCTCCCCGGAGATCAAGCTTAGTATAAATACAGGCGTTTTTTACCTGGTCAAGGAGTTCCGGGATCAGAGGTAAGGGGTACCGGTTTTTTACTGTTATCTGGTTCAGAGCACGATAATCTATACAGGTTCTGAGGTCACCTTCTTTTTTTAGTACGAAGAACAGAGCCGAGGATGCAGGGGACTTCGACGGACGGATAAAGCTATTGGCCAGGTACTGGTCTAAATACTGTCGCAGATGAAGGTTCTCAGGCTCGGTAAGGGCGTAAATCCTACTGCAAGGGAGAGTTGCACCGGGTAGCAAATCTATCTGACAATCGTATGATCTGTGGGGTGGCAAGGTGTTAGCCTGTTCCTTTTGAAAAACATCTTGGAACTCTCGATACTCTAGAGGTAATTGTGGACCGTCAGCCGTTACTGACGCTAGGCCAATGTTGGGTCGTGGATAACAAGTTGGTGTGCACTCTGGGAACTTTATCGTCTTTGCTCGCCAATCAATCTGAGGATTGTGTTTCTCCAACCAAGGAATCCCTAGAATCACTTGGAATTGAGGAGCCTTGATCACGTTGAACACAATTACCTCCTGATGCCCGTCTTGGCCTAGTATCGTCACTTCAATAGTGGTATGCGTCACTGGTCCGGAGGCGATTTCCGTCCCATCCACCGTGGTAATGACGTCTTTAACCACCTTTGGACAAAGAGGTAAGTTCATCCTGGAAGCCAATTCGCGGTCCACATAATTTCCAACTGCTCCGCTATCAATGTATGCCTTAATTGCATGCAAACGATCCGGTTGCTCTAGGTTTACGAGGACCATTGGCATTATGAAGTGCGAGGTCAAAGAACTGGTTTTTACGCTCGGCAAGCGGACCTCTACACTTGTAGGGCGAGGTCGTTTCCCGGCTCAGGCTTTTCAGAACTCTTATCAGAAGCTCCCACTGTCTTCTTAGGTGGTTTCACCGGGCAATCTCGAAGAAAATGTCCTGAATTTCCACAATAGAGACATAGTTGCATTTGTCGTCTCCTGTCGCGTTCTTTCTGGGTTAGGGGACCCTTTAGAACCCCAATTTGCATAGGTTCGACGGCTTCAACTCCTTTGGTGTGACTTTGAGGCTTAGGGAACACTCGTGTTTCAAACCTGGATCGATCCGCCTTTCTGTTTTGTAGTCTGTGATCCAATTGGACCACCAAATCAATGTACTCTGAACAATCCTGAGGAGGATTCACTACCTGGGCAAGGACGTCTTTGAGTTCGCCACGCAAACCCCTGTGAAAAAGCGTGATTCTTTTGTCCTCAGGCCATCTGGTTTCCACGATTAGCCTATTGAATGATGCAATGTAGGCCAAAAGATCTTGATTGCCCTGTCGTAGGGAAAGGAGTTCGTTGTCCAGGGCCTGCCCCTGGGAATGCCTTGCAAAAAGTATTTCCATATTTGCCTGGAAGGTCGGGAAATCACAGAGGATCGGGTCATCCTGTGTAACCAGAGGGATCGACCAATCAGCGGCACTGTCGCTAAGATACGAAAGCACAAAGGCTACCTTAGTCTGGTCAGTCGGAAAGGCTGCAGGTCTACAAAGAAAGTGCAATCGGCATTGATTAATAAACACCGCAAACCTTTTAGGGTCACCAGAGAAGCGTTCAGGCGGTGCCAATGGCACATTTCCGGGTAGGTTGATTTGAACAGGATTGGCTGAAGCCGCTGGGATATAGCTCCCTCCTGAATTAGGTAGCGGGGTTTGCCCCGCTTGTGTCTGTAATAACTGTCTGGCGAGATCATCAGTTAGTTCTTTTGATATTATCAATTCCCTCCTAAGGGCATTCGTTTCCTGGCGGGCAGCATGAACTTCAGCTCTTAATTCCCCTAATAACTGGACCAGTTGGTCTGTGTCAAAAGTTTCCATAGCGCCTGGGTAGGAGGTTATTGGTGGGCTTCGCGTTCTGTAACGCTCACCTGATTCCCACGGAGGCGCTGATCCCGGCTGGGCTGCTATTGTTTCTTCAATTGAGAAGCGTAGAGCTCGGACGACTCTCAGGACTGGGCTTCCTCTTATCGAATATCTGACTTGCAGGGTAAGTTTTCTGCAGGTGGAAGAAAAAGGGTTAATCACCGTTTGATGGGATTCCTTCTCCCACCAATCGCCAGTTTCTCCCACAGCCTAGCTTTCTACTTGTCTCGGCGAGCTCTCACCTTAGGCGTATAAATGCTGAGCTCTCCATCCTGCGTCTGGTGCAGGGGTGCGTGGATTCCAGTTACGTCACTGGATGAGTTCAGTGTTGAGGCTCAAGTCTTTTGCGGCCTTAGTTGTGGCACTGGTGCTGGGATGCCGAAGAGCGATGCCGCCGTTACTGCACGAGCGGATGCCTGTAAGTATACTGTAGTCTTTAGGCTTTAAAAGATGGGCACCTCAATAATGTCCCTTTTCCTTTGTTTCAGGCCTCGGGATGCTGTGGGTGTAGTTTTCCGTTGCCGCTGCATGTGCCGATGCACGTAAGTATAATGTTCGTTGGCCGCTTTTAATGGCACCTCTAATAATGTCCTTTTTCTAGTTTTCAGTTGCCGGGATGCTGCGGGCTTTATATCCGTTGCCACTGCACTTGCCGATGCACGTAAGTATAATGATCGTTGGCCGCTTTTAATGGCACCTCTAATAATGTCCTTTTTCTAGTTTTCAGGTGCTGGGATGCTGCGGTTGATGCGGCCGCTTCTGCGCATGCAAAAACTGGTAAGTTAAGATGAATGCGACTGCCTTCACCCGAACCCCTTTTTAATTATGTCCTTTGCCTTTCAGGTGCAGAGAAGCTGCCGATGAGAAGGCCGCGGTTAGCTCCGTTGCAATCACGGATGGGTCAGGTAAGCGGGCGCGGCTGCGAGCGAGTTGCACTTTTCTAACCTTATGTTTATTCTTTGCAGGTTTTGCCGGTGACTGGATTCCGGGATCTGGTAAGTATTGTTCTGTGTCTTTCTTCATCCACAGGTTGCTGCGCGGAAGCTGAAGATGACTCTGGACCTGGAATGCAGGAGCCGACTCGGTGAGCGTCCTGCTGCTGCTGCAGAATAACGCGAAGCACGTGTTTTCCATCGGGCGTGGTTTAAATAGCAGAGAAGTGCTTCCAGTGTGTGTTCTTCCACCGGTTCCACCCAGGTAAGAAAAGAGTTCCTGAATGGAGGGAATGGAGGGAATAGTTCCTCCCAGCCCTGACCCCCAAAGGCGCCAGGACACGGTCCAAAGGGCCCCTGTAGGGGTCTGCTGGGTCCAGAGTAGTGGAAGACGGGTCTGCTTCCGAGGGCGCTGGGCCAGTCCTGGCCCCTCGGGAGTAGCGCCCATGACACTAAAATCATGATCACTCAAGCTACACAGACCATGATGCCATCTTCTATTTCAGTGTGCACCTGTGAGAAACATGAAAGAAAGAGATCATCTTCTGATACCTATTATCCAACTCAAGATGAGATTGATAAAATTGACCTTGTCAAATTAGCTAAATCACATCATGAGAGATTGAAAATATTAGAAAAATTAATGATAACTAAAACAATGATACCAAAACTATCTAGTGAGGTACCCCAAAATGTGCAGAAAAAAGAGTTCAGCGAGGTTGTTCCATCTCCCACCACTACATCTTCATCTACTCCGGATAGTCCATCTGATCTTGTTGAAATTATTGATCAACAAGAATACACAAGGAATGTGGAGGAGCCTGATGTATCTACTGTAAAGGAGGGCCAATCACATCAGGGTTGGAAGTTTTTCATGTCTAAAAAGGCAATGAAACTACACCAAAGAGCGTTAAAATGAGAGGAAAAAATAAAAAACCGCACTATTAGCAAATCACCAAATATAATGGAAGGGAAAAAAAAGCTCCAACCCTCAAAGAAAAAAGAAAAACCACTCAAATTAAGCGAGAAACAGATGTCTCATGTAAATGATCTTGATTTTAGTCAGTTAGACGCTGAATCACGTGTGCATCTCCAAGTGGAACTTCCACAAGAACACACAAAGAAAGGTACGGTGAAATTACAACAGGAGACCAGCCCAGATATCGTGCAAAAGGCTGTGGGAGATCAACATCCAACAACAAAAAATGCCTTCTCAATCCCAGCATATAAAGGCACAGTCCTCTAATTTGAAACAAATGAATTTAGCTGGATTTTACCAGGTTACCAAAAACAAAACAACTTTTAAGAGAGATGGAAGGGATGGACACTGTGACGAAATAATTAAACTTAAAGGTCCTCAATCAACCGATGATTTAAAAAGTGTGAATACTGCTTTAGATCAGCCCACCCCGCAGATGCTAGGTTCCGATAGTTTAGGCACTCAAGATATAACTCAAGCTGAACTATCTGACAACATTGATAAAGGGGACATAAGGGAATCTTCTAGTGATTCGAATAAAAATCAATCTTTAGAGGGTTTGGGAGGTGATCGACAGCAAATAGGACTTAAAGTTGGTGGAAATTTAAGTCCCGCAGCTGAAGCAAATGAGAAGCAAATAGATGTGTTGGAACCACGGGAGAGTGTTGAGACCATGAAGGATATGCAACTGGTTATTGGATGGAGTAGTGACTTACAGACCTTGGGGAATGATAGAATTAATCAGTCACATCTCCTACATATGTTTAAAAAATACCCACCTTAAGAAACCTGAATACTAATGATATTGAGTGGATCAAACTCCCCATCCTAATAATCACAGAATGGTATGCAAGGTTCAATCTACCTTAATTCTAAAAATTCTATGGGAACAAAATTAAAACTTTGCGATGTTGGGCTATGAAATGCATGGTTTTGGCAACATGGATGAGTTGAATAAATGTATAGAATTTCAGGAACATCACATTTTAAGTGCCCCAATGTCAGGTGCGAATTTGAGTGCTGATACATGTACCACACAAAACTTAATTACCCAGCTTACTTCTGTTGTCAATGCAATCAGGGGACTGGCTGGTTTTGAATCTCTTCTCAAAGAAGTTGGGTCTACACACTCTTCACAAGGCCATTCATAACCTTCTCCAATTTCAATAGTGAGCTGGAATTGCTGTGGTTTTAACAACTTAAAGAAATGTGTTTCGAACAATATGTTACCATCCAGCTCAAGTGTAATAATGATACAATTACTGATGTAATGTTTTGTAAAGGTTTAAATAAACCAAATACAAATGAAAAAAAAAAAATGATACAAGAGACTATGGTGGTTAATTTCCTTCATATAGATGGTTTTACCGCCTTTAATCACCCAGCAAAGCGGGGGGAGTCTGGTCGTCCATTTGGTGGTTTATTGACGCTTGTTAACAATGCTTGTAAAATTGATGCAAACCTGATTTACTCTTCCGATGCTTTATTAATCATCGAATTTTTAGTTGGTGCCACCTTTACAATTTTGATTAACCTGTATTGCAAGCCGGGTGCAGGTTCATGTATGAACACCATCAACAAATTAGATTCCATGTTGCAAAGTTTAACTGTGAGGAATGATGAGTATAATGTTATCCTAGGAGGTAATTTTAATGCTGCCCTTAGTGGTTACACTTGCTCTAATTCATTCTCAATAAGAAATGATCATACAGCTTGTGTAGCTGAACTAGGGTATGTATGGTCGAAGTTTCTACATAACTGGAATATGCATATTATGTCCCATGCATTAAATCAGAAACAATGTACATGGGCTAGAGGTACATCATGCTCGATGATAGATTATTTTGTTTTTTCGGAAAGCTTGCTTCAAATTGCTACAGCTATTGATGTGAAAACCATGCATTGTAGTGATCATTTGATGCTGAACCTAAAGTTGAAATATTCGCTGGAATATCACAAGAAAATTAGTCATTTATCATTAATTGAAATAGATCAACCTACAAAGTCGGTTAGATGGAACCCAAAACTATGTCGGGAATTTGCATATTTGGTAAATCGTGATATTTGGGGCATGCGTTCTATGCCAGCATTGGTGTGGAATAAAAACAAGATCATGAAACTAAATACAAATATGATGAAATTTCACTTGTCAGCTCTAGCCAATGCACAAAAAAGCTGTGTGAGTCTACGTTTCTGCAAATTTACTGACCAAATTGTGGAAATTAAACGCAATCGTAACAGGGATATTAGAAGTGCTAAATCCTCAATTGCTGACTATGGTGAATATACCAGTACCTTTGTTTTGTTGAGATTATAGAGTCTTGTGGCCCCCCTACTGGTATGTTACCCCCGGGGCAGACCACTGTGGCTACAGAGTGGCCCTTTCTTCTGCATATATGTTAACTGACAACCTTGGTTGTTTAGTGGTCGGGGTTCTTTTCCCCCTCCAAAATTCTCTCCAGTCTTTTGAGGCCTCATTTAATTTTCTACAAATTAGCCACACTTAGGCTCCTTACAGACAAGCATCCACCTATTTTCTCTTTGCTTTGTCTCCATTTATATTAAATCTCTCTGTTCCCCTATTGGTTCCAGTTCTGCATGGGCCCCTCTACCTGCGTGCGTCTGTAGGTCACCAGGCTCCAAGAGGTTGGTTTGGCAGATAGGGCCGAAAATGCAACCCTCAGCTATTCTGAGGAGGAAATAACTGAGCTAACCCGTGGCCCTTCCTTCTTTGACCCACCGGACCCCAACCAGCCCTCTACTTTATCAAACACTGCTGATGATCTGTTAAAACTTTAAAAAAAGACCTTCCGCACCGAACTTCACGGTCATTTCCTCTGGGAATATTTGAAAAAAAGCATTATACCAAATGGTCTAATAGTGCGCAATGAACCTAGATTATTTCTAGAAGATAAAGAATACACTACCAGCTTTAGCTACATTGCCACAAAGTGCAGTCGAGATCTAATGGTATTGACCATTACCACTGCACAGCAAATTAGTACTGATCTACAGAAATCTTTAGATGCAGAAGAAACACAATTCAAGAAAAATACTTTACTTACTGATATAGAGGTACAACTTTCCAATATAAATAAGCAATTTGAACAGTTTAAGGTCAACACATTGACCAAGAAAACCAACAAGTTGAATAAGGATATCAAAGAGTTCAAGACGGAAATCATATATCCTTACACGGCTGAAGGTTACATTGATTCCCTCAAAAAACAGGGAGGGGGACCTCAATCTTCGCCCTGCGGTAGACGCAACAGAGTCAACTTCTCAGGATCAAGTAGCTCTGGTTCCTCCACTGGAGGCCCTCAGCAGAACTTTCCTCCCTTTCAGGGGTATCCTTTTGGTCAACCACAATATCAGGGCCCCTATCCACCACCGTTTCCTTTTTTAGGCAGAGAAGGACAAGGCGGAGAATGGGGTCCCCCGCCTTGGAACGCACCCTACCAGGGACAACGAAGACGTCCCAGGAAACGGAGGCGGTAAACCAAACCCCTGATAACAACCAGTTACCCATTTACAATTTGGGCAATTTTCATTTGACTCCATGTCAAATTTCTCTTTTAGCCAAGGGCCTCTCTTTCGTCCCTACTGGTGACACAGACTGGTACAAAACTGAAACTGATATTCGCCGGTTTTTTCGCAACATAAGACTCCGGGTCTTTTTTCAGGACCATAGTGAACAAGAAATTGATCCCGACACGGGCTTACATCCCCAATCATCCTTTACACCCACAGATAGCCAAATACCTGATGATCTACTCACTTTCGAGAAATGTGTGTTGAGAGACATTAGACAATTGAAGAGGACCAAACATATAGTTCACCATAATTTAACTAAAGGTGAGAGACAAGCTTTGAAAGACCTATCAAGTACCAGGGACATGATAATTAAACCGGCCGACAAGGCTGGTGGCATTGTCCTTATGACAACTGATCAATATACTGACATGATTATGACCTTACTGAATGACAGAACCAGTTATCAAACACTCAGGAAGGACCCCACCGGAGATATGAAAATTGCAATCTCCGAAATGGTCACCTACGCTTGTGATAGAGATTGGATTACTGATAAAGAATCTAAATTCCTGACCACATCACCAAACCGTACACCATGCATATATGCCCTCCCTAAAATTCAGAAAAATATACAAAACCCACCGGGGAGACCCATAGTTTCAGGGTGTGGCTCCACTTTGGAGCCATTAGGTCAATTCATTGATCACTTTCTTAAACCTTTGAGCAGTAAAACTAGATCATACCTCAGGGACACCATGCATACCATCCAGGTCTTTGAAAATTTGCCATTCAACAGTTCCCAACAAATCCTGGTAACTATGGACATTAAGGCACTATATACCTCCATACCACAAGACAAAGCCATTGACTGTGTATATGAACATCTCATCCGTGAATATGCCCAACCAGGATCATACCGAGTCCGTCCAGAGTTCATCATTGAACTGTTGACCTTTGCCCTCAACAAAAACTTCTTTACCTTTGACAACCAGTTCTTTCTTCAAATCAAAGGTACAGCTATGGGGGCCACTTTTGCTCCGAGTTTAGCCATTTTATTCATGGCCTCTTTTGAGGATCAATACATCTACAACCAGACCAACCAATGGGAGGCCAAAATCTCCCATTGGCATCGGTATATTGATGATATCATCTTCATTTGGTCAGGAGATGTTGCATCCCTCCAAAGTTTTTTAACATGGCTTAACACTTGCAACAATAATATTCAATTTACAATGGAGCATAGCACTACATTGATACACTTCTTATACCTTGAGATCTCATGTTTGGCAAATAAAATTACTTGCAACCTTTTTAGGAAACCTACTGATCGTAACACCCTTCTGCACTACCAGAGCAATCACCCTCAACACATAAAACAAAACCTTCCCTATGGCCAATTTTTGAGGATCAGACGGAATTGCACCCACCTTGATGAATTCTATGCCAATGCTGAAGCACTTGGCACCAGATTACGCTCACGCGGTTATCCTACTAGACTGGTGAACACCGCTTCCAAACGAGCCAGATTCACGGACAGAGATTCCTTGCTAACACCTAGGCCTAAATCAGACGCACACAAAAATGAAGGACTCACCTGTGTGGTCACACATGGGCCTAATACCTTCAATTTCAAAAAAGTTATCAAAAAGCACTGGCCAATAGTCAGATTACAATTGATTGATGAACCCATACCCAGATTCGCCTTCAAGAGAGCGAAAAACATTAGGGAACACTTGGTTCACTCTTCATTCTCCAGACCTCCACCACGTACTGGCCTTTGGAATTTACGCAAAACCACAGGTCACTACCCCTGTGGATCTTGTTCAGTGTGTAGATTCACTAAGAAAATTCTCACATTTAATATCGGTACCCAACAGTGGACTTTGAACAACTTAACCAATTGTAAGAGCAATCAAGTTATTTACTGCATCGAATGCCCATGTGGCCTTCGTTACGTAGGACAAACCATGCGCAAAGTTGGCATTCGTATTTCGGAGCATCGCTCCCGCATTCGATGCAAGAATCTTACCTCCCCATTGGTCTCACACTTTCTGGCCAATAACCACACCCCGGATGACATTCTGTGGTGGGTGCTTGATAGAATCCATACTGGTCAGAACATTCAAATCAGACTCGTAGAGTTGGAAAGAAGATGGATCTACAGAATTGACTCACTGGAACATGGTCTCAATGAACAAACTCCTTTTTAAGACCCCCATTCACAGGGATATACATTTCCACTTCCGCAGGAATTATGTATGACCCAGCTCTTTTGGAGTAGGGACCCTCCAAACAACTATTCCAGGGTCCGTTACCCACTTCTGTCCTTTTTGATTTATACAGAGGCACTTTTCATTCCATCCCCCGTTGCATGAGCCTGCCTCTCATTCCAATCCATGAACGTCAGGACCTCACAGAGCTTGACTCTCTGTTGTCCCCATTGCTTACCCCCAACAATAACCAAAAACCCTCCCCCTCCCATCCCCTCCCTTTTCCCATTGTCCAACTCCGGTATGGACATTCTGTGACATCAACTTCGCTGCAACTCAGCACATGCAGCTGTTTTCTTGCATTTTTTGCTCTCCCCAGGTACATACCTGTTATCCTTCATGCACCGATCACAAATGATAGCAACATCAATCTATGTGCAGTCCCAGTCGATTGGACTCCCATGAGAGACATGATCTCTCCCTCTTCACAGAGCGAGCACGGGAAGACGGACGATCACTCGCCTCACGGGCGGTGAAGTCCTTTCTAGGAACGGACATACCACGGGTTCGTTATCTCCCACCCCCCTGCGTCACCACTGGCCGGCCCCAGCACACACCCACCTGCCATTCATTCTCTCAGCAGGCCCTCATTGGTTGCAGCGCGATCTGCAAGGACCTCCCGACACGTCTCTGAGACACGCGCAACGTGGTTGCCAGGACAACCGTCCTCCTTCGGCTCTTCCTTGCCTTCAGCCTGAACTCACATGGCAGGCTGTAGAGAGCAAGACACGCAGCAGTTTCCCTGCGTTCTCTCCTCCTTTTTGCTACGATCGGGGAGCCGCGCTCCTCATGAATACAGGCAAGTCCTTCCAGCCTTTTCCTCACGGATACGGCTGACAGCACCTACCAGTGGAGTGGCCAACCACCATTCTTAGACACGGGCACATTCTCTTGCCCCTCTAACAATCTTCATTTACATTGCTTTTTGAACATTTTTCTTTTCTCTTGTTTTTCCCCCATTTCATGTTGGTTTCCCATGCAGCATCGCACATTGAGGTTCCCACAACGACAAGAACCAACTAATCGGAGTTCTCATCCACAACTGGTCTGTGTGGAGCCAGATGTCTCCAGTCACCAAGTGAACTGGCCACCCTTCTTCTCGTCTATCCACTATTTTATGAAGAAGACACCCTTCAGGTAAATCCTTGTTCCTGACTAGCTCCTTCTTATGCATACCATCTTCCCTCCATTCCACTCACGCCTTCCATTATCCGTACACCCCAACGGTTATATCTCTCTTTTAGGCTCCAGACGTTTTGCCAGCCCAGGGATGATGACAACTGGATCACCACGAGTCCCCAGTGTTTCTACCCACTTCCTCGCCTCAGCCATTCGTGTACACCCTACACACCCCAATCAATAAGCCTCAAACGGCTCCATCTATACCACCTACCTTAGGTAAGTGATTCATCACCCCTCCAGCCAGTCCTGCCTCTTCCACTCGGACCTTGACTTGCCGACCAGCGGATACTGACTAGGGGACCCATGCACTACTCCTCCAAAGGGGACCCAATGCCACCATCTGTCTATCTGCCCTTATTTGGGGGGGGTTCATTGGTATTTTACCAGAGGCTTCCCTCTTTACATGGGACTTTGTTGTATGTGGCTATGAGATATATCTCAGACTTGACCAGGGTCGAAGTCTGACCTATAGATTATTTCTCACTTTACATGCAGATTTTATAGTACAGATCAATTTTTACTCCTGATTGATTTCACATTCTTATTTTTCTTGGTTACTTATCCCCCTTTTTCCTCTACCATTTTTTCTCTCCTTTTACTAATGCAGGGTCCTGCCAATTATCGCCCTGATGAAGGCGGAGTACATTCCTTCCACATGAAGAGTACTTTTCACTGATTCTGTTCCGCCGAAACGCTTCTTTCAACCAGATGGGAAACGAGGTCCTTTACAGAACATTTGTGATTTTCCGGGACCTTGTTACTTTTGTGGCATTGTCCACCGATGGGCCTGTGTTACTTGTTTGAAGCACCCTCATCTCATGTTGTTTGTTCATTCCCCCTGTAGCGTAGGAAGACCCTATCCCGACACACAAAACCTTTAGTTTTGGGAATTTATTCTAATCGCTAAAGAATACTGTTTACTTGCTTTACTTCTTATATTTTTTAGCAAGATCACTCTTAGCATTAACTCGAATAGAGTGACAGTTGGACCTATTTCTCGTTTTCGGTTCAATCTAGTACCCCAGTGACAAAATAACTGGTTTTCTGTCGATATTGATAATTGCTTTATGTTTTTTCCTTTATGTACTAATTCTTATTTTTTGATTGTTTGAAAGTTTCCATACTCAATCCACAAAAGTGAAATGGATGTTATTGATTGTATATGTTCTTCTATGTTGGATTTTATTACATGCACCACCTTTTTGATATAAAGTTTTAACATCAATATCTCTAAAAATGTGTATGTTTATTTTCAAGGAGTGCTCTAGTACAAATAATTGTATGTAACATAGATAACCACTATGGTTATATAGGTTGAGATCGGGTGAATATTCCTAATTCATTTACACTTCACACTGGCTAACCTTGAACATACCAGTACCTTTGTTTTGTTGAGATTATAGAGTCTTGTGGCCCCCTACTGGTATGTTACCCCCGGGGCAGACCACTGTGGCTACAGAGTGGCCCTTTCTTCTGCATTTATGGTGAATTTGCAACAGCAAAAAAAAAGATACAGTTACGTTGCAGACAAAATATTAAGACGACTAAGATTTACCAACACTTAGGAGAAAATCAACAGCTCATAGCACTCTTATGTAAGCGTAAAATCAAGGATATCTGGGGTATACTACGCTCCCAGGGGAAAAAAGAGACAACCGATTTTCCATTCCGCTATCTCTGCCAAGACATGGACTGAGTATTTATTGCATAGATACCAGTTACCGTCAGAGTTTAAAGCTACAAATATTTCTGCCCTTACTGAAAGGATAGTTTGTGAATGTCCCTGGACCCTGACAGACGTTGTATGGGCAATTAAAAAAATATCATATTCTAAGGCGGCGGGCCCTGATGGGATACCAGCCTGCGCATTCAAGGACGATCCCTTTTTTTGGGCAAAAGTGATTAAGCCAACTTTCGAATTGATTTTTGAGACTAAGATCATACCTAAATCATGGCTATGTGCCATAATAATACCTATCCATAAAATAGGGCCAATTGACAATCCTGCTAATTTCCGTCCAATATCCTTAATTGACGTCTCAGCAAAGGTTTTTGCTATGCTGTTGCTTAGGGAATTAGAGACGTGTGTTGCTAATAAGAATATGCTATCAAAATATCAAGTAGGATTTCGTAAGTCTATGGGAACCACCCTTAATGCAACAATTCTTGCCCATTTATTAGAATCGTCACTCACCTCTACCTCGGGGGCGGTCTTTATGGCATCTTTGGACCTCTCTGCTGCCTTCGACAGCGTTATAAGGGACAGGTTATGGAACAAGTTACTGGACCATGGAGTCCCTGAGCAGTTAGTATCACTTATAGCACTATTGCATTGTAACACATCATATATGGTGAGGATTGAACAGGATGGAACCAGTACTGAAGCTATACATACAGAGATAGGCGTCAAACAGGGCTGCCAATTGGCAGCCATCTTGCTTAATCTGTACATATGTGATGTCGACAAACTGTAGGAAAAATTGTTGGTATTTCCAGTAAAATTGGGTGATACCCGCATTAATTGGTTGGCCTTCGCTGACGATATTATTCTATGTGATGGCACTCCATTTGGCCTGCAGACGAAGCTAAATGTGTTTCACGAGTATGCAAAAAGTAACAATCTTGCAATGAATGTGAATAAATCAAATATAACGGTATTCGCCAATAGAAAAAAGGTTTGCCGATACACATGGAAAATGAACAACATGGTGATTCAACAGGGTGATTCAGCGTGTGATAAAAACAAGGTACTTGGGTTATAACCTTTGTGATTCGAACTCTTTGACTATGTGGAATGAGACGTTGACTCAGAAAGCAATTCTACTTATATCACAAATGAAGGTTCTATACTATAAATATGCGAAGTTTTCTCTAAAACCATTGTTTGAATTTTACACCCTAAAAGTGGAACCTGTTTTACTGTATGGTCTTGACTTGTGCATTTTGGATTTAACATCAATTCTTATTAGGATCCCAGGAAAAATATAGAAGAGCGTGTTGAGCCTACACAAATCATCTTCTAACTCAATCATAATTCATGAACTCGGGCTGAATTTGTTAGCCTCAAAATTTTGGTGGCGCAAGTTAATGAACTATTGTAAAATGCTGTATCCTCCTCCTTATTCACTGTACCAAGACTTCTGGGAAATGGTCACCAAACAATATCCCTCATCAATCCAACGTTATGTGAGGAAAATGGATGAGTTCTTACATTCTATAGCTATGGATCATAAGGACCTATATGAACGATCTACTGTGGTAAAAAGGAAATTCTTTTAAATGGATTGGGCAATATCATCGAGCTCAACGCAAAATACAAATCCTACAAAGATCAATATTGTTTTTTCACAAACAATTACCAAAAATGTAATACTTATCTTTTTTCCATTTTCGAAAAGGCTAGGAATTTGTATTTGAGATTTAAGCTAAACCTAATGCACACAGGAGAAAGAACTAAGTATTGGTCTGATACTTATGACAGCACAGAAGGTGTATGCTGCAGATTCTGTAACAGCAAAGACACCCCTGAGTCGTTGAAACATCTGGTGATATACTGTACTCAATTTGAAATCACTTGCAGTTTCTATATGGGCCAATTTTATAATGGTAATTTGGCATTTTCTAGAGAATTGCTATGGTCCCAATGCATGTGGGGAAAATTGCAACAATTGATAATAGCACTAACATGATTTATTGCTGTTATAAAGCAAAGAAGTTTGGATTTTGAAAGATAGTTTGAGATTGTTGGTGATCTATGCAAAGACACATCAATTGATTTCGCGATTTTTTAAGTTTAAAGAGATTTTTATTTTTCTACTCTCACTGTATATTTGAATAACTTGTTTTCTATGTTCCAATGTATTTTCTTTTATACATCTGTTTTAATGTTTGTTTATTAAATATTTGTAAAGGTGCATTGTACCAAAAACAAATAAAGAAATTACATTTTTTTGAAAAAAGTATGTGGCGAAATGGCTGTCGGAGGACCCCACAGCGGAATCCAGATTGTTGAGAGCTGAATGTGCCCCGTTTTTCCTGAAAGAGATAATATGGGTTCCCTGGTCAGAAATGAGGGGACAATGTAAATTGGTGAGACTAGAATGGGAGATATGGCACAGGGCTTGCCGGGCCATGAATAACCTGACCCCATGTTCACCGCAGACACCGCTAGTTACATTGCTAGGAGTAGACGAGCAAGTAAGGAAGACGATGCGCAAGCATTGGGAACCGATGGGCATAGCAACATTAGGAGACTTATGGAAAGAAGGGGAATTAACCAAATTCGAGGAGCTAGTGTAAGACACTGGTCTACACCCAGGACAATATATCACCTATACCAGAGTTGTACGGGGGGCAAAGGAAACATGGCCGGAAACGGTGCTGGCCGATCAAACCGACGAAACTGTAGAGACTATTTATGATGTCTCGGAATGAGGAAGTGAAGTCTCCCGAATCTCTGAACTCTTAATGTCCACGGTGGGTGAGGAGGTGACACAGTTCAAACTAGACTGGGAAGATGAAGTGGGGGAGCCCATGCATGATAGACTATGGGAGAGAGCCCAGAGATATCACAAAAAAGTGTCCAGAAATGCAAGGCTGCAGCAGATACAGTTGTACATAACCCACAGAGTGTATATGACCCCTCAGAAGATCGCTAGGTTTAAGAATGTGGGAACACAAGCATGCCCTAAATGCGGGGAGGTGGACGCGGGGATGTACATATGTTCTGGGCATGCCCGGAGATCGGGAAATTCTGGAGCGAAGTCACCCACCGGCTGACTGAGAAGGGAATCCAGTTGGACGTGGAATCTGTATGGGCTTGTATACACAAAAGGAAATCTGAGAACGCTGGCGTCAGACACCAGGGGCAGTGAATGGGGCCACTAGACCCTTGACCGCCCTTCCTTGGGGGCCCCAATGGAAAATACTGGGGGAGCCTATGAACTGGGGGGACGCCTTAGCTCGATTTCACTACCAAGGGGGCGAGGACATGGCAGAGGCAAAGGGAGAAGGAGATCCACCCCTGCCCCACCAGAGCTTGGGTCCATCAAGAGTGACATTCAGACCATTCTGGAGTAGATCAGAGAGGAGAGATATGGGGGCGAGACTCACAGACTTCTCGGCCAAAAGGGGTACCCTTGAGAAGATAATGGTGCAGTGGAGGCCAATCAAACCTCGACGGGACTCTTAGAGACGCAAATGGAGGCACGCATCATGGATATAGAGAGGCGTGAAGAGGAACTGTGCATTAAAGTGGACGATATTGAGAACCACGAGTAGCGGAACAATCTCTGGTTCTTTGGGCTGCAAGAGACGGCGGGCCTGGAACACAAGATACAGGGACTAATATGGATGGTCCTAGGTTCCAGGGAAGGAGACACTGGGCCTCATTACGACTCATTATGACGCTGCCGGTCCAGTAACAACGGTGCCGGTAGGCTCACCGGCACCATTGTTAGTGGACCGGCAGAGTACAAGTCTGCAAGCTGGATGCCTTTCCTCCCACCACCCGCTTGCAGACTTTGACGGAAGCACCGGCACTGTTGCACACGGTGCCGGTGCTTCCGTCCTCCCCATTCCCATTGAATCCTATGGCACTCGAATGGGAAGTTACTTTTTTCCAGCGCCTGGCTTCCAGGACCGCCAGGACTGTAATGCCGCAGTAATTCCCCAAAGCCAGGCGCCGGGAAAAAAAACAACTCTGGAGGCAGCCGAGACGTTTTTACCGGCACTGCTACCGACAGGGTCGTAATGAGACCCACTGTCACCATAGACATAGTGCACCGCGCAGGAGGGGGAACACGGGGCCCAAGCTCAGTCCTGGCACGTCTACATTACTACAGAGACAAGATTAAGATCCTAGAGAGAGCGAAACGCATGAAGGAAGTGGAATATGGTGAATCAACAGTGTCTATCTTTCAGGATCTCTCAGCCCACACACTGCTGAGACGCAAAAAATGTGGGGCCCTCACAAGATGGCTCCAAGAAAAGGGGGAGAGCTACCGATGGGGCTATGCCTTTGTGCTGGTGTTTGAATGGGGAGGGGAGCAGCATCACTTGGTGGCGGAGGAAGAGACACAGCATGTCACGGATGATGCCCTGGACTCCATTGCCCCTCTTAAGCTACGTAAGAGCAAACAACAGACACACCTCAGCGCTTGGTTCACCCCTCACCTTAAAGAAGTAAGACTCCAAAAAAGGAAACTGGACTCCTGTTGGCGACACTCCCCGATGGACGAAAATAAAACACAACTTAAACAATTTGACAATAATTACAAAAAAGAAATCCTATGTACAAAAAAAAATCTATACAATAAAAGAATATCCATTGCCAGTTCTAATGCTAAGTAATTGTTTACTATCCTTAGGGAATTGGAATCCCCCATACCTCCCCCAGACAACATCCCCAAAGACAAACAATGGTGTACTAGCATTCAGAACGCCCTAGCTAACAGAATAACAACTCTTCACCTAAAAATTGCCAAAAAAAAGCCACCCTACCCTCTAGTGAGACACTACCTATCAGCCCCACTGAAAACATGCCACGCCCTGCTCCCTTTAAATTTACCAAACTATCCGTCCAGGAAACGGAAAAAACTATTGCATCCCTAAAGCCGTCCAACTGCAAGAGTGACAGTTGCCCAGCCCAACTTATTAAAGACGCCGAAAGGGACTTAGCCCCCTTCATCACAAAACGAACCAACGCCTCCTTCCCTACAAACACTGTAACAAATAACCTAAAAGAGTCATGGGTTCTGCCTCTCCTTAAGAAGCAAACTCTTAACCCTTCTATCCCTACCAACTACAGGCCCATCACTACGGTACCCTTCCTCCTCAAGATAATAGATAAAGTGGCCTACTTACAAATCCAGCATTATCTTGAAACCAATCATCTCCTAGGCTCCCGCCAATCTGGTTTTAGACCACAACATGGCACAGAGACGGCCTTAATAGATCTTAAAACACAAATTGACGAGCTTAACGACAAGGGAAATACTGCCATGCTGCTCCTCCTTGACTTGTCGGCGGCCTTTGACCTGGTGGACCATGCAGGCCTGTGCGAACACTTGTTATCTGCGGCCAACTTATCAAGAGAGGCTACAGCCTGGGTCCAGTCATTTCTAGACAATAGAACAATGAGAGTTTTCTCCACATTAGCAGCAGTAGATCCTATTAAAACAGCATGTAGTGTGCCCCAGGGCTCTTGCGTCTCGCCAACTATGTATAATATCTTTACCAAGCCCCTATTTGATAAATTGGACAGTCTGGGTGTCACCTACACTAACTCTGCAGATGACACTCAGATCCTCATTCCCCTTTTGGGCAATTCTGCTTCGGATACGGCCTTGTTAAACAAAATATACCTTATCATTCAGGCATGGATGGCAACCCATGGCCTCTGCCTGAATGATCAGAAAACAGAGATCCTGCTCCTCGGATCCGCCGCCAACCTAATAAAACTCTACCCGGGCTATTCTGCTTTTAACAGTGACGGCAATACAATTACAGTAGCCACAGAAGTAAAGACTCTAGGCTTTTACCTTGACTCCACTTTAACATTGAAGAAACAGGTAAACTCTCTAGCGTCATCAACCGCTTCCACTTGCAAACTTATTAGAGCATGCAGAGCTTTCCTAACTCAAGCTAGCTGTATTATCCTCGCTAATGCCCTTATACTTTCCAGATTAGATTACTGCAATGCCCTTTACTTAGGAGCTAATAAATATATCACAGATAAAATTCATATACTACAGAATAATGCCTTGAGAACGGCCTTGAACCTTCCCACTAGAGAACATATATCTGATATGAGAAAAGAACATCATTGGCTAAAAATCAGAGATAGAATTGCACTCAAAACAGCCTCACTTACCTTCAAGTGCCTCAATAATGCAACCCCACCTTATCTGACGGAAAGAATAGTCAGAAGAACATCAACTTGTCCTACTAGAACTGCCAACTCTTATTGCCTACTAATACCTAGATTTAAACTTAAAAAATCAGGTGGAAGAGGCTTCCCGGTTAAGGCGGCCCAGTACTGGAACGCACTCCCACTTGACCTCAGAAAAGATCAATCTTATTACAACTTCAGACGAAACATCCTCATATGGCTATGCTCTAACGACCGCCTTGCTTGACAATACACATTGCACCTGTGATCATCTGATTCCTGCTCCCTTCTGAACCCACCCCTTTGTAAATGTATGTACTCTTTTTGTATATCCACTAGTTAGATCTGTTGATTATGTATTTCCTCCATATTTTTATCTGTCCTCACTCTGTAACCAAGCTTCAAGTAAACTTGTATGCTGTGGCACCCAGTTACCTAAGGGTCGGGCACGCTTGATAAATAAATAAACAAACAAACAAACCTTGCGGGTCGCTGTGAGGACTCCACTTCAGAATGCAACGGACAAGGATTGGACACCAACTAGGGCCCCCCGGGCCCAAATGCAGTATGGGGAAAGCAAAGAGAAAGGGGACCCGGAAGTTCCAAAAGTTGAACACCCCCCCTCCACATAGTCATGACAACTCTTGAGGGGTGATAGCGAAAGACACCTTCATATCTATGGAATTCCTTAATGCCAGGATTCTACCGATGGGGGACTCCACCTGAGCTGGTGGGGTTGCTTGAGAGAATGGGCATGGTTAATGTTTGAGTGGTCAGTTTGTTTAGTTACCGAAATGGAGTTGGGGGCTGGCAGGGTGGGAGGGGGCACAAAAGAGACACATAGTTGTTCTAAGGTGTGACGCAGGTGTTGGATGAATTTGTTTTAATAGTTGAAGAAAGGATGCGCCGATGGGAGATAGTACGATCAGAGGGGCTGCCCGGCATTGTGCTTAAGGCAGGGGATGCATCCCTGATAGTTCAATGAACTCGCCCAAGGTGGCTAGGGCGTGAGGTCGAACGTCTCAAAACTAGGATCGAGAGGGGAGGGAAGGGGGGGTAGTTGGGAGAGGGGGGTGAGTTGGGAGAGGGGTGGGATGGGATGGGGGTAAGGAAAAGACCTTTCTTTGGTCAAAATACCTTTCTTAGTAGGTTTTCCTTCTGATGCTGCCATCCTGCTCGTTTTCTGACAGCTGTGCAGACTCGTCTCGCTAAAGTGCACACAGGAAAATCAGCGAAGCACAAGCATCACAAGAGACGGGTACTCCATAGGAAACGTAAGGGGGAACCAATGAAAGGAAAAAATGGGATATGTCTGAAGTTATAATAGGCATGCTGAACATCAAAGGATTGAACTCTCTAAATAAGAGATCCTTAACTAGTAACATGTTTTGTAAGCGGAAATTGGCAATTCTTTTTCTACAAGAGACCCACTATAAGCAAGGGGCGGAGTCAGCAATAAAGGGCAAGGAGATCGGTAGGAGCTTCTGGGCCTTCCATAAGCACTCCAAGAAAGAAGGGCTAGGGATACTGCTGGGTAAATCCTTTTGATTGACGGGGATTGAAGTTAAGAGGGGCTTTGGGGGGCGATTCCTCAGTGTAAAAGGGACTCACGAGGGGACACAGATTACACTTGCCACCCTTTACGCTCTTAATGTGGGCCAATTGGGGTTTTTGAGACAGGTATTTAAGATGACAGATGGCTGGGCGGAAGGCGCGACAATTTTGGGCAGGGACTTTAACTTGGTGACAGACCCTACACAGGACTGGTGGTCAGCAAAGGGAGCGGGATCTAAAGTTGCGACTAAAGACAACCTATCATTCAGGGACCTGCTACGAGATCACTTTTGGATAGTGTTAAGCAGAATCCTGTGCAGTTACCTTGGGGAACACTGCAAAAAGATTAAGACTACAGGGGTAAGCAGTAATCCCAATTGGTAGCAGTCTGCACCACCCAGATTTACCTGGTAGTTGTGGCTGAGCAGTCAGACTTCTCTCAAGATGAGTAGGGCAATATACAGAGCATACACAATAGGGCCAAAAACACAGTGGAGCAAACACACACTGACCAGAGCTTGGTATCAAAAGTATATAATTATTTATTTAAAACACACTTTAGGAAATACACTAAGCACTCTAAATCAAAGCAAGTTCAAACACAGTCAAATAAAGGGCCTCATTAGGACCCAGCCGGTAAGGGGTTTACGGCGGCGTAAACAGCGGCGACCCTTACCGCCTGATTCTGAGGTCCCTTAGCGCCATGGAGGATTTAACACCTGCTTTTAGCAGATGTTAAAATCCATGGCGCTAAGGGACCTTGCTGTTAATTACGCCACCGTAATTTACGGTGGCGTAATTAACGCCTTCCCCACTCCCATTATGCCCTATGGGGCAAAAATGGGAATGGGGAAGGGTAAATGGGGATTGGGGACTTACCGCCCCGCCAACCTCGGAATGGGGCGGTAAGTCCGCCAACCACCATGGCGTAAACGTAGTTTACGCCATGGTGGTAAAGGTACGACCCAGACGGTAACTTACCGCCTGGGTCGTAATGAGGCCCAAAGTATACACACCTCCCTTAATAATTATTAGACAAGTCTAGGTTACAACACCACTATTGGTAAAAACAGATGTGAGCGTTTAACTCAGATGACACTCCAATAATTAAGTTAGAGGGAGAAAAAAAGACAGGTCATGAAAATAAACAGTTCCCAACACTTTTCTAAGACCAAAGCAAGTTAGTGAAGGCAGAGTCTACTGTAGAGCCAAAGTTAATCGGCCAGGGCCACTTTAAATGGAGCAAGGCGAAATGTGCCCAAGATCACACAGTTTAAGTATGCACTCAAGTATTTGCAAAAATGTTCAAAAAGAGGTTGGTTTGATGCGAAAGATAAAGTTAGAAGGTCTGGGGGCCAACCCAGTTGGAAAGCCAAGGATTTAAGGCTCACCTTTAGCGATCCGAAGAAAGGGAGGCCAGGCGGATCACAGTACCTTTAAAAGTGAGGAAGCACCAGCGGTGGCAGTTGTTCCTGGTAGCGGGTGCAGTTCGTGGTTTCGACCAGTGCAAAAGAAGATCTCGTCGAGAAGGAAACTTGGGGTCGTTGTACTGCCCAGGGATGAAACCAGCCGCGGAGTTCGTTCGGTTAAAAGGTGCACTCCTTTTATTCGCGGTCCCAGTGGACTGGAGCTTGGCTATCCGGCTGCCGGGCTGCTTGGCACTGGCGATGTGACCAAGGGGCGTCCTGGAAGGCGAATGTCGAACTGGTTGTCCCCACCAGCTCAGAGAGAGTAGACTCTTGCAGTTGAAGATCTTCTCTTGTCGTCGGGAAAGTGGTGAGGTTGTTGCAGCAGGGCTCCACCGGTGGTGTCGTCATTGCAGATGGCTCAGCTTCTCACCTCTTTGGATTTCTTAGGTCCTGTGGCGACTTCTGAAGTTCCAGTCCCAAAAGCCCTGCTTTTATGCAGAAAAATCCCCATTCAACAGCCTAGCTGTCACTCATACATACTAAGTGGTGAGCCGGGCGGCTCACCACTGGGCCAATCAAGACAGAGTGCGACTTGGGTTGCTAAGGCAACACAGTCCAGGGTGCCAATTCCCCCACCCACACATCCTGTGAATCCCAGACAGAGTGGCACCAGTTGGAGGGCTTCTGTGGAGAAAGAGTTCTGACAAGAAGACCCAACCGGCGATTTTATATTAATTAAATAAACCAGCGGTATCTTTACAATGCACCAAAAAAAGTGGTGCGTTTAAAATGAATGGGAAAATCCCATAGGAAATATTCTGGTGGAATATTAAGCATGGTAACCACTGCCACCAGCCAGAAACTCGACAAGGGGGACTGGACAGTGCCCCCTTGGAAATAGACCCAGGGGTAATCTAATTAACCCCTTCCAGTACTTCCACAATATGATGGTTTGTACTGGTTCTGTTCACAATTTGACTAATAAAGCCAATGGTGACTTTACATGCCCTGGGAGACAGTAGTCAGTCCCAGGGTATGAAGTCTATGTTTGGGGGTCACTATGACACCCCTGTGTTACTGCACTGAGGGTGCTGTGTAACACATTTACCAAAACAGATGATACCCTATGGAGTAAAAGACCCCAAAGCTCATAAGCACATACCATGTCAAAGACATACCTCAAATCATGCTTCAGAGTGGGAAGAAAAGAGTCTCAATCTTAGGAGGAGAAAAAAACAAACCCCAAAAATCCAGCAAAGCTGCTGGGGGACTCACTAGGTTGGGGAAATTAGCCTTATAAGAGAATTCTCCCTAACAGATAGTGTGGGATGTATTTACCCATGCATCCGAGCCCTACCTCAAAAACTGTGCAGTACTGACATGGAAAACATCATGATGGCCAGAGCTTCCCAGAAAATGCACAGGGAAATGCATGAAGAATAGGCTGCCACTCATTTTTGCCGATGTTATGGGCACAGAAGGACACTGCCTAAAACCACCATTGGACTACCCACACAGTAGTCTGAAACCATTGGGAATGGCAATGCTGATTGCCAAAAGCAAACCCATAACTGTTGGGAATTCATTTTCTTAAATCCCAAAAAGGGGTGCAGTAGCAGTACTCACCACTATCCAAAAGCCGGCGTTTTAAAACAACACCAGATTTTACTTTTTGTAGAAAACTGAATCAATGAACCTAAAACATGCCAAAGAAAGACATTTTAAGAGGTGGATCCAATGTAAAGTTATATTCTGAAGTGACTTGAAGGTTTATAACAAGACTGGCTGAGCTGTGGATTTCAGCAGTTTAAGTAAATTTGGACTGAAAGACACTACAAATCTAAATGTTTAAAAGAAATGAGTGACCTACTTTGAGTGTCACATAGGTTGCAATTGTTTAAATGTCATAGTTTTAAACTTAGAATCAGCATCCTAGCAGCATATGTAAAAAAAATGTCTTGACTTAAACTGGGGAACAGAAATGACATGTAGCTAAAAACTGGCTTAAAGAGATTCCAATTTTGCCTGGCAACTACCCCCCACCAGGAGTGAAACTTGAGTCACAGCTGTGTTCCCAGGCCTATCTGCCTTTTGCTGGCCACACTAAGGATATGCCATCTCTCTGATAATTGAATTAAGGGGAGCCTCCACAGAATACAGGAGCTCTGAACAAAGCCCTGTCCTGACCCAGGCAGATGGTTTATTGCAGATGTCGTAAATGTAGCTTCCTCCTGGAAGGACAAAGGAGGGGCACTGCCTGTGAGAGCAAGCTGGCTTGGCAGAACTGGAAAAACCAGAAATTCAACCTTGTGCTGGGGGGAAACCACACCCCTTTGGGGCCAGAACATAACTCTAAAAAGATGAATAACTCATAGTACGGACATGTGAACATTTTATAAATGACACCATAATTCTTGTGATTTTTCTGCCCACATTTTAAGAGGTTTTTAGAACCGGTGGCATGTTCAGGGGGGTTTTAGCGGAAAAGAGGATATTACTCAAAATGTGTGCATGTGAAAAATCTGACACTTCATCAACTAATGTCCATACTCCTTGCGCACATGTGTGTAAATTTGGGTTAATGTCCGATATTGCAAACCAGTTAAAAAGTGCAAAATATTGCCATTTCTGAATGCAAGCCCCCAGGAAGAGCAGATTTGGACAGGGTATACCTCCTGTGATATGTGAGGGGTGCGTGTAATTTTAAAACAATATGTACCTCTGCAAATATGTATTTGGTTCAAATCTAGATTTGTGTGCAAGTTGACAGGAGGAGTGGACTTTCTGCAGGCTGTAAAATGACATCACTCTGACACAACTTAGCTCCCCCAATCAGGGGAGAAATGAAAGCTTGGCCAAGGATAAGTGGAGAGGGGCTGGCTAGTGATGCTGCTCACACACACCCATTTTAAAAACACATAAAAGCAGACAGACAGGACAGATAGGGACCTTCAAATCCATTTGCTGCGGGACGCTCTGCTGGAAAATCCATACTTTACCTCCATCAATCTCTAGAGAAAGCTGTGCAGAAAGATCCAGACTTCAAATCCATCAGGCCAGACCAGAGGCAGAGCAGAGCTGACCCAGATCACTGTGAAGTGCAGAGACCAGAGTCCAGTCTAAAACCTGACCAGATCCGTGGCGAGGCCCATTTAATTCAAGAATATAGTGTGAGTACCTAGAAAACTGTGCAGAACCAATCTCTTAGTTAAAATAATATAATTCAATCCTATTTTAATCTAAGTAGAACTGCCTCCTAACTGTCACCTGTCATTTGTAAAGCTGTCACTTGTCATTTTCTAGTCGCAAGCTGCACTTGTCTTTTTGAACTTTAAAATTTCAAATCTGAAAAACGACCTTTATTTAATCGCTCACATCTCCGTAACCGTTTGTCCTAGAGACTTGCAGTAACTTTCCTCTGAAAGCTGGGAATCGTGGCTTTTAAACGAATCCAGAACTGCATTCCTATTCTTTATAGTTTTGCCGTAATCGTGAAAAACGCACTCGCGAATTTTGCCGCGATTTGCAAATTTCTCCACATGTGAAAACAGAAGCTTCTTGCTTTCATTTGCCAAAAATTCGTTTAACCTACCAATTACTCCTAGATCCTTGCTAAAGTGAGCCTGGACTAATATTAACTTGATTTCACTCACCCTGAACCTCCTAGAGGGAATTAAAAGCATTTTAGCATATTTTTTTCTACATTGCCAGCACATTTAAAAGCATTTGGGCCTGTGTTTTCAACGTCTGTAGTCTAAGTTGCTGGGTGAACTGAATCACATTTGATTGCATTTCTGAGAACTGTGTGCCTTCCTTCCATTTCCTTGCATTGCATAAAAGGGGGGGGGGGTGAATTGTCCAAGAAAGTGATTACATTGGGCCTCATGACGACCCTTGCGGTCCGGAAATAACGGTGGCGGTAAACCCGCCGCCACCGTTGTTTCCGGACCGCCTGATCCCGACCCCTGCAGGCGGGAGGTGATGTTCCCGCCAGGTCTGACCTGGCGGGTTTAACACCGCCCGCCTGCAGGCGGACGAGGAAACACCGGCAGCATTACAAGATGCTGCCGGTGTTTCCATGATCCCGATTCCCATTGAGTCCCATAGGACTCAATGGGAATGGGGATTTACACCATTCCGCCTCCGTGATTCCCGGAAAGCCGGGGTTGTGATGTCCCGGTAATTCCGGGAATCACGGAGGCGGAATGGTAATACGAGTCCGGCGTTAATCAGGCGGTTTTACCGCCACGGTTAACGCCGGACTCGTAATGAGGCCCATTGTCTTTTGCTGCAATCCTATCAAGTTATTTTCTGTACTGCATTTCATTCCACATTGCATCCATTTGAAACCATAAAAGTATTGTTGCTATCTTATCCATCCTATAACCACTCATCATTGATTATAAAGAAGTGTGCTAGTGCCAGATTCTCCGTTGTTAATCTTTATCATATCAGATTAAGTGTGATATTCAATTATTAATTTATTATAAAGCGTGATATATATATATATATATATTGTTTAAATTATCAATTAAACCTTTTAACTTGCAAAACAGAACTACTTCTTGGCTCAGTGGGGTCAGGAGGATTCCAAGAGAGGGGTGTTATATAGGGGTAGTCATCCAGAACGCATGAACTGGACATAAAGATATATCAATAAGGGTTTTCATTCAGTATTCTAGACTAGGCGTTGACTTGGCTGTAGTGCTGAATTGAATCCTCTTACAAATTGGGGGCTCGTGCCGGACGTTTGGGTTAGATCTATCACTTGTGCAGATTAATACAGTGTGCCAGCTGACCAGATACACATATCCGGTCAGATCACCACGCTGTGTTACGCTGTAAAGCACTCCTCAAAGGAACGCTCTTAGGAAAAGGTCTGTTTTGCAAAAATAAAATACAAACTTCTGTAAGTCAGGACAGAGACCAATCTCTAGAATGACGACCTTAGTAGACATGAAAATAGCCAGAGAGCACCTCTTACATAAGCTATTTGTGAGAGGTGAATGGACCGAACAGGGCCAGGATGCGTGGTTGCAGGCAATCACACAACAGGTCACTGAAACAGGGTCAGACCTATGGAGAGATCAGGGTCCATTACATGTGGCCCTGAGTGAACTATATATGGCTCCTAAAGCCAAAGATGAACACAATAAGATTGCCAGGATAGCAGCATACCTGTACCTATATATGGGAGACATGCAGGATAAATGCACTGAAAGCCAAGATCTGGCAAATAGGCAACAGATGGCAGTAGAGAAGGCCCGATCTGATCTGGCCTCTTCTGAGCAGAGGCTGCAGAGGAGCCAGGAGTCAAAAAATGATAGTAGGCAATATATCATTAAAATAAAAGAGGATATGGGCATCCTACAACAGGAAAAGACAGACCAGGATACCAGATTTCTGGCCCTGCAGAAGGAGCACCAAGACAGTTTGGACTCCTTACTGCAGAACCAGAAAAAGTTGGAGCAACAGATCAATTTCAACAGGGCATGCGCGGAGCAGGTAGTCACCCTGCAAAGCCAGCTAGATAGAGAGAAAGAGGAGAGCAATAAACTGATTCTGAAAGACCTGGATACCCAGGCAGAGTTTGATGAGGAGCGCCAAAAAGCTGGTGCCTTTCAACGACAGAGGGACGACCTGGCAGCACAGATGCAGGCTCTCAGTCAGGAAAGAGACACTTTAGGCCAGGAAGTCTGCCACTTAAAAAAGGAAATTGAAGAAAATCACCTGGCCCTCCAGGGGCTGGGTGACCTCCAAAAAGAAAACCAGAACTTGGTAGAGCACACCAGAAGGGTGGAAGATGCTCTGGCAAGAAAGGAGCAGGCCAGTAGGGATGGGACTCAGGAGATAAACCTCCTGCAGCAAAGACTGGCCCAGTTCTCCAGGACCAACCAGGAAGCACAGAGGGAAAATGAGGCCCTCTGTCAACACAATGATAGGCTCCAACAACAGGTAGCGATGCAGGAGAGACTGATAGAGTCTAGTAAGGCCTTGACTGAGGAACTGAAAGCACAAATGCAGGCTCTTGCATTGCAACAGGGAGCAGGGGCGGATAGAGATGAGGTCCGCTGGGAAAGAGAGACTCCTGACCATAACCTCAGGAGCCCTAACACCAGGGGCCTTCATCTCTCCCAGTCCCTGGACTCTACCACCCCCATGTCCCCTGGCGCACATGAGCACAGGGCCACAGGGATGGCAGATTACTATCCAGCTAAAAGTATGGGGCTCATAGGCCAGTACCACTCAGGAATGGAGGGGTGGGCATCCGGGTATGGGCACCCAAGTACAGTACAGTTCAGTGGGGAACCCCAGGAGAGTAGGCCCCTTAAGGGCATCCTGAAAACCTCTGCCCAGTTAGGTCAGTGGGGGGGTACCCAGCAAATCCTGGCAGCAAGGAGGGATCTGAGGACTCCTCTGAGCACCACAAGAAACAGGAGACCAGGTCCCCACATTCTGCCAGCCATTCCCAGGCTCGCAGAATCCGGGAAAACCTGGAAGAACAGACAGGAACCTCTGGGAGCAGTGCCTCTGAGTCAGAAGATGAATGGACCAGGGTTACCCGGACCAAAAGGGCCAATAAGACAAAAAGGGCCTTGCTTAAGGACCCCTTAAAGCAGATTAAGGCGATCAGGAGCGTCATCACGCCTTACCATAAGAACGCTAAGTATTCTGTTTGGGAGCACTTAGAGTTGTTTGAGCAAATGATGGAGACTTTCCATTTGAAGGACAGCCAAAGCTGTATTCAATATGTAAAGTGGACCTTCTCCCCGGAATACTCCAGTTTCTTTGCGGGGCTGGAGGACCAAAATCATTTAAGATGGTCCACCTATAAGGCGGCCATCTTGAAACATTTTTCTGTTCACAGAAATCCTCAAGAGGCTCGCAAGGCAGCCTACAATTTGCAATGTGGGGAGGATCAGGCCCCACAAGAATTTGTGCAAGAACTGAATCGTGCTTTTGCGCAGACCACCAGAAGGGTGCGCACAGACAGTAGAGAATTCATTAATACATTTTTTCATGCCTTGCCCAAATACATAATGACCCAGCTTGTGAGGGATTTTCACGAGAAAAGATCTTTAGACTGGGTCATTGAACAGGCTACCCGGATCTATGAGGTGCAGAAACCGGTAGAAAATAAAAATAATGCGCCCAAAAACCCCAAAGCCAACAACACCCCTGCTGCTGCCAAGGTGGCAGAGGTAAAGGTCACCCCCGTTTTAGAGTTGGAGATGGGGGGGCCTAAAAACCTACCTGCACCTAATAATGCTAGGCCCAGAAGGTCCTCGGGCCAGTCACAGACAGGGAGCCAGGGAGGCAGCCCCACAAATGCGGTCCCTCGCTCTCCTGATTATGTAAGTCCCCGTTACAAGGGAAATCGACCCATCCTGGGTTATGTGTGGACTCCTCCAGCCCAAGGGGGGGGATCCAGCCAAGCACCTAACCCAGGGAACTTCCCTCCCAACTTCTCACAGGAGGGCAGAAACTCACCAAACCCTGGGCAGAACTTCTTCCCCAGGTATCCACCCAACTTCCAGCCCCAAAATCCTCCATCCTTCTTTCCCCAATTCCCTGAGCCCAGACAACCTAATCCGGGAGAGGGGAGGCCAAGGGTGGAGGGGTACCCAAATCTTCCCAACCCGGGGTACTACCAGAGAAGGGATAGCTACCCTTCCCGGGATCAGCCCAGGGGAGAAAACAGGGCCCCGTATCAGCCTGAGCGGGTTTCCCAGTTAGAGCGCCAGGTTCAAAACATGGCGCGGGATCTGGGTCACATACTGAGGGCTCAGCAGAACCCTCAGATCGGCATGCCGGCGCAGAACGCACCCAACTCTGGACCTGGTGCTCCAGAACAATGACGGGGGCAGCACCCCGATAACTCACCGGTTCCCAGGGAGGAGGCACAAGGGGAAGGGGGGTGTAAAGCCTTGGAGGAAGCTTCCTTCCTCACTTGCAAACAGCCCCTGGAAAACCAGGAACCGGAAACAAAATCTCCTGCCCCTGATAGTCTGCCTCCTAAGGAGCAGAGGGGGGGTAGGAGAAACAAAAGACCCAAACAGACACAGTTTAAGGAGGAGGCACAGATCTTCCAATTTGAGGGAGAGGGATCCTGAGAGGATCCTGGGAAAAGGATCTTCTCCTTCAGAGAGGGGGGAACACCTCCCAAAGAAAAATGGGTCCCTAGGGATGCAAATCCCGACTGGGGAGATGTGGAGACTGAGCTACCGCCGCCCACCATCTCATCCCAGAACCAACAGCAAGAAAATCCCCTGGTTCAAACCCATCCTGGTGACTGCCTCCAAAAAGGGGGGGGCGGCCCGGAACCGGAGCCAGGGGAACCCACAATGGCTCTGATCTCCAGTTGCCAACTTTTTCTTTCAGATTCCCAAGGCTCTCCACAGAATTCTGCCCAAATCTCTTCGCTAGCGATGTCCAAAACCAGAAAATTAGCCCACCAGTTGTCCAAAAATGTACATCATCTGTGCCCCCTTGAGGAGAAGGAGGGAAGATATTATGCCCCGGTACAAGTACAGGGGCAGGGTACAATTTTGGCACTGGTGGACACTGGATCTCAAGCTACCCTTCTGTCCAGAAGGGCCTTTGACGAACTGAATGCAGGAAGGGGAGGGAATTACCAAATTCCTCTCACCTCTCTTCCTGGGCAACTCCAGAACTTTGACGGGAAGGAAATTCCCGTCGAGGGGACGGCAGATTTGGACATAAAAATTGGGCGACATAAGTTGAAACACCCGGTCATAGTTGTGACCCCAGAGGGCACCCCTTGTTTACTAGGGAATGACCTCCTGAGAAGGTTGTCACCCCTAATAGATTGCGTAAACAAGGTCCTCTGGACCCAGACTAGCCGACCAATAAAATTAAAACAGAGTGTCAACCATGTTAGTTTAAACGGCACCTGCCACATGGTTGAACAAAAATCTGACCAAGTAGAATTTCACTTCCAGAATAGCCAAATTCCAGACGTGACAGTAATAGCAGTAGGACAACAGACTGGTGATGGGGGGTCCTCTCTATTTCTGAAAATCAACCTCCCTTCCAGTCTAAAGTGGTACTCCACGCTGGAAGGAAACACCCTGAAATTCTATACTAATCCACAATCAGAAACTCCCACTCCTACAGTCCAGAAAGATGTGAAATCAGCTCAAAGCCTGGCTGAGATTCAGCAAATTGGAGAGCAGTTGTTCATCCCTGCCCAATTAAATGATGGGAAGGACTCTGTTCTCGCTCGAGTGTGTGTGAAAAACGGTAAGAGCTTCATCAGCGAAGCCATGTTTCGCCAACTCCCAAAAGATCCAGCCATTCCCAACTTCAAACTGATAGACAAATGGGAAATGGACCTGGAAGCACCTAATTCCAAACATCTCCTGCCAAGCAGGTGTATGCTCAAAATCTCCATTGGCAACAAGAGCATAGTCCACAATTGTTGGGTCGTGCGAGACGTCCCTGCCGCCTTTTACTTAGGCAGTGACATTCTCAATCGCTTTGCCATTAGTTTGGACCTAATAAACGTCAAAGCTTGGTCCCAATTAGCGGATAATCCCATGGGCTTTGATGATCCAGAAAAAGCATTTAGGTCAGCTCAATTGCTACCTTATGCAGTTGAAATTCAGGTTAAAGAGAAAGTCACCATCCCAGAAAGGACCCGACAATTCTCCCTGGAAGTGAAAGTTAAAAGGGGACAAGAGTTGAAAAACCCTGATGCTTACATACATCTAAATGCTACTCTCCAACAGCAAGGGTTGGGGGTAAACCCAACTCCATTAGTCAACATAGAACATGACACCATTCCAATAGAGGTGGATAACAGCGACTTAAAGAGTATTACTCTAGCCGCAGGCACCATTATTGGAATGGCGGTTGATGACCAACATTTTTCCATCGACTTAGTAAATGAACTGTTAGGACTAATCCCCAAGGACTGTTTTGACAGTGACAGTGATGACAATACAACACCAGACAGGATTTTTACCCGGCATGGGGGGAACTTCCTGGTGTACACTTCCTGCCCCTATGGTAAGGAAGATGTGACTTGTGACTTCAGGAGGGATGAGGTGATTTTCCAGGTCCATGAGGGCTGCCTTTCCCACCTGAAGCCTCCGGTCCAAATCAGCACTCTGACCAGGGACTTCTCCACCCAGCTGGAGGAGGCCGCGGAGATAGCCAAACCAGAAGTCTTTCCAGGCTTCAGGCAGATGGTGGAAGAGAGAGTCAACCTAGCTGACGCCTGTGTGACTCTGGAACAAAAGCAAAAGTTGAAACAAGTTTTCTTGGATTTCCAAGATCTCTTTGCGGTAGACTCATATGACTGTGGCCGCACCGACATCCACACAACAACAATCCCCACGGACCCTGGCATGACTCCTGTGTTTGTGAAGCAATATCGCTTGCCTCTCGAATCAATGGAGTCCCTTACTGAAATAATTAAGAACCTTGAGTCCAGGGGAATAATCCGTCCAGTCCACAGCACCTTCAATAATCCGGTGCTGGGAATATTGAAGCCAAACGGCCAGTGGAGACTCTGTGCTGACCTCAGGGAGCTCAACAAACGGGTCCATACTTCCCGATGGCCTCTGCCCTACATTGACCAAGGGCTGGCCCAGATCCAGGGGTCACAGGTATTCACAGCAATAGACCTGACCAATGGATACTGGACCGTGCCTGTCAGTAGGGAGGACCAATACAAGCTGGCTTTTACCTTTGGGGGCCAGCAGTATACATGGACCCGGACTCCCTTCGGATACCTCAACTCCGGCAATGAATTCAACATTTTTCTACATAAGGCCATGCCCGACCTGGGTGCGAGGGGTAACCTGGCTTATGTAGATGATGTCCTCATCAAAAGTTCATCTGTGGAGGAACACATAGCGGAGATCCGTTATGTTCTGACACAGTTGAGGGCCGCCGGAGCAAAACTTTCCTTTCAGAAAGCACAGTGGTGTAGAACCCGTGTTAATTTCTTGGGGCATGAGATTACTCCTCAGGGTCTCTGTCCCCAGGAAAAGAAGGTGGAAGCACTCCAAAAACTGAAAGACCCCACAACTCTGCGGGAACTAAGGAGCCTCCTTGGACTGACTAATTACAGCAGAAAGTTCATTGAGGGCTACGCAGAGATCACCAGACCCCTGATTCATCTCCTGAAGGGGGGGGTCAAGTGGGAATGGGGTCCAGAACAAGCCGAGGCAGTAAGACAACTCAAAAGAAGCCTCTCACAAGCGCCTTGCCTAGCTTACCCTGTCAGAAACAAGGAGTTCTTCCTGGAGACGGGGTTCTCTAATACGTGCTTGACGGCAGTATTATACCAAAAGCATGACAAGGTCAATAAAGTAATCTCCTATGCGAGCAAAACTTTATCCTCTGTGGAGGAAAAATTCAACGATTGTGAGAAGCCACTCCTGGCAACGGTGTGGGCATTGAAGAATTACCGCCCGTTTATCCAGGGGGAACACATCATAGTGGAGACTCCACACCAGCCTCTGCAGTATCTCCAAAGTGACAGAATCCGGGCCGGAAATGTGAGTAATTCCCGAATTACTTCCTGGATTCTGTCAGTGCAAGGCTTTCCTGTGGAGGTCAGATATGGCCAAAACAAGAAGAGTCCCCTCGCGCAAGGTCTGGCTGACTTGCATGATTGTGCCAGAGAAAACTGTCTCGAGGACGAAAGTCTAAAAATAAAGGACAACACGGAGGCATACCTTAATTCCCCACACAAAGTCTTTGAAGAGGACAAGTGTGAGGGAATGCCCACTGTCTATGTGGATGGATGCTCTTACCATGTTGACAACAACGGGGAAAAAGAACTGGTGGCTGGCGTAGGGAATGCATGGGTGAATGAGTCCCCAGAACCCTCCGCTGGATACAAAATTGGTCCCCGAAGTAGTCAGGTGGCAGAATTGATGGCTGTGCATCAGGCCATCCTCACTGCTGTCCAGCATCAACTCCACGAACTGGTCATAATCACAGATTCGGATTATGTACGGAACGGGTTCGTGGAGCACCTGGTTAATTGGAAAACCAGAGGCATGTTATGTGCTAACAACAAACCCTTGAAACATGGGAAGTTGATCCAAAACATTGATGATCTGGTCACCTCGAATGAGATGACCATCTATTGGAAAAAGATCAAGGGTCATTCCAAAGTAGAGGGACCAGACAAAACTGGAAATGACTTAGCTGATCAGCTGGCCAAAACCGGGGCCATCCAAGGGGATCTAATTGAGATTGAGTCCCTGTTGGGGGAAATCCAGGTCACTGCTATCACTAGGTCCCAGACAAATGCTCACAACGACCTTTCAATTGCACAATGGAGCAAGGAGACCCCTGATGCTGATTTGATTACAGCTCAGAAGGGGGATCCAGTTATTGGTAAGTTTTACCAACACCTTGAGGACCCTGAGGACTTTCCCCTGACGGATACCGATTACATTGGGAAAGAGGACCTAAGAGTGTTGATGAAATGTCCAAAAATGTTCCGGATCCAAGACGGTTTGTTGGTAAGGAAATCCAAAGCTGGCCACGATCAGTGGGTGGTTCCTACCTCATTCCGAAGCCTGATGTTAAGTCACGCCCATGATGCGGCCACCGCTGGTCATAGGGGGTTTCACACAACATTGGAAATCTTAAGAGAGGTTGCATACTGGCCACACATGGGGCAGGACCTCGACCAATACTTGAAGGGGTGTCTTGTGTGTGCACAATTTCAGCCATCATCCCTCACGCACCGTGCGCCTCTCCAAAAGAGGGGGATGACACTGCCATGGTCAGATTTACAAATCGACTTTGTAGGCCCCGTGATTCGCTCTGCTAGGGGGAATAAGTACATGTTGACTGTGACATGCTTGTTTACCAAGTGGGTGGAATGTCTCCCAGCCCCAAATTGCAAGGCAGAAACTGCAGCTGCCTTGATGATTAATCACATCTTTTCCCGTTTTGGTCTACCTCAAAGGATTGAGTCAGACAGAGGTAGCCACTTCACCAGTGAAGTAATGACAAAGATGTGGGAGATACTGGGGGTCAAAAGGAAGCTGCATATTGCTTATAGACCAGCTTCTTCTGGGGCAGTAGAGAGATATAACCGGACAATTGTGAGCATCTTAAAAAAGTTTGTGGCAGATTCTGGGCCAAGTTGGGATATCCGATTACCTCTGGTCCTAATGGCCATCAGATCTACCCCTTCATCTGCAACCAAAATGTCACCATTTGAGTTGATGACTGGGCGCAAGATGGTGCTTCCGCAGCATTTGCTCTACAGGACCCAAGAGCAGACCCTGATAAATGCCTCCACTACTCATGAGTATGTGGAGAATTTAAGGAAACACCTTCAACATGCTTATGCTCAGCGGAATCTAGAAAGATCGGCTGATAGCATGAAGACCCATTATGACCTGAAAACTTCCAGGAAGGAATATCAGGTGGGAGACCGGGTCTATCTATACAACTTCCAAAGGAACCAGGCCAAGCAGCGGAAATTCTTGCCTACATGGAAGGGACCCTTTGAGTTGAATTTAGAAGTGTGCCCAATAGCCTCTGTGAAAGTTGAATTTAGAAGTGTCCCCACTAGCCTCTATGAAAAGTTGAATTTAGAAGTGTGCCCAATAGCCTCTATGAAAAGTTGAATTTAGAAGTGTCTCCAATAGCCTCTTTGTTAAAGTTGAACTTAGAAGTGTGCCCAATAGCCTCTCTGTGAAAGTTGAATTTAGAAGTGTGCCCAATAGCCTCTCTGTGAAAGTAGAATTAGAAGTGTCCCCAATAGTCTCTCTGAGAAAGTAGAATTTAGAAGTGTGCCCAATAGCCTCTTTGTTAAAGTTGAATTTAGAAATGTGCCCAATAGCCTCTGTGGAAAGTTGAACTTGGAAGTGTGCCCAATAGCCTCTTTGTTAAAGTTGAATTCAGAAGTGTGCCCAATAGCCTCTGTGAAAGTTGAACTTAGAAGTGTCCTGAATAACCTCTCTGTTAAAGTTGAATTTAGAAGTGTCCCCGATAGCATCTATGAAAAGTTGAATTTAGAAATGTGCCCAATAGCCTCTGTGAAAAGTAGAATTAGAAGAGTGCCCAATAGCCAAGTTGCCCAGTAGCCCCTGTGAAAGTTGAATTTAGAAATGTACCCAATAGCCTCTGTGAAAAGTTGAACCTAGAAGTGTTCCCAATAGCCTTTTGTGAAAACTGACTTTAGAAGTGTGCCCAATAGCCTCTGTGAAAAGTTGAACTTAGAAGTGTGCCCAATAGCCTCTCTGAGAAAGTTGAATTTAGATGTGTGTCCAATACCCCCTGTGAAAGTCGCATTTAGAAGTGTCCCTGATAGCCACTATGAAAAGTTGAATTTAGAAATGTGCCCAATTAGCCTCTGTGGAAAGCTGAATTAGAAGTTTGCCCAATAGCCAAGTTGCCCAGTAGCCCCTGCGAAAGTTGAACTTAGAAATGTGCCCAATAGCCTCTGTGGAAAGTTGAACCTAGAAGAGTGCCCAATAGCGTCTGTGGAAAGTAGAATTAGAAGTGTGCCCAATTGCCAAGTTGCCCAGTAGCCCCTGTGAAAGTTGAACTTAGAAATGTGCCCAATAGCCTCTGTGGAAAGTTGAACCTAGAAGAGTGCCCAATAGCGTCTGTGGAAAGTAGAATTAGAAGTGTGCCCAATTGCCAAGTCGCCCAGTAGCCCCTGTGAAAGTTGAACTTAGAAATGTGCCCAATAGCCTCTGTGAAAAGTTGAACCTAGAAGTGTCCCCAATAGCCTTTTGTGAAAACTGACTTTAGAAGTGTGCCCAATAGCCTCTCTGTGAAAAGTTGAATTTAGAAGTGTGCCCAATAGCCTCTGTGAAAGTTGAATTTAGAAGTGTCCCCACTAGCCTCTATGAAAAGTTGAATTTAGAAGTGTGCCCAATAGCCTCTGTGAAAGTTGAATTTAGAAGTGTCCCCACTAGCCTCTATGAAAAGTTGAATTTAGAAGTGTGCCCAATAGCCTCTATGAAAAGTTGAATTTAGAAGTGTGTCCAATAGCCTCTTTGTTAAAGTTGAACTTAGAAGTGTGCCCAATAGCCTCTCTGTGAAAGTTGAATTTAGAAGTGTGCCCAATAGCCTCTCTGTGAAAGTAGAATTAGAAGTGTCCCCAATAGCCTCTATGAAAAGTTGAATTTAGAAGTGTGCCCAATAGCCTCTCTGTGAAAGTAGAATTAGAAGTGTCCCCAATAGTCTCTCTGAGAAAGTAGAATTTAGAAGTGTGCCCAATAGCCTCTTTGTTAAAGTTGAATTTAGAAATGTGCCCAATAGCCTCTGTGGAAAGTTGAACTTGGAAGTGTGCCCAATAGCCTCTTTGTTAAAGTTGAATTCAGAAGTGTGCCCAATAGCCTCTGTGAAAGTTGAACTTAGAAGTGTCCTCAATAACCTCTCTGTTAAAGTTGAATTTAGAAGTGTCCCCAATAGCCTCTATGAAAAGTTGAATTTAGAAATGTGCCCAATAGCCTCTGTGAAAAGTAGAATTAGAAGAGTGCCCAATAGCCAAGTTGCCCAGTAGCCCCTGTGAAAGTTGAATTTAGAAATGTACCCAATAGCCTCTGTGAAAAGTTGAACCTAGAAGTGTTCCCAATAGCCTTTTGTGAAAACTGACTTTAGAAGTGTGCCCTATAGCCTCTGTGAAAAGTTGAATTTAGAAGTGTGCCCAATAGCCTCTCTGAGAATGTTGAATTTAGATGTGTGTCCAATACCCCCTGTGAAAGTCGCATTTAGAAGTGTCCCCGATAGCCTCTATGAAAAGTTGAATTTAGAAATGTGCCCAATAGCCTCTGTGGAAAGCTGAATTAGAAGTTTGCCCAATAGCCAAGTTGCCCAGTAGCCCCTGCGAAAGTTGAACTTAGAAATGTGCCCAATAGCCTCTGTGGAAAGTTGAACCTAGAAGAGTGCCCAATAGCGTCTGTGGAAAGTAGAATTAGAAGTGTGCCCAATTGCCAAGTTGCCCAGTAGCCCCTGTGAAAGTTGAACTTAGAAATGTGCCCAATAGCCTCTGTGGAAAGTTGAACCTAGAAGAGTGCCCAATAGCGTCTGTGGAAAGTAGAATTAGAAGTGTGCCCAATTGCCAAGTTGCCCAGTAGCCCCTGTGAAAGTTGAACTTAGAAATGTGCCCAATAGCCTCTGTGAAAAGTTGAACCTAGAAGTGTCCCCAATAGCCTTTTGTGAAAACTGACTTTAGAAATGTGCCCAATAGCCTCTTTGTGAAAGTTGAATTTAGAAATGTTCCCAATAGCCTCTTTGTGAAAGTTGAATTTAGAAATGCTCCCAATAGCCTCGTTAGAAGATTCTAGAAAACACTCGAATGACCATATAACCCACCTTATGCTTACTCTATCCTTACACCACCACTCAACTAGAACACAGAGATACTATGACACCATTCGGTATAACTGTTCTCATACCAACATCCGTCACATACTCCACATCACTCTATGTAAACACTGCTGGTTACACACCCCCAGCCAGGCGTTCTCCTCAGGCCTAACGCAGCCACATCCGGTCTGGATAAATCCTGCCAGAACGAACACATACTCCTGACCCCTCAACCACCACACCTACCGCTAAGAAGCAGCTATTACACGAATACCACACAAGCTGCACACATACATGGTGCCCACACGCATCTTTGACTCTCTCTACTCCCTCTACTGATCTGAACTTCGGTTCCCAATGGCGTTCAACCTACCAGCGCCTTCAGACCATACCAATGGTATATAAGGCGCTATATAAATGCAAAATAACAATAACAATAACAATTATAGACAAAATCTCCCCTGTGGCCTACAAAATCCACATCCCCAAAGGTCCTTTGGCAGCGGGGGAAGACAAGTGGGTCCACATAAACCAGTTGAAATGTTGCCATCCCAGGCACACTCTGCAACAACTGGAGGAATCCTCTGGAATCCTAGCGGGTACTGTCTCAGATTAATTCAGTTCCAACCATAAAACATACCACATCTAGTCTCCAAAATATTGTGATTTGCATGAAACTGTCTCTTAGTTATACTGTTTTTTTTGTCAAAATAAGAATGTAATGTTTCGTTATGATGAAATGCATATGCTGCCCCACTATCTCAACAGTGGTGGAAAAACGTCTATGAATAGGTATTGCCGCTCTTCCTTTGTCGTCCTAGGAGAAAGAAAACCTTGAGACGGGCCAAGGAGGACGATCCGGAGACCGGGAGCAGAGACGCAACGGGCCCGGGGTACCGCCCAATATTCCCATCAGGACCGGCGAGGAGAACCGATCGATCCGACTGGATGGAGGAAAAGATGTTGAACTGTGCCATCTATTGGAAGAAGATGAGGAAACATCCCAGGTCTTGCGAGTCCCATTAGTGAAATAGAATGGCCATCGCAAGAGGGGGGCTTGTGGGATGTATTTACCCATGCATCCGAGCCCTACCTCAAAAACTGTGCAGTACTGACATGGAAAACATCATGATGGCCAGAGCTTCCCAGAAAATGCACAGGGAAATGCATGAAGAATAGGCTGCCACTCATTTTTGCCGATGTTATGGGCACAGAAGGACACTGCCTAAAACCACCATTGGACTACCCACACAGTAGTCTGAAACCATTGGGAATGGCAATGCTGATTGCCAAAAGCAAACCCATAACTGTTGGGAATTCATTTTCTTAAATCCCAAAAAGGGGTGCAGTACCAGTACTCACCACTATCCAAAAGCCGGCGTTTTAAAACAACACCAGATTTTACTTTTTGTAGAAAACTGAATCAATGAACCCAAAACATGCCAAAGAAAGACATTTTAAGAGGTGGATCCAATGTAAAGTTATATTCTGAAGTGACTTGAAGGTTTATAACAAGACTGGCTGAGCTGTGGATTTCAGCAGTTTAAGTAAATTTGGACTGAAAGACACTACAAATCTAAATGTTTAAAAGAAATGAGTGACCTACTTTGAGTGTCACATAGGTTGCAATTGTTTAAATGTCATAGTTTTAAACTTAGAATCAGCATCCTAGCTGCATATGTAAAAAAAATGTCTTGACTTAAACTGGGGAACAGAAATGACATGTAGCTAAAAACTGTCTTAAAGAGATTCCAATTTTGCCTGGCAACTACCCCCCATCAGGAGTGAAACTTGAGTCACAGCTGTGTTCCCAGGCCTATCTGCCTTTTGCTGGCCACACTAAGGATATGCCATCTCTCTGATAATTGAATTAAGGGGAGCCCCCACAGAATACAGGAGCTCTGAACAAAGCCCTGTCCTGACCCAGGCAGATGGTTTATTGCAGATGTCGTAAATGTAGCTTCCTCCTGGAAGGACAAAGGAGGGGCACTGCCTGTGAGAGCAAGCTGGCTTGGCAGAACTGGAAAAACCAGAAATTCAACCTTGTGCTGGGGGGAAACCACACCCCTTTGGGGCCAGAACATAACTCTAAAAAGATGAATAACTCATAGTACGGACATGTGAACATTTTATAAATGACACCATAATTCTTGTGATTTTTCTGCCCACATTTTAAGAGGTTTTTAGAACCGGTGGCATGTTCAGGGGGGTTTTAGCGGAAAAGAGGATATTACTCAAAATGTGTGCATGTGAAAAATCTGACACTTCATCAACTAATGTCCATACTCCTTGCGCACATGTGTGTAAATTTGGGTTAATGTCCGATATTGCAAACCAGTTAAAAAGTGCAAAATAATGCCATTTCTGAATGCAAGCCCCCAGGAAGAGCAGATTTGGACAGGGTATACCTCCTGTGATATGTGATGGGTGCGTGTAATTTTAAAACAATATGTACCTCTGCAAATATGTATTTGGTTCAAATCTAGATTTGTGTGCAAGTTGACAGGAGGAGTGGACTTTCTGCAGGCTGTAAAATGACATCACTCTGACACAACTTAGCTCCCCCAATCAGGGGAGAAATGAAAGCTTGGCCAAGGATAAGTGGAGAGGGGTTGGCTAGTGATGCTGCTCACACACACCCATTTTAAAAACACATAAAAGCAGACAGACAGGACAGATAGGGACCTTCAAATCCATTTGCTGCGGGACGCTCTGCTGGAAAATCCATACTTTACCTCCATCAATCTCTAGAGAAAGCTGTGCAGAAAGATCCAGACTTCAAATCCATCAGGCCAGACCAGAGGCAGAGCAGAGCTGACCCAGATCACTGTGAAGTGCAGAGACCAGAGTCCAGTCTAAAACCTGACCAGATCCGTGGCGAGGCCCATTTAATTCAAGAATATAGTGTGAGTGCCTAGAAAACTGTGCAGAACCAATCTCTTAGTTAAAATAATATAATTCAATCCTATTTTAATCTAAGTAGAACTGCCTCCTAACTGTCACCTGTTATTTGTAAAGCTGTCACTTGTCATTTTCTAGTCGCAAGCTGCACTTGTCTTTTTGAACTTTAAAATTTCAAATCTGAAAAACGACCTTTATTTAATCGCTCACATCTCCGTAACCGTTTGTCCTAGAGACTTGCAGTAACTTTCCTCTGAAAGCTGGGAATCGTGGCTTTTAAACGAATCCAGAACTGCATTCCTATTCTTTATAGTTTTGCCGTAATCGTGAAAAACGCACTCGCGAATTTTGCCGCGATTTGCAAATTTCTCCACATGTGAAAACAGAAGCTTCTTGCTTTCATTTGCCAAAAATTCGTTTAACCTACCAATTACTCCTAGATCCTTGCTAAAGTGAGCCTGGACTAATATTAACTTGATTTCACTCACCCTGAACCTCCTAGAGGGAATTAAAAGCATTTTAGCATATTTTTTTCTACATTGCCAGCACATTTAAAAGCATTTGGGCCTGTGTTTTCAACGTCTGTAGTCTAAGTTGCTGGGTGAACTGAATCACATTTGATTGCATTTCTGAGAACTGTGTGCCTTCCTTCCATTTCCTTGCATTGCATAAAAGGGGGGGGTGAATTGTCCAAGAAAGTGATTACATTGTCTTTTGCTGCAATCCTATCAAGTTATTTTCTGTACTGCATTTCATTCCACATTGCATCCATTTGAAACCATAAAAGTATTGTTGCTATCTTATCCATCCTATAACCACTCATCATTGATTATAAAGAAGTGTGCTAGTGCCAGATTCTCCGTTGTTAATCTTTATCATATCAGATTAAGTGTGATATTCAATTATTAATTTATTATAAAGCGTGATATGGGATACATTACTCACCGTAATCGTATTTCTGATGCTTGTATCTGCTTAGATTCACATGCTGTGCATAGGCCGACATCTAGTGGAAGCTGCGGAGTATTACAGTTTGTTTTTCGAAACTCGAAAATGGGCGTCGACACAGGTGTGCCAGTAATACTATCCCTAGTGTGACGTCCACCGTACCCAAGATCCCTCACGCGTCTGGGATCCTCAGATTGTATTTTTTCTGACATGAGGAAGCATGAGGAGTAGCGTGAGTACAGATAATCCAAGCAGATAGACAGAAAGGTAAGACTACAAGCAATCATGCGCCTTCTCTCGGAGGGGAGGAAGGGTGGGTCGCATGTGAATCTAAGCAGATACAAGCATAAGAAATACGATTACGGTGAGTAATGTATCCCTTCTGAGGCTTGTGGAATCTGCTTAGATCACATGCTGTGCATAGATTAGCGAGCAGTACCCGAAGAAGGAGGTGGGATGTGAGAAGGGTCATGAGCAAACAGGTGTCTTAGAACCGCTTGTCCCACTTGTGTATCTGTCTTGGAATGAGTGTCAATGCAGTAATGCTGAGTAAAAGTGTGAATAGAGCTCCAAGTAGCTGCTTTGCAAATGGTGTCGAGGGGAACATTTGCAATGAAAGCCAGAGTGGCCCCAATGCCTCTAGTAGAATGGGCCCTTGGCGTAAAAGGCAGAGTTTTTTCAGAAAGAGAGTAACACAGCTGTATACAGTTGATAATCCACTTCGAGATCGCGCCTTTAGAGACGCGATCCCCCTCTCTGCCTGTAGCTACGGAGACAAACAGTTGATCTGTTTTCCTTAGCGGTCTGGTTTTATTTACATAGTAGAGGACCGCCCTACGCACATCAAGGGTGTGTAGTTTCACCTCAGCTGAGCTTTGCGGGTTCTGGAAGAAAGCCGGAAGCTCGATGGACTGGTTTACATGGAATTTAGATATAAATTTAGGTGAGAACCTAGGGTGTGTGCGTAAAACCAGTTTGTCTTTGTGGATAGTAAAGAAAGGATCCTGCACTGACAGAGCCTGAATTTCACTGACCCTTCTTATAGAGGTAATGGCTACTAAGAAGGCCGTTTTATAAGTCAGGTGTTTGAGACTACTTTTATGCATGGGTTCGAAAGGGGGACCCATGAGCTTAGCTAGCACCACATTGAGGTCCCATCCTGGCGGTGGGTTCGAAATAGGAGGGTGAAGTCTCTTTACTCCTTCCATGAAGGCTTTAACTACTGGTACTTTCCACCACGATACTTTGTTATGGGATGTGGTGTAAGCCGAGAGGGCTGCCAGGTGTACTTTCAGAGAGTTAAAAACCAAACCTGCGTCCAGCAGGTGGAGCATGTATGTTACAACGTTGGAAGGAGTGCAATCAACTGGGTTGATTTGTTTATTCTGGCACCAAATAACGAATCTCTTCCACTTGTCAAAGTAACAGTGCCTTGTGTTTGGTTTCCTGGATTCTTTTAGGATGTCCATACACCTCTGTGGTAAATTGAGATGGCCAAACTCTATGACCTCAGGAGCCATGCTGCCAGGTTCATTGAGTTGGGTTCCTGGTGCACTGTTTGACCTTGTTGCTGGGACAGTAGGTTGTACCAGGCTGGGAGTTTGATGGGCTCGCACACCGCCATCCTGCGTAGGTGTGGAAACCATGGTTGTCTCGCCCACATGGGAGCAACAAGGATGAGCGTCATCGATTCCTTGTTCATCTTGTACACCACCTTCCTGATGAGAGGAGTTGGTGGAAAAGCGTACGCAAACATCCCTGACCAGTTCATCCACAGGGCGTTCCCTTGGGAGTCTGGCTGGGGGAACCTGGATGCAAATCCTGGGCATTGTTTGTTTTCGCTTGTGGCGAATAGGTCTATAGTGGGGAAACCCCACTGAGAGAAGAGATCTTCTACGATATCTCTGTGAAGGACCCATTCGTGTTCTTCTGGGAGGGAGTCTCTGCTTAGGGCATCCGCTAGGGAATTGAGCTCCCCTGGAACATGTTGTGATGACAGGAAGATGTTCCGTCTGAGTGCCCATATCCAGATTTTCTGGGCAAGCTTGGACAGATTTGGCGAACGAGCCCCTCCTTGTTTGTTCAGATAGAACATGGCTGTCGTGCTGTCTGTCCGGATCTGCACCGACAATTTTAGCAGATGGGGCTCGAACGCCCGAAGCGCTCGGAATACTGCCAGAAGCTCTAGCAGGTTGATGTGGTTCTTGGCTACTGAGTGAGACCAGAGACCCTGAGCTGTGTGGTGGAGATGGTGAGCTCCCCACCCAGTCAGGCATGCATCTGTAGTCACCACTGCCTGTACTTCGGGATCGTAAAAGGGTTTTCCCCTTGCGAGATTCTCTCTTGTCCACCAGTGTAAGCTCTGTACGAGTGTTGGCGAAACGACCACTAGATCGTCCCACTGACCACTTGCCTGAGACCACTGTTTCGCCAACCATTCCTGCATGGGACGCATGCGCAGACGCGCGTGGGGGACCAGGTAAATGCATGACGCCATCATGCCCAGTAACCGCATTGCTTTGCGTACCGTTATTTGTTGACCTGACTGATAATGTGGAATTTGCAGTAGTATATTCCGAATTCTCTCTTCCGAAGGGAAGGTCAACCCTTTTTGAGTATCTAGGATTGCTCCTAGGAACTGTTTTGAGGTGCTTGGCACTAGACTTGACTTCTTCTCGTTGATAGAGAAGCCTAATTCGTGGAGGAGGTCGATAGTCCTCTGAATGTTTGACCTGCAAATTCCTGGGGTTTCCCCCGTTATGAGCCAGTCGTCCAGATAAGGGTACACTGGGATTGCCTCCCTGCGTAGGTGTGCAGCCGCCACCGCCAGTACCTTGGTGAATACCCTTGGTGCTGAAGCTATCCCGAAGGGCAGTACCTTGAATTGGTAGTGGCGACTGTCCACTTTGAAGCGCAAGTATTTTCTGTGCGCTGGGAGCATGGAAATATGAAAATAAGCATCTTTCATATCCAAGGTTGCCATGTAATCCCCCCTTTTTAGGAGGGGGATTACCTCTTGTAGCGTGGTCATACGGAATTTTTGGGGCTTGACATACTTGTTGGCAAGCCGTAAGTCCAATACTGGGCGCATTGTCAAATCTTTCTTTGGCACAAGGAAGTAAGTTGAATAGATACCCTTGTTTACCTGGTGTCCTGGGACGAGTTCTATCGCGTCCTTTTCTAGCAGAATGGCGATCTCCTCGAGAAGGATCTTCTGATGTTCTAAGGAGTGTATTCTTTGTCGTGGAGGGTGGTTCCGGGGACGCTGCAGTAATTCTATACAATATCCTGTGGACACTGTTGATAGCACCCATCTGTCTGAGGTGATCCCTTCCCAAGCCTGGGTGAAGTTGGAAATGCGTCCCCCTACTGGGGTTGCGTGAGAAGGGACCCTGAACTGAGCGTCACTGCTTTGGTGGAGGCGTGCCACCTCCCTTGTTGGGGCTGCCTCTGCCTCTTCCACGACCTCTCTTGTTACCCCTGCCGTAACTCTGGGTAGACTGCTGGTTGTTGTTCCATTGTGTACCCTGTCCTTGGGCATAGTTGCCTCTTTGTGAATTTTGGCCGCGTGGGCGATGAAAATTACTGTTCCCCCTCTGGTTAGGGGGTTTGTTGGTAAGCTGGCCAAGGGATTTGAGAGTCTCGTACTCGTCCTTGGCATTTTTAAGTGCGTCTTCGACCGCTTTCCCAAACAATAGATCGGGTTCCACCGGCTTGTCTATTAATGAAGCCTGGGTTTCTGTTTTGAACCCCGACTGCCGTAACCACGCATGTCTTTTGATAACAGTACCTTCTGCTATCAATCTTCCTGCGTTGTCCGCAGCGTCGAAAGTTGCTTTTAATATGCAACCAGACACGGCTCTCCCTTCTGCCGAGATCCGAGCCAACTGGCCCTTTAACGGTTCAGGAGCAGAGGCTATGAGCGCCGCGACCTCTTCCCATTGATGGCAGTTGTAACTAGCCAACAGGGTGGTGGAGTTTGCAATCCTTGCTTGGTAGGCGGACGTTGAGGCTACCTTCCTGCCAAACCCGTACAGTCTTTTGCTCTCCTTGTCGGGAGGAGCTTCTGACGACGATAAGGGTGTCCCAGCCCTCTTCCGAGTGTTGGTAACCACTAGGGAGTCTGGTTTAAGATGTCCTCTTATATAAAGAGGGTCAGACTGGGCTGCCCGAAAAAGTTTTTCGACTCTGGGGATGACGGCTCTGGTGAGGTTAGGATTCACCAGGGATGGATCTATTCTACGTTGGATGGATTTAAGGATAGGGATGGTCTGAGCGACCGGCCTCCTCTCTCCCACCAACTCTTCTGCGAAGTCCCTTTCCTCTTGTACACCGTGGGTGTCGATGTGAAAATGTTCTGCTGCGCGAGCGAGAACTTCATTAAGGAGGGGCTGGTTATCAACTGGCGAGTCGGTAACTGGGGCTTCGCTCTCTACCGGGGAATCTACTCTGTAAATTTCCTGTTCATCTTCTACCTCCTCCAGGTCCTCATCATCCGCACAGTATTCAGTCCCGGTTTGTTCCTCCATAATTGTAAACTCCTGGTCACCTTCAGGGAAAGGCTGTCCTTGGTATCTGGGGTGTGGAGTAGAGTATGGAGTAGAGAAAGGCTGCACCTCGAAGGGTTCAGGTCTTTCGAACCGGGCCTTCTTACTTAGGGGGATAGGATCAGAGGAGCCTGAGGGTGTGGCCCCTTGAGGGTCATACGAAAGGAAATGTTCTGGGTTTTTGTCATAAAAATCAGCTAAGGAAGACATCCTTGACATGACCCTGTCTATGTCTTCACTGGACCATTCTTTGGAACAGGGTATGACTTTAGTAGGCAACTTAGAGGACTTATCAAGGGTACCTTTGCTGGAAGTTTATGTCCCAGTAGATTTATGTTTGTCTGTCTGCTTAGGGTGGAAGGATGGTCTTACAGGAGTGGAAGGCTGTGCTTTCCGCTGTTTCCCCCCCCCTCCCCGTGCGTGGAAAAATGTTTTCCCTGCCCCTTGGAGGCCCCAGAGACTTTCGACGCCTGGCGTCGAGGGTCTGGAGAGGTATCTTGTTTCGAGCGTGGGGCCTCGCTGGTGTTAACTGCGGCCTCGGTCTCCTGGAGCGCGGCCTGGGGGTGGAAGTCGTCTTCGTCTTCCGACGATCGAACTTCCGTTAATCTAGGGAGCGAGGCACTCTTGGCAAGAGTGGATGATTGCCTTGCGTCATGAGGCGATCTCGATCGAGAGCGCCCAGAGGACACCGAGTCGGACCGTTCTATTTGTGCCTCTTTCCGAGAAGTCGACGTCGTCGAGGTTCGGTTGGACTTAGTGTGCTTAGTGTGTGTAGGGTGTGTAGCGCTTGCGTCGCCGGGGGTCTTTCCCATAGCCGCCCTGCCGGACAACCTTCCGAGGTCGGGGACCTGCGCTCGGCAGTCTTTCGACGCCGTAATGCCCTCGCCGTCCGAAAGTACGGCGTCGCTGCCATCGCTGAAGGCGCCCTCCGCTGCCATGGCCGCCTGCCTGGCGTGGTGGGCCCAACGCTTTGTCGAACGGTCCTTAAGTGTCTTAGGCTTAAACCTACTACACGCTCTGCAGTTCGCTTCGGGGTGGTCCCTCGGCAAGCAGAGATTGCACGTGGCGTGCCTGTAGACCCAAGGGTATTTGCGGTTGCACTTGGGGCAGAATTGGAAAGGGGTACCCTCCATACGCACCTTGAGGCAGCGGGCTGGTAAGTGTAGGAAATATATAAGGTGTACCTATATACCAAGAGTGAAGAGTATGTACCACCCCCCACTCTCCCTACTTGCAGGGCCGAGGCCAGCGGCCTACTAGGCCCGGGCCGAGGCCAGCGGCCTTCCGAGGCCCAGATCCGTCGTGCAGCAGCCGACGGTCGATGTCTTCTCCAGCCGTCGTCGAGTGTCGAGGGTCGACGTTGGGGTGGGGAAGGATGTCAGTAAATAATTTTAAACTTCTATAATTAGCAAAAGTATGGCTAAGGCCAGGGGACTCCGCAAGATGCTTCCGACCAGTATGGCGGAAAAAAACAATCTGAGGATCCCAGACGCGTGAGGGATCTTGGGTACGGTGGACGTCACACTAGGGATAGTATTACTGGCACGCCTGTGTCGACGCCCATTTTCGAGTTTCGAAAAACAAACTGTAATACTCCGCAGCTTCCACTAGATGTCGGCCTATGCACAGCATGTGATCTAAGCAGATTCCACAAGCCTCAGAAATATATATGGAACAAGTTACTTACCTGTAACTGTTGTTCTCCAGCATGGGTCTGGCATGGATTCACATGCTCATGAATATTCCCCGTCGTCAGGCTGGGAATCCTCGGTAAAGAAAAAACCAGTATCAGTTTCGTTTCTGATCTGTCTTTCGTAGTAATAACCAATCACTGGTCTCTGCGTCATACTGACCACAGCCAATGACTGCCCTCTACCTAAGCACCGCCTCTGGCAGCCATCTTCAGATTTGGAAGCACGTGAAGTGGCAGTATGACCAAGTGAAGAGCCGCAGAGGGGTAGGCGGGAGGGTTCGCATGTGAATCCATGCCAGACCCATGCTGGAGAACAACAGTTACAGGTAAGTAACTTGTTCCTTCTCCAGCATGGGGTCTGGCATGGATTCACATGCTCATGAATAAAGAATACATAGCAGTACACACATGCACAACCACGGGAGGTGGCAAAGGCTCAACATTAAGCATCACATCAACTCAACATTAAGCATCTTACCTCCTCACCAGGCTCACCTCAGGCGAACAGGTTGCGCAGCACTGCTTGGCCGACCCTGGACTCCTCTCTGGAATCCCGGTCGACGCAGTAGAATTTCGTGAAGGTGTGCGTCGACCTCCACGTAGCAGCCCTGCATATGTCCAGCAGGGGCACACCAGATAGGAACGCCGTGGTAGCTGCGATCGCTCTGGTGGAATGGGCTCTCGGACGGCCAGGCAGCGGTCGGTTTGCCAACCGGTGACAGCACATGATACAGCCGGAGAGCCATCTGGAGATGGAAGCCTTCGAGAGAGCCTTCCCCTGATTGACAGGTCCAAAGTTCACAAAGAGTTGTGACGTCTTCCGAAAACCCTTCGTGCGGTCCACGTAGAACTTCAGCGCTCTAGCTACATCCAGCGAGTGCAAAGTCCTCTCAGCCGGCGACGAAGGCGACGGGAAGAACACAGGTAACACCAAGGGTTCGTTGAGATGGAAGTCCGACGGTACCTTGGGCATGAAGGAGGGGTGCGTCCTGAGCACTACCCTCGTGTCGTGGAAAGTCAAGTACGGGGCCTTGCAGGAAAGGGCCTGGATCTCTCCCACTCGTCGTGCGGAGGTGATGGCCACAAGAAAAGCTGTTTTCCACGATAGAAACTTCAACGGGGCCGAGTGCAGAGGCTCGAACGGAGGTCCCATGAGCTTGGTCAGCACCACGTTGAGCTCCCACGCCGGGGCCGGAGCCCTCACCGGCGGGAATGATCTGAACAGTCCCTTCATGAACTCTTTCACCAGACGATGAGACCACAAGGACGTCCGCCCCGTGGTTCTGGTGTATCGGGAGATCGCAGCAAGATGAATCTTGATGGATCAGACCAGCTTTGGCCAGCGTCAGCAGGTACGGCAGTACTTGGGGAGCCGTAATCCGTAGAGGGTTAATCTTCTGTGCGTGGCACCAGACAGAGAACCTCTTCCATTTGTGTCCGTAGCATTTAAGAGTCGAGGACGCCCTGGCCTTTGCAAGAACCTCTCTGCAATCGGCCGGTATGTCGTATCCTCCAAACTCTAGCGCTGCAGGAGCCAGGCCTGCAAGTTCAGCGACTTCGGGTCGTGGTGGAGGATGGCGCCTCCTTCCCTGGAGAGTAGATCTGCGTCCGCCGGCAGCTTGATCGGCGGGGACGCTGACAAGTCCAGCAAGTCCGGGAACCATATCTGCCTCGGCCACGCAGGTGCGACGAGGATCATCCTGCACCGTGACCTCTTGAGCTGGTTGACGAGCCGGATTAGCAGAGGCAAGGGAGGGAACGCGTAGAGGAACAGGCCCTCCCAGGGGAACGAGAAAGCATCGCCCATGCTCCTCGTCTGGGGAAACCTGCTGGCGAACCTCCGGCACTTGGTGTTCGTCGCCGTCGCGAACAGGCCGATCTGGGGTGTGCCCCACCGTCGGAAGAGGCGATCCACCAGATCCTGCCGTAGTTCCCACTCGTGGCACGAGCGCAGCTCCCTGCTGAGTGAGTCGGCGATGGTGTTTTTTATCCCTGCCAGATGAAACGGCACCAGAAAAATCCCTTGGGCGACGGCCCAATGCCACAGGTCCTGCGCCTCCTTGGACAGCGCTGGGGACCTGGTTCCGCCCTGTTTCCTGATGTAAAAGATGGTGGTGGTGTTGTCGGTGAAGATCCTCACCACCTTGCCCTTGAGGGACGGAAGGAAGGACCTGAGGGCCCAAAACACTGCACGGAGCTCCAGGACGTTGATATGCAGGGACTTCTCCGTCGGGAGCCAGAGTCCCCTTGCGTGCAGATTTTCGGTGTGCGCTCCCCACCCTTCCAGGGAGGCATCCGTGGTCACAGTCTCCTGGTGGGCTGGGGTCTGGAAGTCCATGCCCGCCGCCAGATGCGCGCGGGTGCCCCACCACCGTATCGCTCGTCGGAAACTCTCGTCGAGCTTGATCCTTTCCTCGAAGCTGCCCGTCGTCTGGATCCAGCGCGCATCCAGGAATTCTTGCAACGGGCGCATCCGGAGCCTGCACATGGGAATGAGGTAGATGCAGGAAGACATCATCCCGAGGAGGGACTTGATGGACCTCACTTTGGCCGCGTCGGCCACCAACATCCGTTGCACCTTGCCCAAGATGGTCCTGGTCCTCTCCTCCGACGGGGAGGCCAGAAGGGACACTGTGTCGAGCCTCGCTCCCAGAAACAGTGCGACTTGCGCGGGCACCAGGTGGGATTTGGCGTAGTTCACGGAGAATCCCAGGTCCGTGAGGAGTTGGACGGTCCTTGCCGTGTGGACCACGGCGAGCTCCCTCGTCTTGGCGCGGATGAGCCAGTCGTCCAGGTAGGGGTAGACGTGAATCCCCTCGCGGCGCAGCTGCGCCGCCACCGGTGCGAGGCACTTGGTGAATACCCTGGGTGCCGACCGTAGTCCGAAGGGAAGGGCTTTGAACTGGTAATGACGCCCCTGGACCACGAACCTGAGGAATTTTCGGTGCCCCTTTAGGATGGGAATGTGGAAGTAGGCATCCTCCAAATCCAACGACGATAGGAAGTCTCCTTCCTCCAGCTGACCCAGGACGTGCTGGAGGGTGACCATCCGGAACTTCTGCGCCTTGATGAACTTGTTCAGACGTCGCAGGTCTAGGATGGGGCGCCATCCTCCCGTCTTCTTCTTCACGAGGAAGTATCTCGAGTAGACTCCGGAGCCCCGAAGCCTCTTTGGGACGAGTTCGATGGCGCCCTTTCTGAGCATCGCCTTTACCTCCAGGAGAAGTTGAGGGACGTGAAGTTCTTTCCTGGCCACGGGGGGGACGCGCGGGCACCTTCTTTGAAACTCGAGCGCGTGACCCCGGACCAGGGCGTCCAGCACCCAACGGTCGGTGGAGATGGACCCCCACACGCTGACGAAGCCCGCCAGCCGGCCTCCCACCGGAGTGCTTCGGTGGGGGCCCGACCCCACGGCCGGTTCAATCCTGCTTGGACGCGGCCTTGCCGCCTTGACCTCCTTGGCGACGACGGCGGGGTCCGCTAGACTTGCCTCGTCCTCTGTAGGCCTCTTGCGACGACGAGCGGGCCGCTTGACGGTAGGAAGCGAAACCGCCGCCGGAACCTTTGGAGGCGCCCTTGCCTCCGCCGCTCCGAAAGGGCGTCCGTCGTTGCTGCAGAACTCCAAGGGCCCGGGCCGTCTCAGTATCCGCCTTGATGGCCTGAAGGGAATCGTCCACTGTCTTCCCAAACAGGTTGTTCCCGTCGAAGGGCATGTCCAGGACTCTGGTCTGGACGTCCTGCCGGAAGTCCGTAGCTTTGAGCCATCCACGACGTCGAAGGCAAACGCCGTTGCCCAGCTGGCGGAACCCAGTGTCGGCGATGTCCGTCGCCACGGTGATGGCGTGGTCCGAGGCCACCTCACCTTCCTGCAGGATCTCCAGGGCCTCCGCCCTCTTGTCGTCCGGCAGAAAATCCAGCAGGGGAGCTATCTTGTACCAGAGCTCACTGTCGTAGCGAGCCACGATAGCCAAGGCATTGGCCGCTTTAATCGTCGTCGCTGCCGACGAGATGACTCTACGTCCCATAGCATCCAATTTCTTTCCCTCGCCGTCCGGCGGGGAAGTCGATGTGGAGGCCGCACCCCCCCCGCTTTCTTCCTGGCTGCCGCGGAGACGACGGAATCCGGGGTAGGCTGCGCCCGGAGGCATAGGGGGGCCGTGTCCGGGACCCGGTACTTTTTCTCGTACCGGTCTCTTCTAGCTGGCGTCGTGGAAGGGTTCTTGAGGAGGGAAAGGCCCTCATCCCAAATGTCGTCCAACAGAGGCACTGCGAGGACCGTCTTCCTCTTGGCCTCGCGCCGCTGATAAAGGAAGCCTTCCTTTTTCTTCTCCTCAGGGCAGAGTTGGAAAAGCTCGGAAGCCCTGGAGATCATGGAGTGGAAAGATCCGATCTCGTCGGGCGGAGAAGCCCTGGTGGGAGGCGACGACGGAATATCCTCGTCGTATGCCTCGTCGTCCGTACCCGTCGCTGCCGTGTCAGTCCCCGTATCATCCCCTCGGGTGGACGGGGAGGAGGGCTGGACGGGGCGCGACGGTTGAAAAGGAGGTGGTGGATGGATCCTTCTTTTCTTGGTAGGGGGAACACCAGAAGGTCCCGGTTCTGGATCCCCCGACGGGAGAGGTTCCTCCGTCGGTAATGGTAGCCTCGTCCTTATCTCGGAGCATAAGGACTGTATGGCCAACAAAATGGCCGCCGAGTTGTCTTGCGGCGCTGGCAGAGGGGAATCCGACGGGCGAGCAGGGGCCCCGTCGGTATCCTCGACGATGTCGTCGTCGTCACCTGCGTCGGGGTCCATTCCGACGGGCTGGCCTTCTTCCACGCCTAGGCCGTGGCTTAAGACCTCGATCAGCTCCTCTTCTGAGGTTGAGGCCGAATCTACGACGACGCCCTGCCCCCCCTTCTTCTTCCCCACGGAGGGTTTCACGGGGGTCCTATCGATGGGCACAAAAGAAGACTCCCTCCGAGGAGGCAGGGAGATTCTGGGCCCTGAGGTCGCCACCACTGGTGCAGCCTCCACAGGCTGAGCCAGGGCCGCCGCGACCGTTTCGATAGAGGGCTTGGTCGGATGGATCAAGGCCTTCACCACCTTAGGTGCGCTCACCGCCTTATCCTTGAGGGAGGGGGCACTGCCACGCTCCTCCTCTGCCTTAGAGCTCGACCGGGGCCTCTCCAGGAGCTTCGCCGGGTGCTCGGCCTTCCTCTTACCCGACCCAGAGCGTTGGCTCGTGGTTGATGGTGCCGGGGAGGGTGCGCCCTGCCTGGCGCCCGTAGAGCCCGACCGTTCGGCGCTCCCGGTGCCAGCGGACTCGCGGTGCTTGGCCTTATGTTGGGCCCCCGTCGCCGGGGCGCCCTCAAAGGTCTTAGAAGACCGCTCGGATTTCTTCTTCTTCTCGCCAGACGGGCTCTTACCCTCCAGCCAGTTGGCGAGACGTTGATGGCGGTCCTTCATGGTCCGTTCCGACATGTTGCCGCAAAACGCACAGTCCTTCTCCACGTGCGTCTTGTCCTCATGAAGGCAGTAAAGGCAGAAAGAGTGTTCGTCCTCCTTAAAGACGTTCTGCAGCTGGCATCCAGGGCAGACCCTGAACAGCTTTCCGGGCGTCGAGCTTCCCTTCTCCTGGGCCATCTCCGAGACCGGGCCTGAGAAGCTTCTGGAGTCCTCCGAAGTGTAGCTCGACGAAATCTTCACCCTTGAGGGGCACAGACAAATCCGACACGGGTCCCCGTTGATCGGATGTAGGATCGGTGGAGCTTGAGGCTCTTTTGACCGAAAGAATCGAAGTTTTTGTGAAAAAAGCGCGAAAAATAGCACTAACGCTCGAGAGCAATAGCACGAGGATCCCAACACATGAACGTGCGGTAAAAATCTGAAGATGGCTGCCAGAGGCGGTGCTTAGGTAGAGGGCAGTCATTGGCTGTGGTCAGTATGACGCAGAGACCAGTGATTGGTTATTACTACGAAAGACAGATCAGAAACGAAACTGATACTGGTTTTTTCTTTACCGAGGATTCCCAGCCTGACGACGGGGAATATTCATGAGCATGTGAATCCATGCCAGACCCCATGCTGGAGAAATATATATTGTTTAAATTATCAATTAAACCTTTTAACTTGCAAAACAGAACTACTTCTTGGCTCAGTGGGGTCAGGAGGATTCCAAGAGAGGGGTGTTATATAGGGGTAGTCATCCAGAAGGCATGAACTGGACATAAAGATATATCAATAAGGGTTTTCATTCAGTATTCTAGACTAGGCGTTGACTTGGCTGTAGTGCTGAATTGAATCCTCTTACAATAGATATCTGGAAGAGTTTACGGACAGACCCAGGGCGTTATACAGTTTTCTCACCACCACATCAAACATACACAAGGATAGATCTCCTCCTGATCCCGAGAGAGCGGGAGGGGGAAGTGAGGGCGCCCAAGGTGGTGGTAATTACATGGTCAGACCACAAACTGATGACAGCGACCTGCCAGGCGACATGGCAGCTCCCTAAACCCCGCCAAGGATTTTAGGTGGAGGTACAATGATACCTTGTTGAGAGACAGGGGTCTTCAAAGACTTCCTGGGAAAGGAGATGCGGATGTACTTTGAAACTAATGATGATGGGGAGATGGCCATAGCAACAGTCTGGCAAGCAGCCAAAACCACCTTCAGGGGGTTACTTATTGCTGAGGGGTCTCATAAAAAGAGAAAGAGGGGCCTAATTGAAAACAGGCTATGAGAAGAACTGAAAAGCCTGTGGTCCCAGTTGACTCGACGAGGTGCAGATAGGGAAGGGCTCCTTGGTGAGATGAGAGATAAAGGCAGGAACTCTGCACAGTGTTGATAGGGGAGGTGGTCAAAAAGATGAGGTTCACTCGGCAGAGATACTATGAGAGGTGGGGACTCTCTAGGCAAACAGGGTAAGAGCCCACATGGTTGAAAGGCGAATAGAAGAAATATGGGACACCGAGGGACAGGTAGTGAAGGGGGCAGAGGATATTGCGGCCTGCTTTGCGGGTTACTACAGAGGCTTGTATGCCACACCAGAGGGGCAGGACATGGGGGAAATGCAGCATTACTTGGCTGACTGCGGTCTCCTTGGACTTACAAGGGCAGAAGATTAGCCCCTAGAAGCCGAGATAACCCGGGAAGCGGTACTAGGGGCCATTCAACGGCTGAAATCGGGAAAAGCCCCTGGGTCAATGGATTCACAACTGACTTTTACAAACAATACCAAGCCACACTGGTGACCCGTGGCTAAATTGTTCAATTCCATAGTGGGGGAAGGTACAATACCCCTGACATTCTTACAGGCCCTTATAGCGGTTATACCGAAACCAGGGAAGGATTAAACTAATTGCACCTCATACAGGCCCATCTCCCTCCTCAACATTGAAGCCAAGATATTCGCGCGAATTCTCGCATTGTGTTTGGAATCCTGTCTCTCTCGATTAATCCACCCCGATCAGACAGGCTTTGTCCTCCGAGGGCAGGGAGACACACAACATGAGAAAAATGATCCACGTCCTCAACGTCCCGGTTGTAAAGAAAGAGGGGGCGTTGCTGCTGGCCCTCGACGCCGAGAAGGCATTCAGCCCGGGTGAGCTAGGCTGTCATGATGGAGGTCTTTGAAGTTCTGGGGATGGGCCAGAGGCCGGACTGGCTGGATGGCGGCCCTACACTCGTGGCCGACAGCCAGGGTAGTGGTCAATGGGATTGAGTCGCAGGCCTTCCCCCTGTAACGAGGCACATGCCAGGGATGTCCTCTCTCCCCATTGATTTATGCACTGGTTATGGAGCCATTGGCGGCAAGGGTCAGGGACTGTGAAGGGATTAAGGGAATCAGGGTGGAGGGGCTGATTGCAAGATTAGCCTGTTTGCTGGTGACGCCCTGCTCTACATTTCTAATCCATCTTTCTCGGTGCCACCTTTGCCAGAAAGTCTGGAGCAATACGGGAGGCTATCAGGGTTTAAGGTCAACCTGGGAAAGTCAGTGGTGCTCCCTGAGTAGTGGTGGGGGGGGGGGTTTGCTACTGACAGAAGGGGAAATAGAGAATGTTGCGGGATTACCATTTAAGATACAGGAAGATACTTTCCATTACCTTGGGATCCAAGTGACAAGGATCTCTTCCCTGAGAACTTCCTCCCCCTGTGGTCAACTGTAAAGCAGGATCTGGAGAGATGATCGAAATCGGGACTGTCCTGGATGGCACATTTAAATTGCATAAAGATGGTGGTACTCCCAAAATTCCTGTTCCTATATCAGATGTTGCCCATAGGGATTCCGACATCATTCACAGCCGCGGTGAAGGTAGCCATGCTGAGATTTCTTTGCGCTGGGGCCAGACATACGGTAGCCTATAGGACACTAATCCTACCAAAGGAGGAAGGGAGAGTGGGATTTCCTGACCTGGCAACGTATCACAAGGCGGCTCAACTACGGGACCTAGTAGATCACTTTAACCCATTCTCAAATAAGCAATGGGTGACGATGGACAACGAAATACTGGCCTCAGTCACGTTAGACGAATGGCTATGGGTCTCCAGAGCCAGCATCCCAAAGTAAGTGCTCTATCACCCGATTTTGGAGGTTCTATGGTCTCTATGGAGGGGGGGCAGGGACAATAGATGGCTCACAACGTGGCCTTCACCCTTGAGTTGCATTTGCCCCCCCCCCCTTGAGGGATGGAATAGAAGAACCAATGGCTTTCCAGTCTTGGTATGAGGGTGGTTATAATAGGGCAGGACAGATGTGTGAGGGGGAAACTTTCATCTCCCTGAACAGGCTGGAGGAGGCTCTGGGACTCTCCAAATTGTCACCTTTCTGATTTTTACAACTGAAAGAGGTCCTGACGGAAGGCAGGTGGGGGGTGAACCTGAGGAGGGAGTTGACGTGCTTCCAGAAATGTTTGATCACACAGACAGGATCCAGAGGGCTCAGAGCTGGAATGTATAAGAGGATCCTCCTGGCAAACCCTAGCGACCCCCTGCCATTGGGAATCAAATGGGGACAGGATATTGGTAGGGACATTGAGGACACTCTGTGGGTACAAATGTGCAGGAGGGCTAATAGATCCACGACCACACTCCAGCATAGACACCAGGCCCTAAAGCTGATACATAGATGACACTACCCCCCTGCGATGATTGCTCAAATGAGTGAGCGATACGACCCACACTGTAGGAAATGCCACTCGAAAAAGGGAGACTATATTCACATGTGGTGGGGCTGCTTGAAGGTGCAGACATATTGGAGAGAGGTCCTATCCTGGATAATGGGGGTGGATGGGATTCAGAGATACTTTTTGCCATGGCTTCTCCTGTTTGGGGTGTAGTCGAGGAAGAGTCAGAATTGGAACAGGGACACATGTTCCTGATTATGATGCTTGCTGCTGGATGCTGCTTGGCCTAATTGTGGAAAAACCTGCAAATGCAAACCGAAAAGGAATGGGTCTCAAAGATCTGATCTATCTATGACATGGAATATCTCAACCATCTCTTAAACGAGGCCAGGTCTGACATCCAGGGCCTGTGGCTTCCCTTTCTTGAAAAATACAGGCAATAAGGCGGACAAGGGATTGAAAGGGAGCTGACAGGAGGCGGAAACCCACCTGCTGCAGGAATGGCTAATGCGTCCTTCACTTTACCAGGGGCTCAACAGAATGTAATACATTAAAGGGGGAGTCTCCCGGTCAAGCGTGTTCTGGTGACACTTGGTTGGAAATGCAATACCATTCTTAGTTTGAACTTGGAGGAGACAACTACACTTCGCTGCATGGAAGGGTGGGGCGTGGGGGAGGGATTTAGGGGAGGTGTTATAGGTGGAGGCACTATTGCTGACATGTGTTGTTATTGACAAAATTCCAATAAAGTTTCATTTTGAAAAAAAAAGTTTATGAGCTGGCTAAAAGGGACTGAGGTGAGGTGCCGGAAGGTGGGCTTCGGCAGGGCGTTCCCACATCCGAGGCCACGCCCCTGCCTGTTATTCTAAATTTAATGGAGAAGCTACATTTTTCGCTGCCAAAGGTTCTGGTACCGTCCCCATGTTATGGGAGGCCCATAAGGATGGAGGAAAGGGGATGGGACATATGAGTATGCTGCCTGCCACCAAAGTGAGAGGTTGGTGCCCCTCCACCCATACAAACAAACCACCACTGTTCCATTCAAATTGTGCAAAATAAAAACAAAAAAGATAGCAGACAGGAAAGGACCCCAGAGAAGTAAAAGGGTGAGTCAGTCTTAGATGGTAGGTCAAGGGATAGGAATCCTTAAGGTCCTGAGCCAAGGAGTGCTCCTAAGCTGGGAGAGAGGATGGTTTCAGGGTCAGAGTCAAGTCGAAACATGGCTCTATGTGAAGTGTCACTGGAGACAGCCCTATGTTGAGAGGATTTTAAGTCCAACAGGAGGAAAAAGATTGAGTATCATGGGTACACATGTGTATTATAATACCTGACCCCTGCCAGACAACCTAACGGTGCTGTGTGATGGTTCCTGGTAGCACTGTGCATGAAGATCAATGCAAGAGCTGTAAGACTTCTATGAAAGCCTAAAAACACACTGGGCCTCACTACAAGTCTGGCGGTAGCCGTGCCGGTTAAACCGGCATGCTGCTGCCAGATTTGTGGATTTTTCCATCGCCTGGCTTCACGGAAACACCGGGAGATTATGACCGTGGTGTTCCTGGAAGTCAGGTGCCGGAAAATCGTTAATCCCATTCCCTTTGAGTCCCATAGGACTCAATGGGAATGGGGATGACGGAAGCACCGGCACCATTAATAACGGTGCCGGTGCTTCTGTGAAAGCCTGTTGGCAGTTGCCGTTCTGCAGACTCGGAGTGTGCCAGTCCGGTAACAATGGTACCGGTAGGCTTACCGGCACCATTGTTACCAGAAGGGCACACTCCTAATGAGGCCCACTGAGACAAGAAAAATATTTTCAGGACACTATAAGATTCCAGAGATTGCAAGTTGCAAATCACTGTCTGAACCGGACCTGAACTAAGGCAGAGAAGGAAGGACTGATGACTACAGTCGTAAATGAAGGTAACAACCAAATTCACTGCTGCACTGTTTGCTCCTCTGTTTCCATTACGCCAGTAGTGTTTAAATCAACAATAATACATTCTGTAGTAAAAAAAAAAACGAATAGAGAACTTTAAGTTGGTTTTGCCCATCTCTCAGCTATTACAGGATCCTCACATAGCCCTCAACACATCATCAAATAACCTTTAACATACCATCACCACTCTTGAATATAATTGCGCCATAAATGCACACTGATGTGTTCTTTACATTATGCAAATAAAACATTGCTTGCAGAATGAGGAAACTGTTTCACTTCCATGATGTCACCGTTAAGAAAATCTCCTTCAACCAGCAACTGAAATTCACTGAGATATTCAACTTATTCCTGCCGTACAGACTCATATTAGGGACTTGCGAAACACTCTTCCTCATTCGCTGTTAAAATGTAAGCTAATACTAGACCAAAATTGAGACTAAGTTTACCTCCACTTTATATCACTTCGTTATGCTTTTTTTTATTATGCTTACTTCACGTGAGCTGACAAATCTACGAACCATATGGGAAACCGACATAGGCCCATTGGACCCCGAGGAATGGTTGGAGGCACTGATGTTCCCTCACGAGGACACAGCTCGAAATTCTACATATAACCTATTATGCATGTACACTGCTCTTTAGATGTGGCCGTGTACAACACCCACAATGTGTATGCTGTAAGACGGCTGATGGTATCTTTCTTCATATATTATGCCAATTTACTGTAGTACAACAATTCTGTTACTTGATGCAGAACAAACCATGAAGAGTTATGGGTACAGATCTACTACACAACCAGAGGTTAGTATCACTGGTAATATGGACTGACACTTTTTTATTTTCTATGAAAAACTATTTTTATCCACTGCCATAATGATTGTTTAATGTAACATTGTCATGATATTGGGCATTGGAGAAAGTCCAATTACCATAAAATGGAACGCAGATGTTGACATTTGCATGTTACTAGAGGAGCGTATTTATAATTCACGAGGTTGCACCTATAAATTACAAAAATAACAGACAAAAGATAGAATGCGTGGTAAATTGCATTGAATATTTTCGGAGGGAGGGAAATGTCAAACACTGGGAAGAGTGCAGTACTGTTCAATGTTATGGTACGCTATGTTACTTGTGAAGTAGTTCTAAAATGATAAAAACCAATAAAAACATGTTGGCAAAAAGAAAAGAAAAACTCCTTATGTGGTGATACAAGTTCTAGACAATTAACGTCTAACATATGCGATGAAGGCTACAAGAGAACACAGGAGTTGTCCGTAGGGTTCAACACCTTTAATATTACTCTACAGGTGGGGTGAGTAAAACACCGATAGAATGTACGGGATCACTCTTAAACAAATAAATGCTAATTGCTAGAAATGAGTCAGTATGAGATATCTTAAAATACTGTATTGTTCCTCCTATGGAACCAGAGATTTCATTACTACTCTCTTCTACTGCTCTTAAACAACCTTTGGATTTATAGTCTCAGGGCTACAGCATCTGTCTCGCTTCTAGACTTCAGTCTTTAGAGTATAGCGTCCAGTTTGCTACTTGATCCGACAGTCCCTGGAATGGAGCAACCAGCCCGTTTCTTGACGCCGCCTAGTGGCAAGTACTTCTTCCTGCCTTGACCTAGGGTATGACTTTGATTAGATATTATCACCCCCTAGCCCTTGGTCACCATCTTGGGCTGACGAAAATCATGGTGATGATGAGGTTACCCTTTGCCACTGTCCAACCAGCAGGTATTTCGTCTCCCCAACTAAGGGCTTTTGTCAGGCTGTGTTTTATAACACACCAGCCATAGGTCACCTTACTAGGCCAATTTCTTTTCACTCTCTACTTGGGTCTGTTCTCTATTAGAGGTTTACGCAATCTCTTAACATACTGCTATCCTTTCTCTGGATCCTGCCATTGTCTGAGGTATTGAAATCAGCAGCCTTTTTCCTTTTCCTACCACCTTCTTTGGATCTGGTCCCTGTCAGCCTCTACGAAATAGCCCTCATCTAGTGCAGTATTTCTTCTTTCAAGCATTTCACTCGTCTCACCCAAGCTCTGTACCTCTCTCTGGTATTCCTTCCCTACATCTTTTACCTCCAGGGGGCCAGCCCAGTCTATGGCACTCCGTGTCTGAGTCTGTGTCCTTTTATAGTGGGTTTGCAAGAGCAGGGTACCCAGTCCATTAACAGTTATTTCACTTGCTAGTTTAAAAACTGATTGATTACAGGTTTTGCAAACACACTGCGCACAGACACTAATTAAGACCACGTTGGTATAGTAGTTTTAATTAACACTAGGGTAGCCTGACACGTGTTTCGAGCACTTGCTCTTCCACTGAGGCTACAAGATTTTTGTACATGCAAAGTGATGTAGTACAGATAAATTAAGCAAACTCCATATGGAGGACCCAAGGTAGCAAGGCAAACACAGAGGTGAACAACAAAACAAATACATTGGTCATTCATGGCACAAAATTGCAAATTGTTCAGTTCATAGTGCCAGGAGCCGAAATTTTAAACAATTAGGAGACAAGACAAAATAATAAATCATCCATAAGCAGCGTAAATTCAGTAAAGCCCATACCATGTGTATATTAGGAAACCATCAGGTCAGGGAGAGAAGAAAGGAAGGGAAAAAATAAACAAAGGTTTCATTAGCTTTTAAGTTCTAAGTGGGCCATACAATTAGAAATGGCTATTCAGGAAGTTTAATCTTTTACCTACAGTGAGGTGTGAATCAGTTGCGAACTAAGGAATAATGGGATCCGAATGAGGCAAGTCCATTTAATGATCATTATCAAATATACGTGCTAATGCTTCGATTCATTACGTGGAGTAAATTGGCTGTGCACTTACCCATAAGTATGGTAAGTGATTGAAGAATAATTCTCACAGGCTCCACTGTAAATTTAAATCGTGTGATGTATTAGACATTGGGCCTCATTACGACCCTGGCGGAAATGGAAAAATGATGGCGGAAATGCAATACCGCCATCGAACACCGCTCGTTGCGATTATGACCCGTCACCGTAAAGTACGATGCCATTAGCGACACCGCAGTGAACGGCAACGCTAACTGCACCAAGTACGCGCACGCGCGCCTTGCAAAACCGGAATCACCGCCATGGCGCAACGGTACGCGAATTCTGACCCTAGCGGACATGTACTGAACGCCATCAAGCACGTCGTAAAGTACCATTCCGCCATGGCGAGAAATACGGCATCGTGAACCAACCGTAAATGGCCCACTGAGTGCCTGTACTCCACTCCCTGGCCACATTGCACAACTCCTGGCAGGCGCAATGTACTCACACTATGCAACCAGTGAAATCTACAATTCACCCATGCATGCCAACGTAGAAAAGCATGCAGGGGCTCAAAGCGCCCCGTGAGTGGGCATCCATGTACGGCATGTCACCATAGCCGTACTGATGCAGCACAGGCATGTGAAGGTACAATACATCAAAATGAAAATCAAGAACACATGACACAAAACAACAGTAGTCCCCCATCGCTTGCCACCAGCGCAAGGCAACATCCAAAACAGCATCCTGAGGGGGATTGCACCAGCCCTGTACTCTTGCCAGTAAACAAACCAACCATCAGCAGAAGCATGTACCACACAAGTTGGCAGAGTGACTGAGCAGCCAGGCTCATCCCAAGAGGGGCCGATGGGAGCTGCAGGGCACAGATGGCATCAATACAGAAGCTATTCCAATGGACATGACCCCAGTCCCCCTCCAACAAACGCACGCAAACACAGTCACCTGTGACCAGCCACATTCTGAACATCCCATCATTCCACCAATCGACCTGGCTGACAGGCACCAGTCGGCCAAAAGCCAATCCCCCGCCCCTGAACAGCACATCATGTAAACAGTCACAATGGCAGCCCCTATCCGTGACCATACTGTGCTACGTAGGCAAACGCGGCCAGTACTGTACCACACAACTCAACTCAGAAGGCGGAACACAATGCAGATCATCTCGCAATACATACCGCCACAAATCGAAAATCGCCACATCACCTGCAAAGAACAACGCAACACGACAAATATCGGAATACAATTTAAATGCACATCCAAATGACAAAGGCCCCACAGCAATTTGCAAAATAACACCAAAACAACCATCATCACCAAGGGCTGCATCTGCAATAATTGACCAGCTTCCACTTGTGTGACGCCCTGTACCATCATGGCACACAGGGCCTACATCAACGTTCCAAAAGGCAACATGGAAGCGGCAAGAACCGCAGGTCCGTCCCATGAGGCAGGCACTAGTCGAGCTGAAAGGCCGAAATGTTGCACCTAGCCACCAGTACAGCGTAAGGGCATGTGGCCCATTGGCGATCGTCCCATAAGATCGAAATGGTGCTCCACTGATTCACCCGAAGCTGCAGGAGTCGAGAGTAAAAACCATCTGGAGGAGTGGCGTAGAGATGGCATCTGCAATAGGGCAGGAGATACCTGTCACCCAAAAGAAACACAAATTAACCGATTGCATTACGGGACTCATGATGCATTACAATCTTCATTCAACACACCAATTCCACACCCATATGCATGCTAGCCCACTCCAAAGGAATAAACAGACCCCTAAATCAGTATCGAATCATAACGAAATCAATCGAGGTAAATACACCATTGGCAACGTCGGTTACTGTGCATGCGTCCGTCAAGATAGAACCCATGACATGGGATTAGTAACGTGCCTAGACACAAGTGTATGAAGGCGCGTCGAGACAGGGAGGATCCGACAAGGGCAGATAGACGTAAGTCCCACTATGGCAGCCTTGCATCACATAGCGCAGGGGAAGGGGAGTGATTCAAAAAACCCATGTACATGGCAGACCCTAAACGGAATCATCTGTCCATGCATCCATTCATCATTCCCTCATCCCGCAATGAAAACGCATGAATATTCACTCACATAATATGTGAAACTTCCATCGCGTCTGTGCGTAATGCAGTCTGCAAAAACCACTGTGCTCCTGGCCGGATCTGTAGTGTTGTGAAGCAAGATGGATTTGGGAACGTCCTGCCTTATCGTCCACTACGCTATTGCGCATCCCATTCAATTCATATCATTCATTGCCTGCTCGTTATGGGCCATGTCCCAAGGACATTCTACAATAGAACGTTACATTTCCAGCCAGACCTGTGGGCGTATCCTCGCCGCTACTTCAAAACCAAAAATGCTGGCCTTCGAATTCCTCACTTGCAACATTACGTCGAAAAGGCTTCTGTGAACGCTTGCATTCACAATTACATCAATGTAGTGCGGCTGTGTGTCATAATGCTAACTGGCTGCAATCACAAATGGGACGCCACGCCCGTCGGTGAAGTACGTTACTGTGCTGCATGAGGGTCGGCCATCGATCGAGCCCTACATACCACTGACTCTTCACAGGTATGTAAGCGGCTGCAATCATAGCATGTGTAACAATGGGAGCATAGCATGAAAATCAGTCAAAGTACATCACACTGCCATCGGGATTTGATACATGATTCCAATCCCAAGATGCCATGCGGCCAAATGCAGCCTTACGTGCGGGACGTGCTCGGCCAGAAGGGATTGCATCTGCCACAGATTCATTCAATCAGCACAGGTGGAGGCCATACAGGCCGACAGCACATATATAGCAGACCCAAACCCCTCCCACAACCACTCCCACTCCAAAATGCTACCGGCAGGACTAGCGATGTTGGGCCTGGGGGACCAGATAGCACTGCAAGTGCTACAACTACAAGAAGACGACGAACAACAACAGGTACAACAACCGGGCGCACAGGGGAGACGGAGGAGAAGGAGGAGGAGGAGGGCAAGGCAGGGTCAGCAAGGCCCACAAGCACTGCCACTACCACCACGCAGGCGGCCCGCAATCCCACGCCTCCGAGCCGATCCGTTCAACCTCACTGCTGAGCAGATCCACACCCTCTACCGTTTGGACCGGGACACCATAATCGCCATTGTGGACATGACACATGCTGACCTCGTGAGCATGATAGATAGCCCAACCGCCATCCCACCCCTACTGAAGGTGGTGTCTGCACTCCACTTCCTGGCCACAGGCACCTACCAGCACACAGTGGGACAGTTGCATGGCATTTCACAGCCACTGTTCTCACGGACACTCTTCCAAGTGCACGATGCCCTCCTGAAGCACGCCGACGACCACATCACACTACCACGCACGTACCAGGAGATTACCAACGCAAAAGTGGGATTCCATGCACTTGGCGGCATCCCGGGTTGCATTGGTGCCATCGACTGCACCCATGTTGAATTGGTTGTCCCACATGCCATGGAGGTCCAGTACCGCAACCGGAAACAGTTTCATTCAATCAATGTGCAAATGGTGTGTGACTCCAACAAGATATTTACGCATTGTTGTGCCAGATTTCCAGGATCTACCCATGATTCTATGGTCCTGAGGAACACAAGAATACCACGCTACATGGAGCGACACGCAGGGCACAGATCCTGGCTACTCGGTGAGTCTCATTCCATGCATGACATCGTGGCCCATTTGATGCGTCAATGACCTTGCAGGAGGGGGGGGGGGGGCTACTTAGCACTATCATTCCACTGACACCCTTTATTCGTCTCATACAGGTGATGCCGGGTATCCACTGAAGAGATGGCTCCTTACACCAATCCGGAACCCACAGAACGAGCATGAGGAGGACTACAACCATGCCCACTCACGTACCCGTGTGGTCATTGAACAGGCATTCGGCCTACTGAAGGCTCGTTTCCGCAGCCTCAGCAGGTCTGGCGGGGCACTCATGTACAGCCATGAGAAGGTTTCTAAGATGGTCATGGCATGTGTCATGCTGCACAACATGTGCATACGTAGGAATGTGCCCATGCCCCCTGACGCTGTACTGCATGCACCTGAAGATGATGATGATGATGAGGGTGGGGATGTGGAGGCACCTCAAGGAGTCCATGAGGCACAGGATGCACGTGCAATCCGACAGAGCATCATAGATGCATGCTTCTAGCAACCACGCATGGTGCCTATTACACGGAAAGGGGACCTGTGGCACTGTGTGTGTGTAGTACAGGCACATTGTGGACTGTACGCCTATGAAGGCCTCGTACGCAAATATCAATGTCCACACATGTCATTGGATGATAATGAGATGCTGTATTGTTAATGTGATTTGATTTATACACCCTATGGACCCGCCACCCAGTGAAGCCCAACACACCCCCTCCACCCTACTACCTCCCCCCCCAACACCAGTGTCCAAATATGCATGCTGTCCGTGGTTGGACGCTATTGCAAGCCCCCTCTACGGGTATCAGGGGCACCCCTGCCCGTGGAGCGCAGGTTCCTGCCAGATCTGCGTTGGGGGCTGCCCTGGACGGAACTTGCCACGGATGATGTCTCTGCCTGCTCGCGTCCATGCATGTCTCTGAGGGTTTGTGAGAGCTCCGAGAGCACACGGCGCACAGCAGCGAGTTCAGCACAAACGTCTTTGGACGTCGCATGCAGTTCCCCCCTCAGGCTCTCGGTGCTTTTCTCCATTTGTGCTCTCAGGCTCTCGGTGCTTTTCTCCATTTGTGCTCTCAGGCTCTCGGTGCTTTTCTCCATTTGTGCTCTCAGGCTCTCGGTGCTTTTCTCCATTTCTCCCCTGAGGCTCTCACTACTTTTCTCTATTTGTGCCCTGAGTGTCTCGGTGGATGTTTCCATGGCTGCCCTGGAACCCCCGCATTCATTTGCATGGTCCTTGAGTAGCGTGGACACTTCCTGCTGTTGCTCGATCAGCAGGTCGAGGGACTGTTGCCTCTGCTGGGCCATGGACATTTGCGGTGGTGTGACAGGGGGGCTGCTCAACACATGTTGCCTTGGCACAGGACTTGTGGGGGTTGGCCAGTCGTCGTCTTCAGGGTGCCCCTGCGTGGTTTCGTCATGGTGTAGGGGATGGAACATGCAGGGGGATTGGGAAAGGTCATGGATGGTACCTACGTCGCCAGCACTGTTTTCCGTGTCGGAGCATGCTGGCATGACAGCTGTGTCACCTATGGTGCTGCTACCACCAGAGGCAGTGCCATCAGATACGTTCTTTGGGGGGACCTGTGGTGCTGGGGTTGTGGACTTGCTGGCTGCTGGGGTGCCTGTTGCAGTCCCCTCCAGTGTGCTGCCACTTGATTCCTGCTGCTGCCGTGTCTTGATCCTTGCACCTGAGGTGGAGGCTCTTGGGACGTTGGTCCTGGCCCTCTTTGCAGGCGTGCTGGTAGGGGTGTCCTGCAGCTCGTCGTTGGTATCGGACCCTGTGGTGGAGTAAAGAGGGGCGAGCGTTAGTTATGGGTCTGTCGGATTTGGAATGGCAACGTATCAAATGCATTGGGGTGGTACATGAGGCTGATTTGGGACTGGGCCTTGGAGGTGGTCTCATTTTCGTGTGGATTGAGGATGCATTCATTTGGCTGCCTGCAGTTAGGGGGTGCATGCTGCACATGTAGGGGTTGTTTATGGCATCTTGATTGATTTGTTTATTCATTCTGACTTTTAGAGGGCGCTGTCAGGGCAAAGTATGTATTGCACTATGGGGTCACATGGTACTGCACATGTTCGTGGTTTGTGGATTTCGCATTGTTTCTCTTGGCCAACCTACCTGATTCTCCGGATGTCGGCACTCCTTTCTCCATCCCTCCGACTCCCTCTATGCTCTCCATTCCTATGGTGGAGGCGCAGATATCCTCCCAGGGGGTCAACTTGATGGGCGACTCTGAACCCCCCCCGGTAGCTGTGGCGATGTTCCTGTTCGCAGAAAGTATGCTGCGTACGCGGATCCGCAGGTCGTCCCACCGCTTGCGACATTGCTGTGGCGTGCGGGGTGTTGTCCCCACCGCACTTACGCGCTGTGCCACCAGGGCCCATATGGCCTTCTTGTTGGCAAGGGCCGTCCTGGTCATTTGACTGGAGAAGACGACGGCGGCATTTTCCTGGAGGGTCTCGGTGAGCACGGTCAGTTCCTCTCGGGAGAAGTGTACCTGCCGCTTGCGGTCACACGCTTTCTTGGCTACCTTTCCCATATTTATTTTTTTAACTGGGGTTGCTAACGGGTTGGGATGTGTGTCAGGGTCGGATTTTTAATGGTTGTGTTGGGATTCGGATTTTATAGTTGTGCGGCGTGCTGTTTCCCGTTCCGGCCACATGCTTTTACTTCCGTTTCCGTATATTTACGGTGCCCGTAATTTGCGGTGCCCGCTCGTTACGGTGACCGCTCATTACGGTGACCGCTAAGATGGGTGGCGGTATTGCACCTGGTGCAGCGTACGGCGGCGGTAAGGGCCGTTTTGGGGTCATTTCCGCCATCGCAGCCTTTCGGATTCCGCCATGGCGTAATGCTCGTGCCCGATGGGTCGTAATTAGCCGCACTTTGCTCCTTCGTGCAATGGCGGAAACGCTATTTACGCTGTTGCGGTCCGGTCAGTCACTTTCCGCCAGGGTCGTAATGAGGCCCATTGTACTAATGCATAAGCAGAGCAATTAGTCATTTTGTTATAAGGAGACATATGACATAAAGGTACCTGTCACTTGCAGTTGCAACAACAATTATTAAAGTGTTTCCGCGTTGAAGCTTAGGAAGACAATGTGGGTTGAAAGGACGAGCGTTCATCGCGGGCCCAGCAATGAGGGGAAAATAGGAAAGAACAAAACAGACAGCCCAATTAGTAAAAGCTGTGCGTCTGGCTGAGTAATTAATCCACGCGTAGACCCTCAAAGCTCTAGGGGTCTGCGCGCAAGTGTGGTGCTTACCAGCGTCTCCGCTGCAAATCCGAACTGAACCGAACTGGAGCCTGCCGTCCGCGACTTCTGCTGCCAAAGTTATTGACAGTAATGTATGCACAGCAACGTGCACGGCCGTACGTGTGGCAAGGAACGGCCGCCATCTTGTGTGTGTGTGAAAACCAGGACAGCCAATTCAAGGCGACGGCTGGTTTAGGCTTGAGTTTAAGCGCCTGGAAATGGGTTGGAAGCCCTGGAGGGTACTTTAATAGGATTAGAATTAAAACAACACGATTCTATAGCAATTCATAACCGTGATTAATATGCAAAGAGAGCAAGGGTGTGGGGTACCGAAGTTAATTCTCTTATAATATCTGTCGCTTTCATTAATGCGATGATGAGATATCCGCATATTTGCTAAGAGAGGGGGGGAGGGGCAAATAGCTGGTCGCCCGGCCTCGGGATAGAGAAGAAGTATATAAAAAGCAGTCAGAGGAGGGGGCAGGTTGTGCCCCGAGGGGCAGCCTCTCCTATTGCACCTCATGTGGGCAATTGGGCATTAAAAGTTTTGTCTGAGAGGGAGCTAATTGTATGGCAAACGAAGAACCACAAGCATGGAGGAAGGAATTGAAAGAGGAAACGTGAAGTCAGTTAGACAGTACATTTATAGATTGCACATTGCTCATAGGAATACAGAAAATTCATGGTCCGTATTGAGGCCATGTGTGACAGTGCGGTATTGGCAGATGAGCTGCGCTTCTAATTGTCTCAATTTGAGAACCAAATTCCCACCTCGTTGTGGTAGCGTAACCTTGGCCATCCCAGTGAATGTAATTTCTGCTTTGTTATCCATTTGGTGGGCTTGTTGCCAATGTACTGATAATGGATATTTAGAATCTACCTGGGAAATAGAAGCCAATTGCTCTCTGATTCTAATTTTTAATGGCCGGATTGTACTGCCAATGTAGCACTGTCCACATACACAAAGAATACAGTATGCACAAAATTTGGTATTGCAATTTATAAAAGAGGTGATTGTATGTGTACCCAAATGGCCAAATTCGAACTTGCTTGTTTCATATGCAAAGGCGCACATGGAACATCCCCCACACTTACGAAATCCACAGATACTTGCTAACTGTTACCAAGTTGGTTTGTGTTGTGGGTTAGACATAAATGAGGGTGAGAGGATGTTCTTTAGATTATTCGCCTTAGTGTAGATGAAATTTGGCGAATCATCTACCCAAGGAGTAATGTCTCTGTCCAGTTGGAGGATATGCCAATGTCTCTTGACTATACTATACAGGCTGGAACTTTCTGTATTGTATTTGGTAATAAATTTTAGTTTATTACTGTGAGTACTCTGAGGGCGTACTTTGGGAGTGAGTAAATCCTCTCTCTTTAAGGATTTCACCTCCCGTTGTGCTTTATCTAGGAGGAGAAAGTCATACCCTCTTGCCTGCCAGAAAGCGGTTGCGAATAAATGTGCATTCCGCAAGGAAATCCTTGTTTGAGGAGCAATTGCGTCTGGCACGGATGAATTCTCCTTTGGGGATATTACACGAGACCGATTTCTTATGGCAACTGCTCGCGTGGAGTGATGAGTTGACTGAAGTAGATTTGCGATAAGTCTTACTTACCAGTTTGTTCTCGGAGATAGTGATGGTTAGATCCAAAAAGTTGATACTACTATAGCTGACGGTGTGTGTAAATTGAATGCCCCATGTATTAGAATTAAGATAGTTCACAAAATCATTTAATGTATCACAAGAGCCCGTCCAGATCAGAATCACATCATCTATATATCTCTTCCATATGTGAATATACGGTAAGAACATAGAATTTGTGAAAACAAAAAGTTGTTCAAAGTGATGCATGAATATGTTTGCAAGAGCGAGGGCATAGTTAGCTCCCATTGCTATGCCAATCAATTGACGGTAATAAGTGTAATTGAACAGGAACGCATTGTTAGAAAGTGCACATAAAAGAAGCTCTTTGATCAATTCAATATGTTCGAAGAACGAGGCAGAATGCTCACGAAAAATATAATCAATACTGGTGACTGCCTTGTCATGGTCGATAGAAGTATACAATGCTTTAACATCAAGCGTCACTAGTAACATATTAGGTAGTACAGGTAATTGATCCAATATATGTAGAATATGCATGGTATCTCGGATGAAGGTAGGAATAGAAGTCACCAAGGGTGCAAGACATTCATTAATATAAATGGGAGATTGGCTCAAAAATGCCACCGCCCCCACTCAAGATGGGTCTCCCTTCTGGTATTATAGTAAAGGCTTTGTGGATCTTGGGTAGGAAGTAGGCTGTGGGCATAACTGGGCCATCTACAATAAGAAACCGTTTTTCAACATCTGTTAGAAGGCCTCTGGTGTGCCATCTGGCCACAAGTTTGCTCACTATTGCCCATAGTGCGCCAATTGGATTTGATGGCAAAGTCTCATAGCAGTCGGATGAATTCAAATGCTTGAGGCCCATGGCAATGTAGGCCTTCTTATTCATTATTACCACATTGCCACCTTTGTCTGCCTCTTTGAAAATCAAATTATCGTTATATGCCAGCTTTCGCAGAGCCATTTGTTGTTGGTAAGATAGATTACGTTTGCACCCTTGCTTGTTATTGGTAGTGTCTTGCAATTTGTGTATGTCATTGATGACCGCTTGGTGAAATGTGTCAATTAAGTTGTCTTTCGGGAAAGTATTCACAAATTTTGATTTACTCGATAATTCCTTTATTTTCAAATTATGCTTTTGTATACTGAGATCTTCTAGTAAATCCATCACATTAACAGTTGAATCATGTTCGCATTCATCGAGAGACATGAGAACATGTGTACTTAACATAGTCTGTAGTGTGACGTCTGAAGGGGCAGGCTGATGTGGATTAGATTTGAAATACTTAACTTGCGTTGCAAAATATTTTTTTAATTTTATTTTGCGGATGAATTTGAACAGATCAATCTGAATCTGAACATAATCATTGGGGTTAGTTGGAGCGAACGAAAGTCCTTTGTTCAGGAGTAAGCGTTCGTCTTTAGAGAGAGGAAAGTCACTCAAATTAGTGATCAGATCTATCTTGTCTGATTCCTGAGATTTTGCTGGTACAGTGACCGAGTTGCTCTGCGTTGCGGGGGCGGGGGGGGCATTTGCACCTATGGGATTGGCCACCCCTTGTGCCCCGAGGCTTGGGTCTGGGGTTGTAGTACTTGTGACTAATGATGTTTGGAATCTGACTTTTTTCATAGCCGCCAATGCGGCTTGGCGATTGCCTTTCTTGTAACAGCGAATTTGCTCTAAAAAAGGGGTAGGTTGGGTAATAAAGGCACGGTTGCCATTGGGAGCCTCTTAGTCATCAGAGAGGTGCAACTCTGTATGGCTAGACACCTCTGAAGGGTCTCTTTCTGTATCTGAAAATGTATTATGTACAAAAATAAAGCAATGAAATGAAAGCATAACAAAATAGCAAACATGAAATGAAAACCATGTGCAAAATATGAGTAAATGAAAAGTATAACCAATCCAAAGTAATCCTAAAGAAAAATAGTCAAAACTCTCCCTCCACCATTGCAAATCCAAAGGAAACGTAAAAAGAAAAATCCATTGATCCATGGTGAAATCAAAAGAAAAAGTTCAAAATAATCCATTGTCCAACGATGTACAATCCATTGTCCAAAAGAAAAATCCATTAATCCATGTTCAAAATCAAATAAATCTATTGTCAAGGGTCCATGAGCCCAACGAAAGAAATTAAACCTACCTAATAAAAAAACTATATACAAATGTGTGTGGCATAGTCAATTCACCACAAATCAAAGGAAAAGGAAAATGAAACCTAACTCTAAAAACTATTTACAATGGCAGCGGGCTAGTCCAACGGCTCACTTTTGGATGTCCCGGGCCAGGGCATCATCGAACTCCCGCTCAATGTCCTGGAGGCGGTCCTCTTCCATGGCCCGAGGGTTTGCAGGGATGACGACATGTTCACCTCCAACTCCCTGCGAATTGCCTCGAGGCACTCGCAACGCCTCAGGGCGCTCCGCATGGAGTTCTCCGCCCTGACCATTGTGAGCCGGGCCTCTTCCGCCCGCTGCCGCTCCGCATCTATGGCGTGGCCCAACCACTGCCACAAGGAAGACACTTGAAATCCTGGGTCCTCCTGTCCTATGGCCAATGCCTGCCCCTCCGATGTTGAAGGCCCCGAGCCATCATTGCTCCCACCATGTTGCTGCTGCTGTGCCTGTGCCTGCGCCCTGGCTCTTGCTGTCTGCACGTCCTCCTCCGGCTGGGGTGCAGATGTCGTGGCGGCCACCCCTGCTGGACGTTCGACTCCCAACTGTGGCAGGGATGTGTCCTCCACCAGCCTGGCCACTGGGTCAGGGGCAGCTCCACAGGGTACCCAGGTGATACATGGGTGGGAAGATGGCATGGAGGATGACTGGCGCGTAGGGAATTCAGGTGAGGAGGGGGTCGCAAGAAGGTCCAGCACACGGAGGAATCCAGCACCAGTGACCCGTCCCAGTAGGTCAACGTGGTCAAAGAGGCATGCGAGACGACGTGCAGTCTCTCCACGAAAAGACTGCAGGTCACCTCGCATGCCCCGTTGACGCAACGTTATCCCAGCCAGGACAGGCTCAACACGGTCCCAGATAGCCACGTCCGCAGGGAGAGGAAGGCCAGTTGTTGTGCGCTCATCCCCTCCCTGAAAACGGGTCTGGACGTAGGCATCCCTGCTGGTGCCAGATGATGCAGTGACAGGAACAGGGACAGGATTACACACAGGCACCTCCACAGCTGCCTGTGCTGCCTCCTGTCCCTGCCCCTGCACTGCACCACTAGCACCAGTGGAATCCCCACCTCCAGACCCCGTGTGTGTCCCTTCCGCGGCCTCCTCTTCCACCAAACCCCCCACCAACCTGGATGACTCTGTGCCATCTTCCTCCGTCGGACCCTGTGGGGTCTCAGCTGCCCCTTCTGCTGCCGAGGAGTCCACCTCCGACCTCCGCCTCTTGGACCTACCCTCGGCAGCTGCGGCTTGGGACGCGGCACCAGACTCCTCACTCCCCAACGAGATGACAATCTGGGAGGGGAGCCGGGCCTTGCGTCTCCGGCTGGTGGTGCGATCCCTGCCGCTGTGCTCCAAAGCACCCTCTCCGCCCTCTTCATCAGTTGACACTGCAGACAGGGAGAGATAAAACACAGGCATCAGAGCATTGTACAATGGACTGATACACACATGACAGTTGTACATGAGTGGCAGTGTCTTCAGACATGGCATCACACTCCCCAACACACATGTCATTTGTACTCACACACATGAGCAATTCCACAGCAATATTGGACCAGCCAGCACCATCCATACACATACAACAGCATGAGCATCCAAAGGTGAGCCTGACGTCACATGAAACACGGGGAGCGCACAACACATGCACACACGCCACCACACTTACATGCATGTGTACATGTCCACCAACTGTCACAGTGATGAGATCGCCATCCATGTCACATCTGGCATTCAGCCTTCTACATGTCAGTGTCACATGCATCAAAGTTGCTTTACAGTTGCACACTTGTCAAATACACACACATGCACATGTACACGGTGCAGATATATGCAGCAGGAACCACCATCCATGTGTGACACCACAACCATGCCAACGTACATACACAGAAATTCAAACATGTGTGCTCCCACACCTGCATTTGCCCAGCATGCTTACCAACACATACACCATCGATGTGTCTCACACCTGAGAGGACTCACATGTGGCAGCCTCACGCCCATGTTCATACACATCCCTACATGGCCCTACAAAAACACATGTGCAACCTGCACACTGCTGGCACACCACGACACACACAGCGTCCAATCAGTATGCATTTACAATTACCGCTCCACTCCAGACGGGTCTGCCTCTCAAGGACCTGGACATTTGCGTTCCAGGACCCTCATTTGGTGGTCGGACAGGTGGCGCTGGCGCCCCTTGGCATCCACTGCCTTCGAGAGGCGCCGGGCCTTGTTGAGGGTCCTGAACCTGAAGTCCTCCCAGCGCTTCTTGACATGTGGTAAGTCGCGGACTGCCACCCCCTCCGCGTTGATGGCAGTCACGATGTCCATCCAGATCCTGGTCCGTCCTTCATAGTCGGCGCGCAAACTTCCAAAGAGGGCATCGTACTGCCCCAGGACTTGCTCCACCAGGACACCAACTTCCCTGGCACTGAAGCTGGTGGCCCTCTGCCTCTCTGGCTGGGGGTTGCCAGTGGTGCCAGATGGTGTTGGACCCAAGCTACTCCTCACTGATGATCCCCAACAAGGGTGAAACATGTTTGGGGATGCTTGTGGTCTCGTGCAGAAGGGATGTGACCTAGCAGTTCGGGCTGGACTTGCCCTTTTGGGGTGGGGCCAAGCCTGATTTGCATATGGTCTTTCCCCTTCTGTAATGGCTTGGCAGGCGAAGAACGATGGTCTGGAGGGTTGCCCCGAGCAATGCCAGTGGTCAAGATTCAATCTAAACCTTCCAGCCATCACCTCTTTGTTTTTGCTTTGTCACCCCGAGTGGGACGGGTATGCCCAGACGTGGGTCCCGTGCCTGCTGGGCCTAGAGACCCAAGCTACTCCTCACTGATGATCCCCAACAAGGGTGAAACATGTTTGGGGATGCTTGTGGTCTCGTGCAGAAGGGATGTGACCTAGCAGTTCGGGCTGGACTTCCCCTTTTGGGGTGGGGCCAAGCCTGATTTGCATATGGTCTTTCCCCTTCTGTAATGGCTTGGCAGGCGAAGAACGATGGTCTGGAGGGTTGCCCCGAGCAATGCCAGTGGTCAAGATTCAGTCTAAACCTTCCAGCCATCACCTCTTTGTTTTTGCTTTGTCACCCCGAGTGGGACGGGTATGCCCAGACGTGGGTCCTGTGCCTGCTGGGCCTAGAGACCCAAGTTACTCCTCACTGATGATCCCCAACAAGGGTGAAACATGTTTGGGGATGCTTGTGGTCTCGTGCAGAAGGGATGTGACCTAGCAGTTCGGGCTGGACTTGCCCTTTTGGGGTGGGGCCAAGCCTGATTTGCATATGGTCTTTCCCCTTCTGTAATGGCTTGGCAGGCGAAGAACGATGGTCTGGAGGGTTGCCCCGAGCAATGCCAGTGGTCAAGATTCAGTCTAAACCTTCCAGCCATCACCTTTTTGTTTTTGCTTTGTCACCCCGAGTGGGACGGGTATGCCCAGACGTGGGTCCCGTGCCTGCTGGGCCTAGAGACCCAAGCTACTCCTCACTGATGATCCCCAACAAGGGTGAAACATGTTTGGGGATGCTTGTGGTCTCGTGCAGAAGGGATGAGACCTAGCAGTTCGGGCTGGACTTCCCCTTTTGGGGTGGGGCCAAGCCTGATTTGCATATGGTCTTTCCCCTTCTGTAATGGCTTGGCAGGCGAAGAATGATGGTCTGGAGGGTTGCCCCGAGCAATGCCAGTGGTCAAGATTCAGTCTAAACCTTCAAGCCATCACCTCTTTGTTTTTGCCAGATGGTGTTGTGCCTGACATGGCAACCCCAGAGGCAGGAGTGGGTGGGCAACTGGGTCCTGGGGCGGGGCTCTGGAGCGATGGTATCCTAGTCGGGAGTCTTCGGTTCCAGCAGGGGTGGTCACAGCAACTGCACCCCTGGCTGACGTGCAGGCAGCAAATAGCAGGGCACCTGGGCAGCAGGCAGTCAGGCAGCAGCAGATGGCAGGTGGGAGCGTGCTCGGGGCTCTGGGGGGCAGTAATTCGGCCTTCTAGGCAGGAGCGTGGTCTTCCGTGTGTTTTCGCGTGGCCAGCTTGATACGGAGTGATTTGGCACATGGAAAAATTGGACGTCAGCGTGTAATTTGAGGAAAGGCCCTTAGCGCGTAAGTGCGTCTGTGACGTTACGCGCAGGCGTTTCCCTTGTGACGTGGGCATAGTGGTTCAGCGCACTTGAAAAAACTGCACGTCCGCGTGTGAATGCGTGTAATCCGAGGAAAGGGCCTACGCGCGTAAGTGACGTGATGCGCGCGGGTGTTTCCCTCAGCAGGGGTTAAAGGTGAGCGGGGCCAGCAGTTCGCTGTACGTGCTTTTTGTGGAGACCGCCGTGTGTTGCTGCTTCGTGTTATTTCGCGTGCCATCAGAACTTCACAGCTATTAAGGACGTATCTCTTCTTTTGGCGGGGGTATTGGCTACGCGTGTTTTTCTGCATCGAGCTAGTCAGACGGTGAGTCGCACACGCCATTTTTCCCACTGCGGGGGAGCCGTGTGTATTGCACCCGTTTACGAGGTCATAGTAGCCTGCGTGTCCCACGCGTACGCATTTTTCGTGTTACTGGGTGCCACCGCGTACTGCGGGAGGTTGATTCCACGCACGTAGGCTGCAGGGTTGCGTGCACGGTTTTAATGCAGTTTTGGGGTGCCTGAGCGTTGCGTGACCCGTCACTAAATCACTGGGGTCACATACAGCCTTGCAGGTGCAGGGGGGCTGTTAACATCTTGCATCCCACCCCTTCACCCCAATTGCCCAGCTCCCATTGGCACTACTCCATCTGTGCCGGCACTACTACATCTGTGCCATGGTTGGGAGGCCACCAAAGGTGAGGGGCGCCTCAGCTGGGCGTCCCCCTCGTGGCGGGCGTGGTCAGGGACGTGGCCAGGGTGACCAGTGGTTAGGGGGACTCCAGGGTGTCCAGAGTGGCCGCAGAGGGGGAATAGGCAGGGGTGCGCCACTTGAGCACGATGTTGTGCCATGTGTCGGTGCAGTCATGCCACCATCCCATGTGGTTCCGGGAGATGCAGCTTCTGCATCTGGCACTGGCGCCCGTGTGACCCGGCAGTCCGTTTCATCGACTGCCACGGGCCCAAGGGTAGTGGTAGCTGCAGGTGCAGCTGTGGACACCACCACCCAGGCTCAGGGTCTGCCAGCGCAGGCTGCGTTGGCACTTGAAGAGCCCTTGGAAAATTTCCAACAGGCCAGGAGGGAAACCGTAGGGGCACTCGGGGCTGCCCTGACCAAGACACGTGTCCCTGGGGCAGTTATGTTATCTGCTGCCCCGAACAGCTGGGTGTTGGCAAGTGCAGGGGCAGATGCACCCAACAACACCCCGGTTGTGAGTCTGCCAACCAGGACAGTTGCTGTCAATGACCCTGCCACAGCGGATGTTGCTGCGCAGGGTTCATTAGAGGGCACCCAGCTGCCACTGACACAAGTCAGGCCTTTGGTCGTCCCTCCACCTGCCACTCCCTTGGCTCAATCCACCGAACCCACTGGCCATACTGATCAGGGCGGCATTAGCCAGCCAGGGTCTGCGCCACAATCCAAGAGGAGGAAGGTTGCACCTGCAGCACAGGCTGGGACCCAACACACAGCCACAACCTCCTGCATGTCGAGGAAGAAGCCTTTCTGCCACCAGGAACTGGACTTCCGCGTGGACTATGAGCGGGACCACAGCCGTGACATGCTAGTGGGTGCTAATTGCCAGACTACGGCTGCCCACTGTGATACCCACTGGAACATGTGAGTGCAATCGGCCATGCACCCTACTCACATGCTGGTTACCAGTATGCCCCTCCGGTCCATGTTCCAGCTCACTGGCCCTTCTGCATGTAGCGTGGGGTGACCTTCCTCTCAGCCCAGGGACAATGTCATAGCATGAGTGACGTGCATGTGTCCTCTGCCTGCATGCGGGTATTCCATGTAGGCATGCTCCCTTGCCCCTCCACCCCCCGCTCTGCACCCCAATTCCACCTTTGCACTGGTCTGCTTCAATATTGCCGTTGGGTACTTCCCTGTTCATGCGTCCTGTGTACATGCTAACTTCCAGCGGCCAATCTGCCAGACATATGCTGTGTGGTACATCCTTAGTACTTGATGCAGGGTATCTCACTTGTACTGTACAGAGGTCAGATGCCCCGCAGGGACATGAGTGCCCATTCATGCTCCATGTGCATTCCACGCATGCCCCTATGTGTCCTTGACTGGATGATCACTGTAATACAAATCCTGGGTGGCATACATTTCATGGCATTTCATCAGCCCTCCCATGTCCACTGTTGCTCAGTACTGCTTTGCACACATGTTTAGGGCCTGACAGTCTGTGTGTGTCACAGGCCTCAGCCTGTTTAATGGCCAATGACTCTGTCCAACTGGTGTAGTGTCTTCTTCACACGTGGGTGTACTCCAGAGGTTTCATCATGTGTCCTGCTTACTGTCCCATCATCATTTGCTGTGTTGTCACTTGATTCACATGATGCTGTTGATGCAAGTCAACATTGTCTGTCAATACACAGTTCTATGTTCGGCCTTTTGATACCATGCTAGGCATCCCTGCATTTGCACTTGGGGGAGGGGTGGTTTGCTTGTAGACATGCTACCCATTGAATGCACATTGCACGTGATGCCTGAAGTTGACCTTGCACTGCCTTCACATTTTATGACACACATCATGAAGTTCTTGTACATGTAGATAGTGAGTAACGTACATATTTGCTGCACTGCATTGACCCACTTCAGTGCAAACTGACACCCTTTGACATGCCTAATCACAGAAGCAATTTCAAGTTGACCCAGCATGCATGGCAGGTTCTATTTTGTGTGTGACATGTCTGCTTTATGTGTTTGGTGTCTGTGTGTGTGTGTTCTGTGCTTCTAACATGTGTAGTGACCTTATTTCTCTCTACTTTTCAGATGATGACGCAATGGAGCCAGAGGATGGTGTTGTCATGCCAGGCACAGGGTTGTTATCACTACAGCAACCCGGCACAAGTGGGGGTTGTGGGGTGGTAGGCCACGAAAACCCACATGTGCTACAGTCCATCTTGTCTCTGGCTAGCAATGAGTCCAGCCCTGATGACCACTCTGAAGTCCATGTCGAGTTGGACGAGCATCAGGTCCATATGTCAGGGGTGAGTGTTTCTGATGTGGACACTCCTCTGTCCGCGACACCTGCACTGAGGGGTCAGACAGTCTTGGAACCTCCGCCTGTGGTGGATCGGGATGCAGGGTCACCCTCCACACCAGTCACTGATGTGCCTGGGCCATCACGTCGACGGGGGCATGTAGTCGTGCAGCCGCGGGAGGTGCCAACACAACGAGGACACCCAGTCCTTGGGTCCCGCAGGGGTCAAGCCCAGCAATGCGGTCGCCACGTGCAACCGCAGTATACGGAGTGGGAGCAAGACATGACTGCCAATTCTGAACGGCAGGGGGCAGCAATGGAGAACATCGCTGAGAGCATGGAGCGTGTGACCCAATCGGTGCTCCCTCCTGCTAGGCAGGTGCTTCTCCAGCAGCAGGCAGCACGGTCCACGGCCCGCTCGCACAGAGTGGGCATGGCGGCCTCAGACAGGGCACGCCAGGCTGAAATGTCATCTCTGCGTAAAGCAATTGCTACTCACGCAGAGGCACACATGGAGGCCCTGAGGCAAGAGTATGCTTCCCTCGGATCCACTCTGGGTGTCCTTATGATGTCCCAGAGGGAGCGGGCAGAGGAGAGGTTTGCGCAGCTTGAGCGTACCATCTCGGCTGAGCCCAAATGATTGCAGGGAGGTGCAGCAGTTGTCCAGCCAGGGCTTGCAGGAGGAACTCTGTGTTACACGTGCTACCTTGCAAGAGGAAGCACGTGTATCACGGGTGGTTCTGCATGCAGACCTACGTGTGATCGCCGCACAGAACCAGGCTCACTCGTCCGGCAGACTTGCTGCCGACGAGGGGCAAAGTGCGGCTAGGTGTGGTCAGGCTCTTGCGCCACGTCCTCCTTTCTAGGAAGAGCCAGACTCGGACGACAGTCTATCTCCCACATAGGTCCGGCTGTGCAGGCGTTGAGCCCATGGAGGTTTTTTTTTTCCTCAACATCATCGCATGTGGGTGTTAAGCAGCACCCTGTACCTCCCCCCTCCTGCATGCCTCCCCCCCCCAGGTCGTATGTGGCCATTTTTGATTTTTCTTTTAGTTTAGTTAGTTTAGTTTCAATTTGATAGTTCGTTTAAATAGGTAATGTAGGTTTTTCATAGTTAGCGTAATTAGTTAATATAGTTTAAAATTGTATGTCTATTGTGCTTTCATGTGACGGTGTGGTGCTTTGTGGCTTTTGAGAGCATCCACTGTCTGTTCCAGCTGGGCCCTTCAAGCTTGTCTTGTGTATGTGTTTGCAGCTTGGGGTCCTTGACTCACATATGCCACTCCTGCTTCCCTTATCCATGGGCTCGCAAGGATGGTTCGGTGTAACAGCCTATTACACAAGGGCTCTGGAGTGTCATATCTGTGGCATGTCTGCTGCTGTGAAACTTGTGCTAACCCCCCTAGTGTGGATGATAGGGATGTTATTGACCACTGTTCTTCATTCGCTAGATGGGGGGTTTCATGATTGATGTGTACATTCATTGCTTTTCATTGTGTAGAATGTTTATTATCTATACTGTACATGTGCTTGTTGCAATTCATTGCGTAGATGGTGTGTTCAACAGTTTGCCTGTGAAAGACGGAATGATGGTGTGATTTGTGATGTACGTCTCTGACATGGTCCAGTCATGTAATGCCTGAAGAGACAAAAACAGATGATTTTAAAGCATTAAGCATGTGTTTCATGCACTTTCTACAGGGGGATGAGCCTCCAGACCACCTTTGCCAGCAGACATGGGCCACTGGACGTCTGGAAGCTGGACACATTTGGTGGTGCCGACATGCGCATGTGTGCGCAAGCAGAGGCACAGGGATTGTGCTCATGCATCCGAAAACAGCTGACGTGTTTCAAGGGACTCCAGGCAAGGTGAGCAGCACAGGGGGGCCACAACGCAGCAGACCTTCCACCTGGCCAATTGCACATGCATGCTTAGTAGCAGCACTGATGGTGGGCTTGGACAAATATTGGTGTTGAAGCACACAATACAGCTGAGATGCGTTGGTGTACTAATGGCTAGTTGATGGCAAAGTTGTCTGGGGCACCTGCAGGGCCAGTGGCACATACCTTCCGGTGCACCATGGTCCATTGAGGCACTTGTATTAGCCATGTAGCATTGCAAGACATGGAAAAAAGCAGCTCACAGGGACAGACAGCAAGGGACAGACTTGTGTGCAGTGCATTTCATTACCATGTAGAATTTGACACATGCACTACCTACTTTATTTGGGTCATGGTGGACCACGACTTGTTCTGAAGTCATACCTTGCTATTTGCGTCTGGCTGCTTACCCAGGGAACAATGCATGTTGTGTGATTCATGACACATTGGTCTTCCATTTGCAACGCACCCAGCGGCGCATGACTTACTGCATTGACTGTGTATGAACCATCACAGGGGTAATGTTATGTATGGGTACGAAGCATACACACCAGATTGTTTGTTTGTAGAGTATTTTGTTACTTTGGGGCATATATGGTGGTGTGTTTGTGTGTTATGGGCATGCACAGATTAGTAACTGTGGCTCTCTTTGCAGCATTAAACTGCTCCTGTTACCGGACCTGAGAGTGCGCAGGCAGGAGGCCAGCACTCACCCAGAGATAAGTTTCTCTTTGTCTTCCGTTTGAGTAATTTGTTACTATGTGCATGATGATCAGGATCAGGTTTGGTGTACTTGTGTATGTGTAAATGTGAGGAGTACATTTTTGTGCATTTCCTACTTTCCCGTGTGAATCCTACTCCCCTCTCCTGCCCCTCATTCCGGTTATCCAGTATAGCAATGCCTGTCCCGACTGCATATCCCTGACCCGCCTTCCCCACCCAGGTCTCAGAGGCCTGTGTGAGTTTGACCTTGTAGGCACCCCGACCACGGTGGGGGTGGCTGGTTCGTGCCACTCCTGCACCTGTACACGGGAGCTGCGACAGTACACATCAGTTCGTGGTGCATTATTCTGTGTTATGTACCATACATGGTACACATCCTGTTGTGACATTGTTTTACTGTGCTACCTTGGTTGTTACGTCATTGTGGTAGTACTTGGGCTTTGTGACGTACTGCTACTTCAAGTCATCTACTGGAGGCTCTCTGGTTTGTTTTGCTGCCTGCAGGCTTTTTGCTTGGATTCTGTGTAGGCCTGCTTTCAGTTCTCTTTGATTTGTTGCTTTTGCAAGTCAAGGTGGCCTCTGAGAGTGCTGGACACTTTTTGCACACAAGGTGGGAGATTTTGACAAAGGGGAAGGGTGATCCTGTGGCCAGGTGAACTTCAAGGATGAAGGCTACATAACCCAGGTGCTGTTGTTCAGTGGGTCATGGTGATTTGTGAGGGAGGGGGGGGTGTTTTGTTGTTGACAGTTGCCTTGCCCTACAGTGTGATGCGCACCCTGACATTGTAATTGCGGTACCCTATGCACATGATGTATTCTGCTGATCAATGCCTGTTCATGTGTTGTGTTTAGCTTTCAGGTGTGAGGGAATAGTTGTGGCTTGACATGCTGGGGTGTACACATGGTGAATGTTCACATGTGATGTGTAGAGGACACTGATGGTCACTTGATTGCACATGCATATATTGAGTGCATGTCCCTACTGACCCACACACTCGCACTATGATCCACTACATGTACAACTACCCTTCCATGTCCACATGTACACTCTGTTTGCCTTCTGGTGCCCACTGTGTCACTGCAGCACAAATTGTGGATCCTGTACATGCGTATTTTGTTTTTTGATGTAGTTTGTCGCTTAGATGTGATGCTTAGGGTGTGCGTCACACACAATGGATGTTCACTATGCTGTGCGCCGAGCAGTGTGTTGCATGAGGTGGACACGGCACACAGAAGGTGCAGTGTTGATTTCGCTATGCACAATGTGCATGTAGGCAGGCATTGATTGTTATGTTACAACTACAATTGTTGGAATGCATTTGGGTATGACTTCTTTTGTGTGGGAGGTTGTTGGTCCGTCATTTCATCTGATTCCTTGTCAGGCATCATTGTCTGATGCCACTTTACATTTTTCACATGTCAATGTGTACCTTATTGGTACTGTGCTGGTGTATAGCTATTGCTTGCCATGTCCTGTTGTGGTTTGGGAGGGTTTGGGTGACATAACAGTGATAGGCCTGTTTTGCAGGTCTGTGTGATTCACAACTTGCATGTGTGCCTTGTGGTCACACAGGATTGCTTATGTTTATGTAGCTAGGGATGCACACAATGTGGTACTTCCATGGCAACATTCTCAGGGTGGTAAGGTTGTGACAGTTGACTGTCTCTTTGTCATCATCGATTTTCACCTGGTATGTGCCAGGCCTGTGTGCACACCGCAGGGGTGGGAGTTTAGGTGAAAAATGTGGCCACAAGCTGGGTCCGGGCTTCCTCGCCACGTGCCCTATCCCCTCCCATGGGCAGCGCCTGTGCCTGTGGTTGGGGATGTGGGGGCACCACCATGTCCACCGGTACGCCCTGACGTGTTGCAACATTGTGCAGGACACATGCTGCCACAATGATCCTGCACACTACTGGGGGTGCATAGAGTAGCTGCCCGCCAGAGCGGTCAAAGGAAAGGAAGCGTGACTTGAGCACTCCGAATGTGCGCTCCACTATGGCCCTGGTTGCAATATGGGCCGCGTTGTATCTTACCTGGGGTGGTGTGGTGGGATTCCGGATTGGCATCATCATGTGGTTGCTCAAAGGGTAGGCACTGTCCCCTGGAGAGGTGATGATGGTTGTGATTATTGGGGTTTGCGTATTTGTGTGTGTGTGATATGCATGCATGTGCACGGGCATTTTTACTCACCTAGGAGCCATGTGTCGCCATGCTGCCCAGCTTCCAGGGCCCGGCTCAGGGTGGACATTCTGTATATGAAACTGTCATGGGTGGAGCCAGGGTAGTTTGCATAGACAGAGGTGATGATTCCCTTTGCATCGCATACCACCTGCACGTTGATGGAATGCCAGTGCTTGCAGTTTCGGTAGATGTGCTCAGTGGCCCGAGGTGGACCTAGGGTCACAAGGGTGCAATCTATGGCACGAGCACTTTGGGGAAGTGTGCCACCCTCTAAAAGTCCTGGACAGCGGCCTGCCTTTCTGCGGATGTTCTGGGCATGTATATGTGCCTGCAGACTGAGGGGCGTGCTGTGATGATTGCCAACACCTGGTGTAGGCAGCCTGACTGCGCGGCCTGTGAGACCCCCCCACTATGGCAGTAGTCCGCTGACATGACCCATTGGCCAAAAAATGCAGGACATTGAGCACCTTCTCCAAGGGGCTCAATGCTTGGGAGCAGAGGGTGGGGGATGTAAGGTCATCTTCCCACTCCCTGACCAGGTCTAGGAGGATACGAGGTGGAAACCTATACCTGCCGTAGACCCGGTCGTCAGTCATCCCAAAAAGGCTTGTCTGGGTTGAAAAAATGCGGGCCCTGGCTATTCCCCTGCTCCTGCGGTGTCCCACGATCAGTGCTGCGACAAATGGGGCATTCATTGTAGTTGTATATACGTGTTTGTTGTTTGCGCGCACTTTTATACTGTGCGCGGGACGCTTCCGCCTGCCTTCGTGTGGCGGACGCGTTGACGCCTGTGCGCGTCTTTTGACGTGCGTGGGTTTCCCCGTATTCGAATCCATGAATACGGGTTGTTCGCGTGTGGGTGGGCGTTTCGTGTAGTTCCCTGCAGTATTTCCCCAGTTACGCCTTCTTTTTCACACGTTATTCCCCATTCCGCGTGTTACGCCCACTGTTCCGCCCACTTTTGTTGTGTGCGCCATGCTATGTGCGATTCCCCTGTGCGCGTAGCGCACGCTGTTTGATGACGTGTGCACCTGCGTGCGCCATGCACGGATTTGGCGCACAACCAGTGGAAAACACGCGCAGTGCCTTCCTTGAATCGCACGCGTGCGCTTGCTTTCTCACGCTTGCGCCAGCTTGCGCTGGGATTTTCGGCGCACATTTGTTCCATGAATCGGCCCCTATGTGTCTCATGAGCATACTGCAGGCTTGTTTTTTTTTTAATGCGTGTAGTCATTTATACTGAACTTGCACACATTTGCGGGGTAATTCATGGAATTTCGCACAAAAGTGGCGCACGCTGCTGGCGCACAGTGTTCCCGTGCGATAGACTGTGCCAGCCGCGTGCGATGAAATCCATTTCATCGCACAGCGTATTCATGGATTTTAGCCTCCAAAACCAGCCGTGGCGCAGAGTGGCACAGCGACCCTGCAGCAGCATCAGTTATGCCCCCAAGAACGCCCTCGCGCAAGGAAAATCCATCAAAAGTCCCAATCAAAAGGGCTGCGCTAACCCTGGACCAGTTTACAGGGCAGCCAAACAGCAAACGCCAAGCGGGGAACGTGTATTTCAGGGGTGCGCAGGAAGTTCCACACGCAATTGGGCTGGGTATGTGTATTTCGGGGTGCGTGGGAAGTTCCACACGCGATTGGGCTGGGTCCGTGTATTCCAGGGGTGCGCGGGAAGTGCCACACGCGATTTCAGCAGGGTACGTGCATTTCAGGGTGCGGGGGGGAAGTTCCACACGCGATTGGGCTGGGTACGTGTATTTCAGGGGTGCGTGGGAAGTTTCACACGCGATTGTGCTGGGTAAGTGTATTTCAGGGGTGCGCGGGAAGTTCCACACGCGATTGGGCTGGGTCTGTGTATTTCAGGGGTGCGCGGGAAGTGCCACATGCAATTTCAGCAGGGTACGTGTATTTCGGGGTGCGCGGGAAGTTCCGCACGCGATTGTGCTGGGTACGTGTATTTCAGGGGTGCACGGGAAGTTTCACACGCGATTCCAGCAGGGTAAGTGTATTTCGGGGTGCGCGGTAAGTTTCACACGCCATTGGGCTGGGTACGTGTATTTCAGGGGTGCGCGGGAAGTTTCAGACGCGATTGGGCTGGGTACGTGTATTTCAGGGGTGCGCGGAAAGTTCCACACGCGATTGTGCTGGATCCATGTATTCCAGGGGTGCGCGGGAAGTGCCACACGCGATTTCAGCAGGGTACATGTATTTCGGGGTGCGTGGGAAGTTTCACACGCGATTGTGCCATGTACGTATTTCAGGGGTGCGTGGGAAGTTTCACACGCGATTGGGCTGGGTACGTGTATTTCAGGGGTGCGCGGGAAGTTTCACATGCGATTGGGCTGGGTACGTGTATTTCAGGGGTGCGCGGGAAGTTTCACACGTGATACCAGCAGGGTAGTTGTATTTCGGAGTGCGCGGGAAGTTCCACACGCGATTGGGCTGGGTATGTGTATTTCAGGGGTGCGCGGGAAGTTTCACACGCGATTGTGCTGGGTACATATATTTCAGGGGTGCGCGGGAAGTTCCACACGCGATTGGGCTGGGTCCGTGTATTCCAGGGGTGCGCGAGAAGTGCCACACGCGATTTCAGCAGGGTACGTTTATTTCGGGGTGCGCTGGAAGTTTCACACGCGATTGTGTGGGTACGTGCATTTCAGGGGTGCGCGGGAAGTGCCACACGCGATTTCAGCAGGGTACGTGTATTTCGGGGTGCGTGGGAAGTTTCACACGCGATTGTGCCATGTACGTATTTCAGGGGTGCGCGGGAAGTTTCACACGCGATTGGGCTGGGTACGTGTATTTCAGGGGTGCGCGGGAAGTTTCACATGCGATTGGGCTGGGTATGTGTATTTCAGGGGTGCGCGGGAAGTTTCACACGTGATTCCAGCAGGGTAGTTGTATTTCGGAGTGCGCGGGAAGTTCCACACGCGATTGGGCTAGGTACATATATTTCAGGGGTGCGCGGGAAGTTTCACACGCGATTGTGCTGGGTACATATATTTCAGGGGTGCGCGGGAAGTTCCACACGCGATTGGGCTGGGTCCGTGTATTCCAGGGGTGTGCGAGAAGTGCCACACGCGATTTCAGCAGGGTACGTTTATTTCGGGGTGCGCTGGAAGTTTCACACGCGATTGTGCGGGTACGTGTATTTCAGGGGTGCGCGGGAAGTTTCACACGCGATACGCCATGTGCGAGTGGGGTACGTGTATTTCAGGGGTGCGCATGAACATTCACACACGACTGGGCCTGGGAGAGCGGGTTATGTGTATTCCTGGGGTGGGCGAGAAGATTTACACGGTCGCCTACAACGCTCCAAAAAAGACGGTCCAATCCGGAAACACGTACGCCAGCATGAAGCCGGCATACGTCGACTCGCAGGAAGCAGGCGTACGTCGACACGCGCAGCATAAAAGTGCGCGCAAACAACAAACAAGCTCATACGCCAGGATGAATATACCGTTCCTAGCAGCAGTGGCCGTGGGATACCGCAGGAGGAGGAGGAGGATAGTCAGGGCCAGAATCCTCACACCCAGAACCAGCCTTTTTGGGATGCCTGATGACCAGGTGTATGGGAGGTACAGGTTTCCACCTCACATAATACTCGACCTGGTCAGTGAGTGGGAGGATGACCTCACATCACCCACCCTCTGCTCCCAAGCACTCAACCCCTGGAGAAGCTCCTCAATGTACTGCACTTCTTGGCTACCGGATCATTTCAGCGGACAAGTGCCATAGTGGGGGGGGGGTGTCACAGGCCACGCAGTCACTGTGCCTACATCAGGTGTTGGCCATCATCACTGCACGCCCATCAGTCCGCAGGCACATATACCTGCCCAGAACACCTGCAGAAAGGCAGGCTGCCGCCCAGGATTTCTATGGGGTGGCACAATTCCCCAAAGTGCTAGGTGCCATTGATTGCACCCATGTGGCTCTATGTACCCCCAGGGCATCTGAGCACATCTATAGAAACCGCAAGCACTGGCATTCCATCAACGTCCAGGTAGTATGTGATGCCAAGGGAATCATCACCTCAGTATATGCCAACTATCCAGGGTCCACCCACGACAGCTTCATTTACAGAATGTCAACCCTAAACCGGGACATGGAAGCTGGGCGGCATGGCGATGCATGGCTGCTTGGTGAGTATAAATGCCACTACACATGCATGCATGTCAGATACAGAGTAATGTCACTACCCCACTAATGATACCCATCACCACCTCCCCAGGAGACAGTGCCTACCCTCTGAGAACCCACATGATGACGCCAATTCGGAACCCCATCACGCCTCCCGAGGTAAGATATAACACAGCCCATATTGCAACCCGGGGCATAGTGGAGCGCATATTCGGAGTGCTCAAGTCACGCTTTCGCTCCCTTCACCGTTCTGGCGGGCAGCTGTTATACGCTCCCCCAGTAGTGTGCAGGATCATAGTGGCAGCATGTGTCCTGCACAATGTTGCAACACACCGGGACCTGGCTGTGGACATGGTGGTGCCCCACATTCCCAACCACATGCACGCCCGCTGCGCATGGGAGGGGAAAGGGCACGAGGTGAGGCAGCCCCTACGCAGCTGGTGGCTAATTACTTCACATAGAAATCACACCCCTGTGGAGTGCACACAGCCCTGGCACATACCATCTGACAATCAATGATGCCTCAATCAGACAATGATGATGAATGAAGGGACAGTCAACTGTCACAACCATAGCAGCCTGAGATTGTTCACCTGGAAGTGTTACAATGTGTGCATCCCTACCTACACAAACACCACCAATGCAGTGTCATCAAAAGACACACTTCTATGCAGCAAAAATGAATACCCACTTGCAAAATACAACATGAGAACAGTGCCATGTCACCCAACCCCTCCCCGGCACCGCCACACAACACACCATAGCATGTCATGCAATGTGAGAGCAAACAAAGTAATCCCCACAACATGACACAAGTGTCACAAAGTTCAGTGTCCCTAATGGAAACTGGCCACACATGAAATTCTCACAGTAATGCAGGAGCAACAACACACATGAGCAAATATTTAGCAATAATACTAATCAGCTACACAACCTCAAACCTACCATAAACATGACAGTATGAATTTAAAAAAATTGGTAGTCTCACTACCTGATAATGCCACCACTTCGACCACTTCCAACTGTACACTGTTGGCGCCACGCAAAAGTGCAGGTGCACTGCTTACAACATGGACTCCATCTCCAAAGTAGACGGCCTTGTGAAGAAATGAGGAATGGACCTGCAAATCAGGAGGATGAGATGGATGCAGAGGCACATATCAATACACCATGCAGTGTACAATACAACAACAATATGCACCAGGAATGTATACACAGTATTGACTACAGACTGCCCACACAGCACATGGGAGTCCAACGTCACTGTGTAAGTCAATGTCACTTGGGCACACCCTTTGCAAGCCCATGGAAACGGGAAGCAGGAGGGGTGTGTGTCTCACAAACCCAAGCATCTAACCCAAATTCAGGACAAGCCTGCATGTGCCCAGCCACAATACAGCGGATGCCCACGGGAGCCACACAAGGCAACACACTGAAAAGAAATTAAAAAATCAAAAATCAAAATTCAAAAATCAAAAATGGCCAGGAGTGTGGGGGAGGCCACCCAGGAGGTCCGAGGACAGGGTGCACACCAAAACCCACCTGTGTGGATTCTGCAAAAAAAAAAAAAACACCTCCATGGGCTCATGGCCAGCACGGCTACCCTATTGTGGGAGAATCGCTGCTGTCGCTCGAGGCAGCCCACGCAAAGCCCTAGTCTGATCCTCCATGGCAGCAAGAATGCGGGTGTGAAAGGTCTGGTTCTGGAGGATAATCGTGCGGAGGTCCCCATGCAACAACTCACGGGATGCCCGGACCTCCTCCCGAGTTGCCTGCATCTCAGCTGAGAGCGTACGTGTGAGACGCCCCAGCTGCTGTTCAGTCCTTGTGTCAGTTGAAGCCTCAAGCTCAACAAGAGTCACCATGAGGTGACGGAGTTCCACCCTCAGTGCTTCCCTGTGGTCCTGGGACTCTATAGAAATGGCTTCCCGCAGAGTCTCCAGTGCCGCCCGTCTGTCCCTGTTGGACGCCAACATTTCCTCCCTGTGTGACTGGCAAATGGAGTCTGTTGCCTGCTGTAGTTGCTCCATCAACCTTTCTTGGGGACAATGGAAGTGGCCACCCTATCCATGGCCTGAGCCATCATCTCAGCTGATGCTGCCTGTTGGTATGCCATACCGTATATGGATTGCTCCCATGTGGTATTGCCAGGTGGCGTACGGCCACCGCGTCGGTGGGCACCACACCTGTCTGGGGCAAGGCGAACTGCGCCTTGCTGTGCCGGCACTGCCTGAGGTTGCAGGACTGCATTCCCCCTCTGATCTGCGGGCCCAGGAACAGGATCAGATGTTGCGGAGTGTGACCCTGCATCCGTAACCACCAAAGACAGACCTACCAACACTGACATCCCCATTGAGGGTTCTACCCCTGGTGCAAGTGGGTCGGACAGAACAGAATCCCTCCCAGAAACACTTACCTGCGACCGCACATAGGTCTCATCATCTGAATCGACACCTGAATAGAGCTCGGGGGAGGTGCACCTAGAGTCACCCCTTGAGAGAATGGTCTGCAGCAAGTGTGGGTTCTCACCCACCACCACACCACCTCCCTCATTGGTGCCTGGTCGGCCCTGAGACCCCTCCTGGGTCTGCACCATCTCCACAACCCCAGCAGTATCAAGTGCGTGATCCCCTGCAAAGACATGAAAGAAAAAAAATGGGAACAGGCATTAGCACCATGGCACACAATTAGGGCTGACAAGCAACAGAACCAGTACTTCATTGACACATGTCCCACATGACTATAACCCTCCCATGCATGCACCGTCACTGCGTATGAAGGGGAGGCAAATGGCACACATTGATGACACCAAGATGGAAGATCAACACATTTGCTGCATGCTGGCTAGCAGTGCAATCACACATTGGCCTGTGATTGGCATGTCCAATACACATACATGACACATGCCATCACACAGATGGCATGTACCATAGCCATGTCACACATGTGACAATAGGACTGAGAAATGCCTAGTGAAAGTGGTGGAATGCAAGATGACACTCCAAGGGCAACTGGCGTGATGTTGGGCTAACTGTCTACTGTTGCCAGAAGGGGTACTGCAATACCCAAATCCTGGTGCGCAGAATGTATTGGATGAAGCACATGGGTGACCCAAACCACTCAGGCACACACACCCTCACCTGGCACTCAATCAGAAGCCCTCACACACACACCATGCACATGGATGACACACACATGCATGTGCACTCACCGGACAATGCCTCGTAATCTGGCAGGTCTCCCACGCCTTGGATCTGTTCCTCCGTGACGTAGGTCCCAGCAACATACTCATGTGGAGTGAGTTCAATGTCCTCTGCTGGAGACCCACCTCCAGTCACCAGAGTAGCGGCATGACTTGAGGCCAGCTTTTTCTTTGCCCTGCGCTTCAGGTCATTCCAGCGCTTGTAGCAATCATTAGCGGTGCGCCTCACGATTCCAAGGGCACTTATGATGTCCGCGATCGTCTGCCAGTGTGCCTGACGTTGAGCAGGTGTCGTCTTGCACACTGCAGTAATCAACATTTCCCGGTCATGTGCGGACACATACTCCACAAGTGCATCACGTTCGGCCTCACTGAAGATAGGCTTCCTCGAGGTGCCAGACTGTGTAGCCGTGTCTGGGGCATCAGCCTGTACTGGACGAGCACTCTTCCTCTTCCGCTTGGAAGGTGGTGGGGATCCTGAGTGTCCTATGCCACTCTGGACACCAGGGGCAGGAGCCCCGGTGGACTGCGTACTAGGAGTGTGGGAATGAACACTGAGCATGGGACTTGGTGCAGGCATTAGCTGAAGTGTGATGTAGTCAGTGGGAACGTCAGCAGGATGGACTGGGACCGACACTGTCCTGGCTGGGTGAGTGAGAGCTGGGGTGGATGGAGCCGCAGCTGCCCCTGCAGCCTCCACACCCTGCCTACTTGGGGCAGCAGATGACATAGCTGCCCCTGATCCACATGGCCTGGTGACACCAACGTGCACCGCCACACGTGGCCTAGACCTGCTGACCTGGAAGTCAGCCTGGGAGTCACCCTGTGCCAGGTCTGGTGCCACAATGGGCTGGTCCAACAAGGGCTGAGCAGGGATGGTGTCAGCCACGTTACCCTCAACCAGGGGTGGGGGGGCATGGGTGTCCCTGACTGGTCCTCCACACATGGGGGGCTAGGGGCACCCTGCAAGTCCCGGCCACGTCCCCTACCGTATCCACCACGCCCACCTCTTGAGGCTCGGCCACCTTTGCCACCCTTACCGCGTGCTCGCCTCCCAACCATGGCACTGATGTTGTTGTGAGTATGGGAGTTGCAGTAAACTATTGTCCTGGGCAATTGGGGGTCAAAGGGGTAGTGTACTAGATGGAATTCGTACCCCAGTGCTCTAGCAAGGCTATATGTGACCCCTGGGGAAAGATGACGGGTCACGCAACGCACAGGCACCCCAAAAAAGGGAGATAACGTGCACGCAACCCCTCCTAGACCACGTGCGTGGAAAAATAAACCTGCACTACGCTGTGGCACCCAGACACACAAAAATGAACGTATGCGTGTCACACGCAGCCTAGAATGACCTTTGAAGGGGTACGCGACACACGGGGCAAGCACAGATGTTAAATACGTGCGCGACTCACCGTCTGCCTGGAAAAATAGCGTGAAAAAGATGCACGTGTGCATGCTGGCAACACCCACGCCAAAAGAAGAATTGTACGCTGTCTGAGGAAACAGGCCCAGAAAAAAGACAAAAATAGAAAAAGCTGTCAGAGGTAACAGGGAGTACGAACTTGAAACGCTGTGAAGTAAATCGCGTGTGAACCGACAAGAAGTACAGATTTCACCCACTCGCTCTCCACGAAAAGCACGTACAAGGAAATGGCGTCCTACACGTGCCTTTTAAACATGCCCACACGTCCAGCGTCACTTCCGCGTGTACGCGCTAAGGCACTATCCTCCAATTACACGAGCTGACACTCTGACGTTCAGTCATTGGACGTGTAACATGCACCCATGTACAGGGTAACGCCCGCGCATGCACGTCACAGACGCGCATACGCGCTGAGGCCCTTTCCACCAATTACACGCTTTGACACTCGGACGTGCTTATTTTTTCCACACGCCATGGAAAACGCCTACACGCTGGGGGCCTTTGGGCCAATGCATTTGCTTACGTGTGCTGACGCGCTTACGCACTAAGGGCCTTTCCTCGAATTACAAGCAGACGTGCTGGATTTTCACGTGCCAAATCACTCCGTATCAAGCTGGCCACGCGTAAGCACACGGAAGACCACGCTCCTGCCCAGAAGGCCGAATCACTGCCCCCCAGAGCCCCGAGCACGCTCCCACCTGCCATCTGCTGCTGCCTAACTGCCTGCTGCCCACGTGCCCTGCCATTTGCTGCCTGCACATCAGCAAGGGGTGCTGGAACTGAAGACTCCCGACTGGGATTCCATCGCTCCATAGCCCAGCCCCAGGACCCAGTTGCCCACCTACTCCTGCCTCTGGGGTTGCCATGTCGGGCACTACACCATCTGGCACCACTGGCAACCCCCAGCCAGAGAGGCAGAGGGGCACCAGCTTCACGGCCACCGAAGTTGGTGTCCTGGTGCAGCTAGTCCTGGGGCAGTATGATGCCCTCTTCGGAAGTTTGCACGCCGACAAGGAAGGACGGACTGGGATCTAGACGGACATTGTGACTGCCATCAACGCGGAGGGGGTGGCAGTCCGACAATTCCATCATGTCAAGAAGCGCTGGGAGGACTTCAGGTCCAGGACCCTGAACAAGGCCCGGCGCCTCTTGAAGGCAGCGGATGCTAAGGGGCGCCGGGGCCACTTGTCGGAAGATCAGATAAGGGTCCTGGAAAGTATATCCCCGTTCGCTCCACGTCCAGGTCCTTGAGAGGCAGACCCGTCTGGAGTCGAGCGGTAAGTGTACATGCATACCGATTGTAAGCTGTGCGTGTGGTGGTGTGCCAGTAGTGTGCACGTTGCACATGTGGTTTTATGGGGCCAAGTATGGGGGTTTGTGTACAGGGCCGTGAGGCTAACACATGGGAGGGCTCTCATGTGTGAGACATGGATGGTGCTTGTGTGTGTAGGCTTGCATGCCAAATGCAGATGTGTGTGCACACATGTTTGAATGAATGTGTATGTAAGTACGCATGGTCGTGATGTCACACATGGATGTTGATTTCAGCTGCATGTATCTGCACCGTGTACATGTGCATGTGTGTGTATTTGACAAGGGTGCAACAATGATGCAACATGGATGCATGAGACACCGGGATGTGGAAGACTGATTGGCAGATGTGACATGGATGCCGATCTCAACACTGCGACAGTTGGCGGAGGTGCACACATGCATGCAAGTGTGGTGGTGTGTGTGCATGTGTAGTCCACTCCCTGTGTTGCATGTGATGTCTGGCTCACCTTTGCCTGCTCATGCTGTTGTATGTGTATGGATGGTGCTGGCTGTTGCGATATGGCTGTGGTATAGCTCATGTGTGCGAGTTGAAATGACATGTGTGTTGATGATTGTGATGCCATGTCTGAGGTTTGCCAATGCCACTCATGTACAACTGTCAATTGTGTATGAGTCCATTGTACAGTGCCCTGATGCCTGTGTTTTATTTCTCCCTGTCTGCAGCGTCAACTGATGAAGATGGCGGAGAAGGTGCTGTGGAGCACAGTGGCAGGGATCGCACCGCCAGCTGGAGACGCAAGGGCCCGCTACCCTCCCAGGTTGTCATCTCATTGGGGAGTGAGGAGTCCGGTGCCGCGTCCCAGGCTGCAGCTGCCGAGGGGAGGTCCAAGAGGCGGAGGTCGGAGTTGGACTCCTCGGCAGCAGAAGGGGCAGCTGGGACCCCACAGGACCTGACGGGGGAAGATGGCATGGAGTCATCCAGGTTGGTGGGGGGTTTGGTGGAGGAGGAGGCCGTGCAAGTAACAGAGACGGGGTCTGGAGGTGGGGATTCCACTGGTGCTAGTGGTGCAGTGCAGGACCAGGGACAGGAGGCAGCACAGGCCGCCGCGGAGGTGCCTGTGTGCAATCCTGTCCCTGATCCTGTCACTGCATCATCTTGCACCAGCAGGGATGCCTACCTCCAGACCCGTTTTCAGGCAGGGGGTGAGCTTACAACAACTGGCCTTCGTCTGCCTGCGGACGTGGCTATCCAGGTACGGGTTGAGCCTGTCCTAATTGGTGTGGCGTTGCGTCAACGGGCCATGCGAGGTGACCTGCAGTCTTTTCGTGAGGAGACTGCACGTCATCTTGAATGGCTCATTGACCGCATTGGCCTACTGGGACGGGTCACCCAGGCCGGATTCCTCCGTTTGCTGGAGCTTGTTCCAACCCCCTCCTCAACTGAAAACCCTATGCGCCAGTCGTCCTCCGTGCCATCTTTCCACCCATTTGTCACCAGGGTGCCCTGTGGAGCTGCCTCTGACCGTGCGGCCAGGCTGGTGGAGGACACATCCCTGCCACAGTCGGGAGTCGGACGTCCAGCAGGGGTGACCACATCAACGACTGCACCCCAGCCGGAGGAGGATGTGCAGGCAGCTGGAGCACGGGCACGGGCACAGGCACAGCAGCAGCAGCAATGAGGTGGGAGCCATGATGGCTCGGGGCCTTCGACATCGGAGGGGCAGGCATCGGCCGGAGGGCAGGGAGACCCAGGACGGGAAGTGTCTTCCGTGTGGCAGCGGATGGGCCACGCCACAGATGCGGAGCGGCAGCGGGCGGAAGAGGCATGGCTCACGATGGTCAGGGCGGTCAGCGCACATCCAATATTTTTCTCGCGCACGGACTTCCATGAATCGATGTGCGCTGGTTTCCCTGCGATTTTCGCACTTGCACTGCGATTCGCACGTTTTTGGCCACTTGCGCCGATATTTTCGGCGCACATTCATTCCATGAATCGGCCTGTCAGTCTATTTTTGGTGGCAGAAGATTACAGCAATGCAATGGTTAAGAGACAGAGACTACACATAATGTTCTTGGCCCGTAAAACTTTTAGCTTCTCTCCTGTATTCTGCTAACCATTCTTTAAGGGAGGTTATGGTTTGAGTTGGATTATTCCAGATTAAGGATGTCATAAAAACAAGTGGTAACTTCTCGTATATGCGCAAAGACGGAAGGTGGTGGAAGGTTCGAGAAGGCTGACGTCATACCATCTATAAACCAATGCATGCTTGTCAACACCCTGGAGTCCAGCTTGAAATGATGCACTCTGCCAAATTCCCCAATGTAGTGGTCCTTCACTGAAGAGGTTGTCCAAACATTTGTGATGTTATCTTTTATGTCCTTGGTATTCGTCTTAGCAGTGCACAGTGCTCAGTTTACCATTACTGATGAATTTCAAGGGTTTTTCGGTTTTACTTGTAACCAGAATGTCCTTTTAACAATGTTTTCTAACTGAATTTCATAGGTTTTAATTAGTGCAACTTAACCATGACGTCCGTTTAACCAAGTGTTTTCACTGAATTGTATGGGTTTTCACCAGTGCACCCTAATTTGTTACAACTTCCTAATATAATACTTAACCCAAATATAGCCGCATTTTTGACCGATGTACAAAGTGTTAACTTAACACTGTGCGCTCTCCACACCTCCTAACAACATTTGTAGCACTTTTATACATTTTTTGCAACTTTTTCTACTGTTTTTGTGTTCGCCGATGTTCGCGAACGTCTGACGTCCCTGCAGACTTTCCAGACAGTGTCACGTAACCTCACGCATGGCATGATGACATGTTCACAAATGCGTCGGCACTTTGCGAACGGGTCTGTGCTTCGCGAACAGTTTGAAACAGCATTTTCAGCTGATCTAGGAAGTTTGTAACTGAAAATTTGCCCTTGCACAGTTTCAAGTCCTATTTTTACTGATTATCCATTTGCAATCTAGGACACAGCACATGCTTGCAAGAATATTAGCAGAACTATTTTCAAAAATGTCATCGGCTATTGCCATCACTCCTCCCAGGGAGCCAACAACAACACCACTACCACCAGCTAGAGAGCCTACACAATGGAAGAAGCACAATAATTCAGAAAACAATCAAGAGGACCAGGAAGATGAGGTAGAGGAAATTTTTACCTCCAGAACCCAGAGATAATCCTGGGTGTGGGAGTTCTTTACCACCGTTGCGGTGTACCAAAGGCTAAAGCTACCAACGTAAAATGCTCGGAGTGCTCAGTCACGGACAACCCGGACAGTACTTCTACGGGACCACCTCCATGCGCCACAACACCAAATCCAAACACGGGGATGCTCTGAGAAAGGCTGTTCCTTTCTCAGGAAGTAGTAGGCTGCCTTCCTCTACCTCAT